>NC_064622.1:492809756-493116562 GCF_023898315.1 Schistocerca nitens
TCACGAGCAAAAAACACACATTTGTCCTTCCGCAAGCGAAGACCATTTTGGCGCAAGATCTGAAATAATGTTCTGAGATTGGCTAAATGTTCTTCTTCCGTCTGTCCGGAGATCACAATATCGTCCAGACAGTTTGCTGCAGTAGGGACCGACGCACAAACAGTTTGTAGATATTGCTGAAACAATGCAGGGGCGGATGCACACCCGAATGGCAGTCGTTTGAATCGATACAAACCAAGATGTGTGTTAATCACCAAAACGCGCTGGGAGTCTTCGTCCACCGGTATTTGCAAGTACGCATCTGCTAGGTCCAACTTCGAAAAATATTTACCCGGGGACAGTTTGTCAAAAAGATCTTCCGGGTGGGGTAAAGGAAAAGTTGCAATCACTAGTTGTGGATTCACTGTTGCTTTGAAGTCCACACAAAGTCTCAATTTTCCAGAAGGTTTTCGCAAAATTACTAACGGTGATGCCCAGAGAGAAGCCTGCACACGTTCAATCACACCTTGTGATTCCAAATTGTGTAATGTTTATGCGACCTCATCACGCAATGCGTGGGGAACATTGCGCACTCTTGAAAATTTCGGTTGCGCGTTGACTTTCAGTTCCAGTTGTGCTTTATCGTTCTTAGCGCAACCAAGGCCCGGTGCAAAAATGTTTGCAAATTCTTCACATAGACGAGAAACACTGTCTGAAGGAACAGTCTGGTTCACTGATAGGACCTGATTGACTATAGACAAGTTAAACAACTGAAATAAATCGAAACCAAACAAGTTCACTGCAGAAGAACGAAGGACGTAAAATGACACTAGTTTTGTTTGTCCCTTGTATGTTGCAAGAAGGCTGCACTGTCCTAACACAGGGAGCCCGTGACCTGAATATGTAGTTAGCTTAACATTTGCGGCACGCAACAGAGGTGTGCCCAGCTGTTTGTACGTGTCTTGATTGATCAGTGAAACTGCAGCTCCGGTATCGAGCTGGAATGGTATCACTTAGCCGTTAATGTCCAAGTCGACAAAAAGTTTATTGTCCTGCTGATGACAAGAGCGACTGTCTCGTGCAACGTGAACTGACACTGGTACAAAATCACTTGTGACATGACGGGATTTCCGTCGATGTCGACGCACACTATTTGTGGGACGAACACAGTCACTGTTAGAGAGAGTGGCACTGGGCGGAGTGGAATGAACTACATGAATTTCCATGGGCGAAGTTTCACGAGCCAGAGTATCCTTGGTTCGAATTTGGCGCGAAGCAAAGGGCCTGGAATGGTTGTGAGTGTCCGATCTGAGCTTTTTCTGGCAAACACTCTGAACATGTCCTTTTTTATTACAGAAAAAGCAAATAGCCTGGCGTGACGGGCAATTCTCACGCGAATGTCTAGTAGCACACCACGGGCATGATTTTAGCACTGCATTTGCTTGCCTGCGCGGCACACGTGGCTGAGAGCCAGGAGGCCGCTGCGCGGCCAGGCGCAAGGACTGTTTACTGTCCCGTGCAGCTCGCGCGGCGGGCCGGTTAACGTGACACACGGCTGGCGAAGTTTCAAATGATTCCTGACCAACGTCAAGTGTGTCCTGTCCTATCACTTGTTGAAGGGAGGGATTGACTAGTTTCAAAGCTGTTCCCTTATACGAACATCAGAAACATTCTGTGCAATTGCATGACGTACCATAGTATTTGAATAAGGGAGTCCACATTGACACTCAAAAGCACAATCCCTAGTAAGGCCTTGCAAGGTTGCAACCCACTCCCGATTAGTTTGACTTGCCGTACGTTTTGTACGAAAGAAGGTATATCGTTTGGCAACTACATTGACTGAGTCTTTGAAATACGCATCTAATGCAGACAAAATTTCTTCATAGGTCAGAGTTGGTACGTCGCGTCGGGGAAACAATTTGACTATCACACGGTACGTGTGCACCCCTATGTAGGAAAGGAGAAAAGGCTGCCGCTCATTACCTTGAATTCTGTAGGCGGCGAGATGGAATCCAAATTGGCGTGACCACTCCGTCCAGCTTTCCAGTGCAGCATCAAAAGGACGAAAAGTTGGTGCAACAGCGGTGGAGGGGCGGCCGCCGCATCGTTTTGCATAGCTCGTTGACCCTGGACGATCTGTCCAAGGGCATCCAGTAAGGCCTGCATCTGCTGATTCTGCAAGCGATAAAATTGGGACAGTACATCTGGAGATTGTGGTGAAGCCATTACACAAGTAAATCAGGGCAATATCGATAAGAACGCGGGGGCCTCGTCGCCAAAATGTTGTGGATTGGCAGGAGACCAACCCACTAAATTGAGAGGAAGCCGAAAGACACGCGTTTAAGCTCACGCAGGCTGGCGTGAGGTCTGGAACAGGACAAGGAAATGAGAACTTAGAAAAACGGACACAGATGGTGGAATACTTAAATTTAATCCATTAATGTTGAACGTAGCTCTTGTCTGTACATTCTTTACAATAGGTCGTAGCAAATGGCGTAGCTGAAGGCTATGCTAACTACCGTCTCGGCCAATGAGAGCGTATTTTGTCAGTGAACCATCGCTAGCAAAGTCGGTTGTACAACTGGGGCGAGTGCTAGGAAGTTTCTCTAGACCTGCCGTGTGGCGGTGCTCGGTCTGCAATCACTGATAGTGGCGACACACGGGTCCGACGTATACTAATGGACCGCGGCCGATTTAAAGGCTACCACCTAGCAAGTGTGGTGTCTGGCGGTGACACCACATCTTCAGTATTTACAATATATAGCCAGTTAACGCCAATACTTCGCACAGTTCTTTCACTGTGTTGCCACAGGAAAAGAGTCATATGTGTTTATCATTATAACAGTCCGTTAAACATCAGTTCAATTTACGTTATCGTCTTTAAGACAGTTTGGATGATATAATAAATGTTTTTTGATCAAGTCACAGCACTGTTCTTTTACTTAACATTTTGGTTTGTTCCACTTTCACGCAATTCTAACAGTTAGTGTCTCCACACAATGGTGTCTGGTTCACAGCTAATTGTCACAAGTTCACACAGTAAGTAAAATCGTCACCGCCAACGCTCGATATACTTTTCAGGTTTAACTGTTCACTTAATAATGCACGATCTCCTATTAACACAGCGGATGCACTGTAATTAATTGTTCCTCCGCGTACCACCGTCTTTCGCCGAACTTTGCAACGTTTCCCCACCCGCGAACCGGCCACGATACCACAACAACTCGCACGCTATCGATAGTCGTTCGCTCTCTCTCTGACACAGTACTTCTCCTAGCCTAACCAAAGATTTACAAAGCATATAAAACCAGTAGCAAAATGAATGAAAAAGCAATGTGACCTATTAACAAATAAAGAATAGTTTAAATAAATGATACATACGTACTATGACCTCAAAAATGAGATCGACCGGAAGTGCAAAATGGCTAAGCAGGGATGGCTAGAGGACAAATGTAAGGATGTAGAGGCTTCTCTCATAAGGGGTAAGATAGATACTGCCTACAGGAAAATTAAAGAGACCTTTGGAGAAAAGAGAACCATTTGCATGAATATCAAGAGCTCAGATGGAAACCCAGTTCTAAGCAAAGAAGGGAAAGCAGAAAGGTGGAAGGAGTATATAGAGGGTCTATACAGAGGCGATGTTCTTGGGGACAATATTATGGAAATGGAAGAGGAGTTAGATGAAGATGAAATGGGAGATATGATACTGCGTGAAGAGTTTGACAGAGCACTGAAAGACAGAAGTCGAAGCAAGGCCCCGGGAATAGACAACATTCCATTAGAACTACTGACAGCCTTGGGAGAGCCACTCCTGACAAAACTCTACCATCTGCTGAGCAAGATGTATGAGACAGGCGAAATTCCCTCAGACTTCAAGAAGACTATAATAATTCTAATCCCAAAGAAAGCAGGTGTTGACAGATGTAAAAATTACCGAACTATCAGTTTAATAAGTCACAGCTGCAAAATATTAAAGCGAATTCTTTACAGACGAATGGAAAAACTGGTAGAAGTCGACTTCGGGGAGGATCAGTTTGGATTCCGTAGAAATGTTGGAACACGTGAGGCAATACTGACCCTACGACGTATCTTAGAAGAAAGATTAAGGAAAGGCAAACCTACGTTTCTAGCATTTGTAGACTTAGAGAAAGCTTTTGACAATGTTGACTGGAATACTCTCTTTCAAATTCTAAAGGTGGCAGGTGTAAAATACAGGTAGCGAAAGGCTATTTACAATTGGTACAGAAACCAATAAGAGTCGAGGGACATGAAAGGGAAGCAGTGGTTGGCAAGGGAGTGAGACAGAGCTCTCCCCGATGCTATTCAATCTGTATATTGAGCAAGCAGTCAAGGAAACAAAAGAAAAGGTCGGAGTAGGTATTAAAATCCATGGAGAAGAAATACAAAATTTGAGGTTCGCCGATGACATTGTAATTCTGTCAGAGACAGCAAAGGACTTGGAAGACAGGTTGAACGGAATGGACAGTGTCTTGAAAGGAGAGTATAAGATGAACATCAACAAAAGCAAAACAAGGATAATGGAATGTAGTCGAATTAAGTCGGGTGATGCTGAATGTATTACATTAGGAAATGAGACACTTAAAGTAGTAAAGGAGTTTTGCTATTTGGGGAGCAAAATAACTGTTGATGGTCGAAGCAGAGAGGATATAAAATGTAGATTGGCAATGGCAAGGAAAGCGTTTCTGAAGAAGAGAAATGTGTTAACATCGAGTATTGATTTAAGTGTCAGGAAGTCGTTTCTGTAAGTATTTGTAGGGAGTGTAGCCATGTATGGAAGTGAAACATGGACGATAAATAGTTTGGACAAGAAGAGAATAGAAGCTTTCGGAATGTGGTGCTACAGAAGAATGCTAAAGATTAGATGGGTAGATTACATAACTAATGAGGCATCAAGGGATCACCAATTTACTACTGGAGGGCAGCGTGGAAGGTAAAAATCGTAGAGGGAGACCAAGAAATGAATACACTAAGCAGATTCAGAAGGATGTAGGCTGCAGTAGGTACTGGGAGATGAATAAGCTTGCACAGGATAGAGTAGCATGGAGAGCTGCATCAAACCAAAAAAATGGTTCAAAAGGCTCTGAGCACTATGGGACTTAACATCTGTGGTCATCAGTCCCCTAGAACTTAGAACTACTTAAACCTAACTAACCTAAGGACATCACACACACACCCATGCCCGAGGCAGGATTCGAACCTGCGACCGTAGTAGTCGCGCGGTTCCGGACTGAGCGCCTAGAACCGCTAGACCACCGCGGCCGGCGCTGCATCAAACCAGTCTCAGGACTGAAGACCACAACAACAACAACGTACTATGACAAGGTAATGCACAAAAGAAAAAAAATTATTATCGACTTTCGGGGAAAGCAATGTCTTTACAGTGTGGACCGCTCCTTTTTTAACCAAGTAGTACAAAACACATTTTCGTCGTTCTTTCTTACAATAGGTAGTGTATTCTGGTAGCATCGTTTCTACCGTTCGTACCTCGAAGATTCTGTGTCGTCGCGTAGAGGCACACTGGCAGCCGCCGACGGAACCCACGCACTTTTGGCGACGTACGGAGTTCGTGACAAATGAAACGGTGTACCGCTCCGCGCTTTTGATTACAGACATTTATTGGCGTATCTGGAGTAAGCCTGTGCTCTGCCGTACCATGTCACTAAGGGTCGCCGTGGTCGCTTGGAACTGCAGTACAGAGTTAAACCCGTAGCTCTCTACTACCTGGAAGTATTCCGAGATACGACCACTGGAGTAGAATATGTTCACCAGTAAGGGCTGATACGCATGCGTCAGTGGGAATCCGAATAGCTGGAAGTGGCGAGCAACAGAACTGCTGTCACTTCAATCGACTACACCGACATGGCGGAGATAATACGAACCATACCGATGAAAAGAACTGCTGATCACCAGGCTGGACATTAACAAACGGTTTTCTACTCTGACAGGAGGACCCCACAGTCTATGAAATTTGTGGTGTGCCACTTTCGGTTCAACATGTGAAACGTCCCCTTAGAAAAATTATACATGACAGTGCTTAAACTGACACACAATAATTTTAGCGGAACGCAATCTGACTTTCAATAATCCCTACAGAAGAATGGCCCTGACTAACATTAACCTATACCTTTCACAAATCACTTACCTCACAAAAATCTTCGTTACTCGAGCTACTGCAATACAGCGAGGGCCACTACTGCCAGCTAAATAAAAGATTCAAACTACTGAAGGCACTAACTACTGATAGGCATAGTTAGCAAATGAAAGATTTTAATAGAGAACAAACAATGTATTTACCTTAATAGTCATTTTATATATATATATATATATATATATATATATATATATATATATATATATATATATATATATTTATATATATATATTTATATTTATATATATAGCAGTTCATGACGTCCATTCTTACAAATGTACTGTTTCTGATGGACACACCTCCAGATTATCCGCTCTCAAAAATCCGCCATCTCACTTCCCTACATCCACCACTGTTGGCGGCTCACCTCCAACTGCGCAGCGCTACGTGCTGTTAACAGCCAACTGCCCAACACTACAATAGCGAACAACAATGCAAAACAGCCACAGACTGCACACAGCACAGCCAGTGATTTTCATACAGACCACTACGTGGCGTTACCAATGAGAAAGCCTAAACAGCCTACTTACACATGTTTTGGCTACATATGTATTATATCACATGGACAATCGTCTGTTTGGCTGGGGATCTGGCCACCATTCTGACCGAAGTTGACACCATGGTTTTCTTTTTTTTTTTAAAAAAAAAATTGTGAACTTGTCGGGCTTCATCCCTGAGCTTTGGGGACGGGAGAGTGAGGTCAGCGTGCGCTGAATGAATAGCTCTCCCAGTTACCTCCGCATTTTCATTAATTTTTTTTCAGCCTCATAGTTTAGTGATCATGACGGCGTTTTTTTTTTTTTTTTTTTTTTTAATAATTGGTCAGTGGGCTTGTAGGAGTAGCCTTCATTCCCGCACTCTCCCCCACCTTTACCGTTAGGAAGATATGCTGACACTTCATAAGGATGTTGATAACCACACCCAACATCATCATAATTATCAATAGGGAAAGCATCACGCGAGGACATCACTCTGAAGTCTACGCAGAAACAAATGACATTTTTTGACTTGAATTACTCCTAGCGAAATCCGTCACTTCTATGCCACATCAGCTCGCGCTAGCTTATGGTTGCGCGTTCTACGCTGAGTATATCTTTTTAGCGAACAGGTCCACACTTATTAATCTGCAGTACTACCCAGAAAGAGGGACAATATCCGACCAGAATTCCACAGCCATGGCTAGGAAGGTAGGAACACAGCAGTCAGTTGCAATCCCACTGGTTTTCCATTATCCTTGCATCTCGAGATTTGAGCTATAAATAGACATCTTCAGTTCTAAAACACAAGGAAATTACACAGTCAGAATTGTTTGCATAAAAAAGTAAGTAAAACCCCACGTTATCCAATAGAAATTATCCATTTTAGTCATCACATCATCTGAGTGAGTTATAATCCAACAAAGTCCCAGGCAGTACATGTCACCATATGACTTTACTGGTGTACTGGCAGAAGGAAACTGACGATATTGCTTACAACAAGTACAGTGGCCGCAGTTTGCGTCATGTCGCATAAGTAAGGCCCTTTATATACCAAAAACTAAGTAAGTTTATTTTGATATAGTAGTTCAAAACCTATTTGTATATCACGTTTAAAATACACCAAGAAACGCCTGTTTACAATGTTAGTGGTGAAGCGGTCCATCAAACCTTATGCAAATGATCATAAACTATTGCAATACTTCCGAAATAAAAAAATAGAAAACTAGAACTTTTTTTTGAAGATCGTCTTCATAAAATGTAATTCCATACCAACTGGAACTCGTCAAAAGCTAAAATCTAGCGTAGTGGTTAATATAATAGTGGTTAAGTGATCCACTAAATAATTGGTTTAAAAGAAGTATAAAAAAATCATATAAATCGTATTTCTGTAGTTCTGTTAATATCATAGCCAAATAATGAAGATCAACATGACAAGGCTATTGTAGCCAGGTACAGTTAATAAAAATGTACTAACGCCCACCACCAAAGTAAATCTCTTACATGTCGTATAGAGTAGCTTCGACAGTGGAGCGCTGCTTGCACAGAACGATGTAACACATCCCCTTATGCTTATTCCGCAAGACTTATAGTTGAATGATGTTTTACTTTTTTTTGGTAAAACCAGGAAACCTAACAAAAAATGTAAGAGAAGTGTCTCCTCACATACTACCATGACTTGTGTTGTCATATTTAAGGCTGGTGAACATCTCGATGTTAGTTGCAAAAAACGCCCATCGATGACTACCAACCTGAGACTGCATGGGCCGGCAATAGTGACTTACCTGGGGTCACTTTGGACAAACACTGCTTTCTACATAAACACGTTGATGTCCTCAGGAACAAAGCTTTTAGTATGGCCAAGAAACTCCTTCCCTCTTTTCAAGAGCACTGATCTCAATACCACAGCAAAACTTCGATTATATAAGGCGACGGTGCTCTGTAAGAAACTGTATGGCAACTCGGTCTTGGGTCTTGCCAGTCCAACAGAAATTGGCCGTCTACAAGTTTTACAAAATACGGTACTCGGATGGATACTTCCTGGCAGCCGCTATACTCACATCGTTGACTTGCACGCTTCCATATGTATACAGTACTAGAAGCAGTTCACAAACGGACTACAACCTTGCACAACGAAGTAGACACTTTGCGTAACTCGGTGGACTACATAAGAATTCTGGGGAGGACAATACCCCTCCCACGGCATCGGTATAACGTACCACGTTCCTTGGTACTATGACATCCTAACCCATTCCACCAACTGGCGGTATCAAAATGGTTCAAATGCCTCTGAGCACTATGGGACAACATCTGAGGTCATCAGTCCTCTAGGACTTAGAACTACTTAAACCTAACTAACCTAAGGGCATCACACACATCCATGCCCGACGCAGGATTCGAACCTGCGACCGTAGCGGTCGAGCGGTTCCCGACTGAAGCGCCTAGAACCGCTCGGCCACATCGGCAGGCCCTGGTGGTCTTTCGAACCGATATACAAGCCTTAAGAAGTTCACCCCAAACGTTTATTCATAATAAAGTGAACCCAACCACCTAATTACCCTTCACCATGAAGTCTGGATCGTCGTCGGCGATGACTGTTAGATTTGCAGCGTGTCAAAAAAAAATCGATATTAGTTTTCTTCTGGGTCGTGACGTCTCCTGCCCCAAAGCAGAAAACCGTCGAAGAGTTTCCAAAACCGGCTGTCTTTCATCAGCGTCTGCGGATTGGGAGGGTGAACGCCAGTTGACCTCAAATGGCACACTGCCAGATGGTATGAGGGTCACTCCAAAAGCAATGCACACTATTTTTTTAAAAAAACCGTCTTTTATTCTACATGTTTGAAAGTTTTACAATGTGTAGATACATCCTTTAGGAACAATATTTTCATTTCTCCACATAACTTCCATCCCTCTCAACTGCCTTACGCCGTCTTGGAACCAGCGCCTGTATACCCGCACGGTGAAATTCTGGACCAACCTGTTGGAGCCACTGTTTGGCAGTGTGCACAAGGAAGTCACAATCTTCAAACCTTGTTCCACGAAAAGAGTCTTTCAGTTTCCCAAAGAGATGATAGTCACATGGAGACAGGTCAGTACTGTAAGGCAGGTGTTTCAGTGTTGTCCATCCGAGTTTTGTGATCGCTTCCATGGTTTTTTGATTGACATGTGGCCGTATATTGTCGTGCAACAGCAAAATATCCTGCTTTTGCCGATGTGGTCGAACACGACTCAGTCGAGCTTGAAGTTTCTTCAGTGTGGTCACATATGCATCAGAATTTATGGTGGTTCCACTTGGCATGATGTCCACAAGCAAGAGTCTTTTAGAACCGAAAAACACCGTAGCCATAACTTTTTCAGCAAAAGGTGTGGTTTTCAATTTTTTTTTTTCTTGGGTTAATTTGCATTATGTCGCACCACTGATTGCCTCTTTGTCTCTGGTGAAAAATGATGGAGCCATGTTTCATCACCTGTCACAATTCTTCCAAGAAATTCATCTCCACCATTGTCATATTGTTCCAAACGTTCGCTGCATACCGTTTTTCTTGTTTCTTTGTGAGCCACTGTCAACATCCTGGGAACTCACGTGGCACAAACCTTTTTTAACGCCAACACTTTCAGTATTCTGCAGACATTTCCTTCCGCTATCCCAACGTAGCGTGACAATTCGTTCACTGTGATGCGTCTGTCAGCAGTCACCAATTCGTTAACTCTCTGCACATTCCAGAATGAGATTTTCACTCTGAAGCGGAGTGTGCGCTGATATGAACATTTTTTTTTTCGTTGTTGATCGTTGTGTTTGGTCGTCATCACATAACATCCGTTCAAGTTCGTTTGTTGATCCTTCCACTCAGTTTTTTTTTTTATTACAGAGGCCAACCAGCTCTCTGAACGAACACGCTGAGCTAGCGTGCCGGCGAACCATCTGAGCTACCGAAGCACGTCTCACGGCCGCTCCTGACAGCTTTACTTCTCCAAGTACCTCGTCTCCTACCTTCCAAACTTTACAGAAGCTCTCCTGCGAACCTTGCAGAACCAGCACTCCTGAAAGAAAGGATACTGCGGAGGAAGGAGACGAGACGAGATACTGGCCGAAGTAATGCTGTGAGGACCGGGCGTGAGTCGTGTTTCGGTAGCTCAGATGGTAGAGCACTTGCCCGCGAAAGGCAAAGGTCCCGAGTTCGAGTCTCGGTCGGGCATACAGTTTTAATCTACCAGGAAGTTTCTCTGCACATTGTCCATTTGTCTGGAGTGTGTGCAGTACGAGACCTGCCGCTGCAAGGACAATCCTCAATATTGCCTTGCCCGCTTTCATGACTTAACCTGCTTGCCCACCGACTAACTGTACTGCGATCGACAGCAGCATCTCCATACACCTTTTTCGACCTCTCGTGAATGTTTCCCACTGCCTCGTTTTCACAGGACAGGAATCACGGGAAAAGGTTGAACTAAGTTTGTAAACAAACGGGAAGGATGTATCTACACACTGTAAAACTTTCACACATGCAGAATGAAAACTGTATTTTTACAAATATAGTGTGCATTTGTTTTCGAATGACCCACGTAGTTTATTTCAGTCTTATGTAGTGAGCTGTCTAACTTAGCTGATTACAATGAATCACCTATTCTCAATTACAGGAATACCCAATGGGAACAACACCTGCATTCCAGAGTGCATGCCATTTCTACACTCCATCAGAGCTGACATCAGATCCTTCGACTTCGTAGAGTTCCAGACACCGCTCCAAGAAATAATTTAACGTTTAGGCGTTTCAGTAAATAAGAACCAGTAACAGCATGTAGGCATTTTCATTTGCGATTTGCTGCTGACAGTTATCGGAGCTGTTTAAAGCACTGATCCCTGTGAGGACTTTCCTTGCGAGTTTTGGAAAACAAAGCCGCCTGTGGTGTGCGTACTGTACGACCTTGAGTACACACACCATCGGATTATTTGACTTGTCGCTCTAACGAAGTAGGCGAGTGTCAGCAATATGTCTCGTGGTCTTATCGTGGAGTGTTTATCTTCTGCCGTTAGGTCAGACAACAGAAATGCCACTGCACGCTTAGAGCAGCAGATTGATGGTGACCAACTTTAAACAGAACTTGATTAATTTTCACACACATTTATTAAAATAATAAGAAGCCTAAAACTTACTTAAGTTGGTTCTGGATGCTGTTTACAATTGACAATCTGAAGTTCCATTGGTATTGGTACGTTAATCTTATTCTCACGTATCTCTGATACTTGACAAAGTGTCTGTACATTTACCTTCATGGCTATGTACAGGAATATGGTAATCTTATAAGGCGCAGACTGAAACTTAACTACAGACTACTGCAGACTGACTAATCGGAGGTCTGTGCACTCGTTATAATACCTCGCGCGTTCAGGTATCACAGCGCGAGTGTGATCCGCGAGGAGAAAAGGTTCTACGTTAGCAACAGTTTCATTGGCTGCATTACATATTAATACGCGGATCGGCGGAAGCAGAATTTGGTCCGTCTCTAAGACAGCGCCATCTCGTAGTGCGGAGACGGACGAGCGCTGCGCCTGCGCTGTTGTGCTTAGCGGGGCGCGCTCTAGTGGGAAAGTTGTGTACGCGCTGACTACGCGGACCTATGTACACAACACCGCCACAGGAAGCCTAGTCGTTAAGGACCACAACTCATGTGCGAGAATTAAGGAATAACCGACGCATCAGTTCGAGGCGGAAGAGAACTTCCTTCCTAGAGAAATCGACCCTGTCGTGGACAATAGCCACAGACCTAGTAGGCAAGTGCCGATAGGATATGACGTATTACACGGTGACCTCGTTACCTACCAGCATTTGCCGTATGTGACATTCCCCACCGTGCCGTAAAGGTTATATTTGCCGTCAATATTGGCCACGGTTTTGCCGAAGCATTTTCCTCTCGCGCTAAAGATTTATACCATTGAGACGAGACTCGCGGCGTGTAATCACCTGCAAATAACGCCGGGAATAACGCGGGGAGCAGCGGCGCGGCCACGTAATTGCGTTTCGCCGCAGCCGGCAGGCGGGTCGCCACGCACGCACGCACTGTGCGCAGTGCCGGCCGGTTCGTCCGACGCGGCGTCCGCAGTTGAGCCCCGGGGCCGACCAGCGCGGCGCGCCGGCAAATTGAATGAGGCTGCGTTGCCGCCGCTCTGCTCTGCTCTGCTCTGCCACCCCCCCCCCCTCCACCACCCCCTCCCCATGCCACCGGCGGCCCGGCTGGCTGGCCGCCCACCCCGCTGGAAAATAAGCAATCTATATGCATAGATTCTCACCCCCTGGCTGTGCGCGCTCGGCACCCGTCGGACGCGCCCGGCCGCCGCCGCCGCCGCCGCCCCTGCTGCTGCCTCTGCTGCTGCTGCTGCCGCCGCCTCTGGCTCGTACCGCTGCGCACCACACCGCAACACAACACAACACAACACAACGCGCGGGACAGCCGCAACGCACGCTGCGCTGCCCGCCACCAAAGCGCGACGTCAGCGTTTCTCAAACA
Source organism: Schistocerca nitens (assembly GCF_023898315.1). Taxonomy (NCBI): domain Eukaryota; kingdom Metazoa; phylum Arthropoda; class Insecta; order Orthoptera; family Acrididae; genus Schistocerca; species Schistocerca nitens. Next base: position 492,822,888 of record NC_064622.1, read on the forward strand.
GCCTCGTGCAGAACGCTCCGTTTCCGTGGATAGTGTTACCAGGCGACAGTCTTCAGAACTGAGGGCATTTCTAGATTCATACACAACATTTACAACAGTGTCACTACACTCAGCTGGCGGCTACACGGGTAGCGGAGGCTGTGTGGCGTGGACTGGGCGGATTTTTAGGTTAGAAGGCCTCGGGAAAGTACGGGGTGGGCTGCAATATCAATGGGTGCATGGCAAATACAGGACGTGCTTGGATCAAGGAACAGTCGGAACTGTGGTTGTAAATTGTTGTAGTTCTGCTGGGAAAGTCCCTGAGCTTCAAGCACTAATAGAAAGCACAGAAGCTGAAATCGTTATAGGTACAGAAAGTTGGCTAAAGCCAGAAATAAGTTCTGCAGAAATTTTTACGAAGTCTCAGAGGGGGTTCAGGAAAGATAGATAAGGCAGAATTGGTGGTGAAGTGTTTGTGCCTGTCACTAGTGGTTTATCTCGTAGAATTGGTATAGGTGGTTATACTTAACAGCCGAACTAAGTTAATAATTGGCTCCCTCTACCGACCCCCCAGACTCCGATGATATAGTTGCTGAACAGTTCGGAGAAAATTTGAGTCTCGTAACAAATAAATACCCCACTCATACGGTTATAGTTGGTGGGGACTTCAACCTTCCCTCGATATGTTGGCAAAAATACTTGAACAAAACCGGTGGTAGGCAGAAAACATCTTCCGAGATTGTCCTAAATACTTTCTCCGAAAATTATTTCGAGCAGTTAGTCCACGAACCCACGCGAATTGTAAATGGTTGCGAAAACACACTTGACCTCTTAGCCACAAACAATCCAGAGCTAATAGAGAGCATCATGACTGATACAGGGATTAGTGATCACAAGGTCGTTGTAGCTAGGCTCAATACCGTTTCTTCCAAATCCACCAGAAACAAACGCAAAATAATTTTATTTAAAAAAGCGGATGAAGTGTCACTTGAAACCTTCCTAAGAGACAATCTCCATTCCTTCCGAACTGACTATCCAAATGTAGACTAGATGTGGCTCAAATTCAAAGATATAGTAGCAACAGCAATTGAGAGATCCATACATCATAAATCATAAATTGGTAAGAGATGGAACTGATCCCCCGTGGTACACAAAACAGGTCCGAACTCTGTTGCAGAGGCAACGGAAAAAGCATGCGAAGTTCAGAAGAACGCGAAATCCCGAAGATTGGCTAAAATTTACAGATGCGCGAAATTTGGCACGGACTTCAATGCGAGATGCCTTTAATAGGTTCCACAACGAAACATTGTCTCGAAATTTGGTAGAAAATCCGAAGAAATTCTGGTCGTATGTAAAGTACACAAGCGGCAAGACGCAGTCAATACCTTCTCTGCGCAGTGCCGATGGTACTGTTACCGACGACTGTGCCACTAAACCGGAGTTATTGAATGCAGTTTTTCGAAATTCCTTCCCCAGGGAAGACGAATGGAATATTCCAGAATTTGAAACACGAACAGCTGCTAGCATGAGTTTCTTAGAAGTAGATACCTCAGGGGTTGCGAAGCAACTCAAATCGCTTGATACGGGCAAGTCTTCAGGTCCAGATTGTATACCGATTAGGTTCCTTTCAGATTACGCTGATACAATAGCTCCCTACTTAGCACTCACATACAACCGCTCGCTCACCGATAGATCTGTACCTACAGATTGGAAAATTGCGCAGGTCGCACCAGTGTTTAAGAAGGTCAGTAGGAGTAATCCATCGAACTACAGACCTATATCATTGACGTCGGTTTGCAGTAGGGTTTTGGAGCATATACTGTATTCAAACATTATGAATCCCCTCGAAGGGAACGATCTATTGATACGTAATCAGCATGGTTTCAGAAAACATCGTTCTTGTGCAACGCAGCTAGCTCTTTATTCGCACGAGGTAATGGCCGCTATCGACAGGGGATCTCAAGTTGATTCCGTATTTCTAGACTTCCGGAAAGCTTTTGACACCGTTCCTCACAAGCGACTTCTAATCAAGCTGCGGGCCTATGGGGTATCGTCTCAGTTGTGCGACTGAATTCGTGATTTCCTGTCAGGAAGGTCGCAGTTCGTAGTAATAGACGGCGAATCATCGAGTAAAACTGAAGTGATATCAGGTGTTCTCCAGGGAAGCGTCCTGGGACCTCTGCTGTTCCTGATCTTTATAAATGACCTGGGTGACAATCTGAGCAGTTCTCTTAGGTTTTTCGCAGATGATGCTGCAATTAACCGTCTAGTAAGGTCATCCGAAGACCAGTATCAGTTGCAAAGCGATTTAGAAAAGATTGCTGTATGGTGTGGCAGGTGGCAGTTGACGCTAAATAACGAAAAGTGTGAGGTGATACACATGAGTTCCAAAAGAAATCCGTTGGAATTCGATTACTCGATAAATAGTACACTTCTCAAGGCTGTCAATTCAACTAAGTACCTGGGTGTTAAACTTACGAACAACTTCAGTTGGAAAGACCGCATAGGTAATATTGTGAGGAAGGCGAGCCAAAGGTTGCGTTTCATTGGCAGGACACTTAGAAGATGCAACAAGTCCACTAAAGAGACAGCTTACACTACACTCGTTCGTCCTCTGTTAGAATATTGCTGCGCGGTGTGGGATCCTTAAAAGGTGGGATTGACGGAGGACATCGAAAGGGTGCAAAAAAGGGCAGCTCGTTTTGTATTATCACGTAATAGGGGAGAGAGTGTGGCAGATATGATACACGAGGTGGGACGGAAGTCATTAAAGCAAAGACGTTTTTCGTCGCGGCGAGGTCTATTTACGAAATTTGAGTCACCAACTTTCTCTTCCGAATGCGAAAATATTTTGTTGAGCCCAACCTACATAGGTAGAAATGATCATCAAAATAAAATAAGAGAAATCAGAGCTCGAACAGAAAGGTTTAGGTGTTCGTTTTTCCCGCGCGCTGTTCGGGAGAGGAATGGTAGAGAGATAGTATGATTGTGGTTCGACGAACCCTCTGCCAAGCACTTAAATGTCAATTGCAGAGTAATCATGTAGATGTAGATTACCAAGTGGCATTAAGATAAATTACAACTTTCCCAACTACACTGATAGAAAAAAAAACGCAATACCATTCAGGAATTGTGCGATATAAACGACAGTTGGTATGCGTGTGTCTACATCTGAAAGATGATGTCTATTTAGATTATGCACCAGTCGCGTAAGAGTGGGCTATTGGCGCCACTGTGAGGACTTCTTAAGTAATAGAACCCAGTACGTTGTCCTCGATGGTGAGTGTTCAACGGAGGTGAGGGTATCATCTGGAGTGCCCCAGGGAAGTGTGGTAGGTTCGCTGTTGTTTTCTATCTACATAAATGATCTGAAGGTGACAGGGGTAAAATACATGGAGCGAAAGGCTATTTACAATTTGTACAGAACCAGATGGCAGTTATAAGAGTCGAGGGACATGAAAGGGAAGCAGTGGTTGGGAAGGGAGTGAAACAGGGTTGTAGCCTCTCCCCGATGCTATTCACTCTGTATATTGAGCAAGCAGTCAAGGAAACAGAAGTTCGGAGTAGGTATTAAAATCCATGGAGAAGAAATAAAAACGTTGAGGTTCGCCGATGATATTGTAATTCTGTCAGAGACAGCAAACGACTTGGAAGAGCAGTTGAACTGAATGGACAGTGTCTTGAAAGGAGGGTATAAGATGAACATCAACAAAAGCAAAACGAGGATAATGGAATGTAGTCGAATTAAGTCGGGTGATGCTGAGGGAATTAGATTAGGAAATGAGACACTTAAAGTAGTAAAGCAGTTTTGCTATTTGGGGAGCAAAATAACTGACGATGGTCGAAGTAGAGAGGATATAAAATGTAGACTGGCAATGGCAAGGAAAGCGTTTCTGAAGAAGAGAAATTTGTTAACATCGAGTATAGATTTAAGTGTCAGGAAGTCGTTTCTGAAAATATTTGTATGGAGTGTAGCCATGTATGGAAGTGAAACATGGACGATAAATAGTTTCGACAAGAAGAGAATAGAATCTTTCGAAATGTGGTGCCACAGAAGAATGCTGAAGATTAGATGGGTAGATCACGTAACTAATGATGAGGTATTGAATAGAATTGGAGAGAAGAGGAGTTTGTGGCACAACTTGACCAGAAGAAGGGACCGGTTGGTAGGACATGTTCTGAGGCATCAAGGGATGACCAACTTAGTACTCGAGGGCAGCGTGGAGGGTAAAAATCTTAGAGGGAGACCAAGAGATGAATGCACTAAGCAGATTCAGGAGGATGTAGGCTGCAGTAGGTACTGGGAGATAAAGACGCTGGCACAGGATAGAGTAGCATGGACAGCTGCATCAAACCAGTCTCAGGACTGAAGACCACAACAAGTGTCGGAAGTTCCATGCGGCTTTTCGCGGATGATGCTGTAGTATACAGAGAAGTTGCAGCATTAGAAAATTGTAGCGAAATGCAGGAAGATCTGCAGCGGATAGGCACTTGGTGCAGGGAGTGGCAACTGTCCCTTAACATAGACAAATGTAATGTATTGCGAATACATAGAAAGAAGGATCCTTTATTGTATGATTATATGATAGCGGAACAAACACTGGTAGCAGTTACTTCTGTAAAATATCTGGGAGTATGCGTGCGGAACGATTTGAAGTGGAATGATCATATAAAATTAATTGTTGGTAAGGCGGGTACCAGGTTGAGATTCATTGGGAGAGTGCTTATAAAATGTAGTCCATCAACAAAGGAGGTGGCTTACAAAACACTTGTTCGACCTATACTTGAGTATTGCTCATCAGTGTGAAATCCGTACCAGATCGGGTTGACGGAGGAGATAGAGAAGATCCAAACAAGAGCGGCGCGTTTCGTCACAGGGTTATTTGGTAACCGTGATAGCGTTACGGAGATGTTTAACAAACTCAAGTGGCAGACTCTGCAAGAGAGGCGCTCTGCATCGCGGTGTAGCTTGCTGTCCAGGTTTCGAGAGGGTGCGTTTCTGGATGAGGTATCGAATATATTGCTTCCCCTTACTTATACCTCCCGAGGAGATCACGAATGTGAAATTAGAGAGATTAGAGCGCGCACGGAGGCTTTCAGACAGTCGTTCTTCCCGCGAACCATACGCGACTGGAACAGGAAAGGGAGATAATGACAGTGGCACGTAAAGTGCCCTCCGCCACAGACCGTTGGGTGGCTTGCGGATTATAAATGTAGATGTAGAACAACCAATGATCTTTTGGATAGGGTGGATAGCAATGTGCGGCTGTTTGTTGATGACGCAAAAAAAAAAAAAAATGGTTCAAATGGTGCTGAGCACTATGGGACTTAACATCTGTGGTCATCAGTCCCCTAGAACTTAGAACTACCTAAATCTAACTAACCTAAGGACATCACACACATCCATGCCCGAGGCAGGATTCGAACCTGCGACCGTAACAGTCGCGCGGTTTCGGACTGCGCGCCTAGAACCGCCAGACCACCGCGGCCCGCTGTTGATGATGCTGATGATGCTGTGGTGTACGGGAAGGTGTCGTCGTTGAGTGACTGTAGCAGGATACAAGATGACTTGGAAAGGATTTGTGATTGGTGTAAAGAATGACAGCTAACTCTACATATAGATAAATGTAAATTAATGCAGATGAATAGGAAAAAGAATCCCGTAATGTTTGAATACTCCATTAGTAGTGTAGCGCTTGACACAGTCACGTCAATTAAATATTTGGGCGTAACATTGCAGAGCGATATGAAGTTGAACAAGCATGCAATGACACTTGTGGGGAAGGCGGATAGTCATCTTCGGTTCATTGGTAGAATTCTGGGAAGATGTGGTTCATCTGTGAAGGAGACCGCTTATAAAACACTAATACGACCTATTTTTGAGTACTGCTCGAGCGTTTGGGATCCCTATCAGGTCGGATTGAGGGAGGACATAGAAGTAATTCAGAGTTGGGCTGCTAGATTTGTTACTGGTAGGTTTGCTCATCATGCGAGTTTTACGGAAATGCTTCACGAACTCGGGTGGGAGTCTTTGGAGAAAAGGAGGTGTTGTTTTCATGAATCGCTACTGAGGAAATTTAGAGAGCCAGCATTTCAGGCTGACTGCAGTACAATTTTACTGCCGCCAAATTATACTTCGCGGGAAGACCGCAAAGATAAGAGAGATTAGGGCATATAGGCAGTCATTTTTCCCTCGTTCTGTCTGGGAGTGGAACAGGGAGAGAAGATGCTAGTTGTGGTATGAGGTACCCTCCGCCACGCACCGTATGGTGGATTGCGGAGTATGCAATTGAGGTTGGGCTTAAATACACGCTGTAACGGTTCGTGAGCATTAGTTACGGGTGAAGACTGGACATGGTGAGCGGATGTTAGTCACGAATGTCTTTAACGTGACAAAGATGCCATTCTCTCACTGAGTTTGAAAGAGATCTTGTAACAGGGCAACGAGAAGCTGCACGTTAGTTCCGCGATATTACAGGAAGACTGGGCAGCAACACAGCTACTCCACATGACTGCTGATAACAGCGAATGTACGGTCGCAAGGAGACCAGCTTCCGGACGGCCACTGCCGAGAAGGAAGACCATCGTGTCTGGTGCACGACTCTGGCGCATCGTGCTTTGTCTGCGGCAGCAATCTGAGCAGCAGCTCGCAAAACGAAATGTTACAAATCGATTACTTCAAGGACAGACGCCCTGCAGCTTGCATATCAGTGATCCCAAACCACTATCGTTTGCGACCTCGGTGGTGTCAAGCGAGAACTGACTGGGTGGCAGGATGGAGGTCTGTCGTGGAGAGCTGGGCCGGCCTCGGTGCCAGTGATGGCCGTGTGTTTGCTAGAAGGAGGCCACCTGAGCGACTGCTACCAGCCTGTTCCCTTCCTAGGTACACTGGACTTACACCTAGAGCTATGGTGTGGGGTGCGATTTCGTATACGGCAGGAACACTCTAGTGGTTATCCCGTGTTCCCTGACTGCAAATTTGTGCATCAGTCTGGTGACTCGACCTGTTCTGCTGCCATTCGTGAACCGCATTCCAGGGGATCTTTACCAACACGGTAACTCACTCCCACATACTGCACGTGTACCCAAAATACTCTACAGAGTTTCGACACGTTGCCTTGGCCTGCTCAGTCATCAGATCTATCTCCAAACGAGCACATATGGGACATTAAAAATTACAAGGACATGAGGTGTAACCACCAGTTACACCTATCGAACATGCAACAACAGTCCATAAAGATCAGCATCCTGCCTGAAAATATTAAAAAAGAATGTACTGATAACTAGTTATATCCCAGGCACCCAACATTTGATACCTGATATTCCAGTAAACAAATGTTTATCCCCCAAAAATTCTATGTTTGATTCATCGTGAGATGGCCCGAGAAGCCAGAACCTGCAAAACTGAACACTTACTCTATCCTTCATGAATTCGAAATGGTGTTGCTTCTGTGATACTGCATAGGGTAAATTTTTACACTCAATAAATTTTGTAATTTATATATTTTAATGTAAAAGGTGTGGCATCACATCCTGCAAATTATTCGAATATTGCAGAGTGTATGAGGGACAGCCCAAAGGCTACTTCAGTTGCTGCTAGCATACAACCTGAAAATATTATGAACTTTGCATACATATTAATGGAACCAATTCCAAACAAATCTAATGCTGCTTGGAGTTGAGAAGCACCTATGATGAAACAACAAGCTTACATATACTACTAAACAAGTATTTGTTATAATTGATGAAGAGAACAACACATTGTTAAAACCTACAGAAATAGCTGAAATATTGGAATACAAAAATACTAAAGATATTATTGTAAAATATATAGATGAAGAAGATAAATTAAAATATATGAATTTTTCAGTTGTAGAGAAATGTGACTACCCAAATATTGATCAAAAAACAACAAATCATCAATTAATCTGGAATATACGAGTAGCTTTTAAATCAAATATGCCTCTCGCTAAAGAGTTCACAAAGCTGGTTAACAAAATAAGTATAACCATAGATTCAGAAACATGGTGTAAACAAACCACAAGAAACTACTGAAAATTTAAAAGAATAAGTTGTAGCTTTAGCACTTGATAGAGACATGGCTTCATGTGTGCTGAAGAGAAGAAGAGAAGATACTGAAAATTTAAACATACAAGAAGAAGTATTTATAGAGCAACTCAATGAGGAAGTTGGAATAATAAGAGAAATGCATCCACATGATGTAGCAGCTCAAGCAGACTTTAGGATGTGCTGCCCTGTACCAACAGAAGATACTAATTTGAGAAATATATTCGTTATTCTATAACTATTTAATGAAGAATTTGAGTATGATTTCTATGCAATAATATGCCAAAGAAGAATGCTTCAAAAACAATGATATGCACTTGAAGACAGACATCAACTTATAGAATAAAATGAAAGGAGAATTGAATAAAAATGATAATTTTTACTGATGTACTTTCCAATAGATACTATATACACTGAGGACTACGTTTTCAACATGTAAGAAATCTTTTATAAAATAATGCTATCTTTATCTACTCATCTTCTTAAGTGATTTATCAAAACCTAACCAATCAACGTACTCTGTATCTCCTTTCTTTCTCAAAACTTTCTAACAAGATATTCTTGTGGATGATTAGTTCTCTGTAACTCAAGGTCATAAAAATGTCCTTTCACTTCTTCTCCATCTAGAGCTTATAATTTGTATGTAACTGCGTTACAGAGAATAACACTTTCAACCTCAAAAATTTCTGTTGACCTGTTGGCTGTGCATCCTTGTTCAAATATTCATCTAAGTTTACTGATTCTCATATCACCAGTTTCTTCAAAATTTGTTATACAAATTATCTTCGGAAGATCTTTCTCTTCTTTTTTTGGTCACATTTTTTGGCTTCATCTTTATTGTTGAATGTTTTGTGTTGTATCATCAACTAATTTCGAAACCAAATCAGCGCCAACTGAATAGACTTTGGACTGTATCCTATTCTTTTGTAGTTGCCTTGATGAGCAGGTTCTCTCCACATTTGTTCCTTCAATGTTCTGTTAAGTTTTTCAACAACAGATGCCTTCAACTCTGTAAATGTTATTCTTGTATTACTTCATCACCTCTTGAAATTCCTTGTTATAGAATCCTTTACCATTATCTATTTGTATAATTATTGGGGTTTCTCTCCACCAAATGTGTCTCAAAGACCTTTACCCTGTGCCTCATTAGGCTGCATCCCATCACCACTGACAAATATTTCTAACAAATTTACTCGTTTTAGTTTCACATACTACACGAACACCTTAAATCCTCTGTCTTCTATATCTAATTATTACCCTTTAAAGTTCATGTGTTTCAATAAATTTTCTGCACTGTAAACACTAGAACTGATGATCCAGTTATACAGATGAAACTATAATAATGATTTTAAATTTATGGTCATATAATTATTTTGCCAAATACAATTAATTTATATCCTATGGTAAAGCTGTAACTGTATCTTTTAATGTGGAAATTACGAAATGTGATTTGTGTGCCACTATTATTTAGTTATTATTGTTTATTAAATGTAGTTGATCATCTACATTTATCATGATATCAAAATCATGAAACATCAAACATTTTTCATATTTTAACTGACAACAACAATTCCTTAAAACTGAAAATTGTACTCAAAATTATACATTTTTTGCTCATTTCTGGACATAAATATAAATTCAATCACTTGCTTAGCAAAAACTTTGCTTTGTAGCTTATTACACCTGTCTCCAGCAAATTTAAAAGCTGTATGCACGCTTTTCATCTTTCCATCAAGATATATTTGTAATGGTATAGTTGCCAAAGTCTACAAAATTTTTTCATTGAGATATTTTGTAGTAATGTAGTTGTTAAATTGTGTTAGAATGCTTGAATATTCAGCTTTTGTAACAAGATTATTTATATCATTTTCCAAGTGTTGTTTGGTAACAGCATCTTAATCACTTACTGGATCTTTTAAAAATACTTGTGTTTTATTTTTGAAACCAATAGAGCCTTTTGTTACATAATTCTTTATGAAATTGTTTAATTAACTGTTCTATTTTTTACTCTAATTCATATTTTGTTTTTGTAATTATACAGATTTTATTTGCTCAATTTGCTTATTAATTATATAGCTCTTAGGCTGCATCCAAATATTTATGATCTTTACCTCAATATCATTTTGTTTGCATGGTTGTTGCATGCTTGATTTATATCATAATCTCCTCTACTAGTCTTTCATAAAGTTGGTCCTAGGACCATAAAATCTGTAGCTTCGAAGATGGATTTCAAATGGAAATTTGTTAATCAAAGTTTTTACTGATCCTTTACTATCCTTCTCACTTTTTCAAAATGTGTGTGGCAAGTTGTTCACAAATCTAATCAAATATGGAATTCCTTTGTGATTGTTGTTGATGAATTCACTAAACTTATTTGTTAACATTTGTGTTATTCTCACTTTTTTATTGTGATTATTTTCATCGCCAGCTAATTTTTCACCATGAATTACTGCTAATCTATTAACTAATGTATGTTCATCATTCAGGCAAACATATTCAACTGCTTTTTATATGCACTTCTTTTTATTAAGTATTTATGCGTTTTTGAATTTGAATAATCTGAAAAATATCTTTGTTTGAATATTATTGTCTTAATTTTGAAAAAAGTACATCAACCATTCTTTTTATCAAACTTTTATATTTTCTACCTCTACTTGATATTACTTTCTTTTGTTTATTATCAGAATAATATGCTACTAACTTGTCCAATAGACCCACAAAATTTATAAATCAACAGCATCAGACTTTATATTCATATTTTTCATAGTAATCTGTTTTCTGTTAGAAGATTCATCAGTCCATCTGTACCTAAATATTGTTTCCCACCAATTTTCTGTAATTTATCTCCATTAAATTCGACTGGCAAAGAACCACCAAATTTAAAGTAACTAACAGGTTTCATTCCAAAAACTTTATCTTCTCTATAGTTGATATACTCAAAGATCTTCTGTTCTTTATGACCATGAAGGGCTCTTGGTACTCCATTCTATCATATGATTTTGTTGGGCTTTCTTTTAACTTCATTCCCTCTTTGCATTTATTGAGTGCAGCTTTTATTCCTAGTTCACTTAATGTGCAATCAAATGCTGGACTTCAGTATTATTTAATTTGTGGTATATCTACATATTCTTCTGGATGAGGAATGGTGTGATGTGCAACAGGAACCATTTGTTTCTCAACTTCTCTGTTTTGTTTGTAGTTTTCAGAATATTATCACCTAAACCTTCTTGTTATTGATGCAGTTATTTAACTTGTTCGACTGCTTTAATAACAGGTTCATCTTCTTTCCCATATTTCTGATATTCTTTTCTTGCAGTTTTTTAAACTTTCTTTCAACTGTTAAACTTTTTTCTGTTTTGTTGAGGCTTTTTAACAACTTCTTGGTCGTATTTAGCCAATTTTTAATAAAGATAAGAACTATTAAACATTACAGTGTGTGTATAAATTAATGGAATCATGGTACATTCTGCAAAACAGAGGGAATTTACAGTCAGTTCACTCGTCTTCGCGAATTGTGTGTGATATGGTGTTACCTTTCTACAGAATGGTAGCCAATATTACCGTAAGTAATTGTCCAAAGTGGCTGACTTCAAGTTTCATATATTAATCAATACACGAGCAGCCAATTATTGGTTATCTTCTCTAAGGACTGCACCTCCCATTGCTATTTTCAGTTTTAACAGATTTTTCCGGAAATACTCGCCCTAAGTACCTGACTGAGCATTACCACAGTAGTGCAGCAAATGAACTACTGATACGAGGAAATATGTCCCCTAAATTCTTTGTGGTTCTTTCACACATGTCTCTGTTCGTCCTTTTGTGTCGGTCATCTTGGTAAGGTTAGCCTGGAAGAAACACCCATCCTGGAAACTTGGGCAGGAGTGTTGCAATGTGTGCCGTGCACGTGACCTTTCCTACGACAGATCTAGAACGAGCAGCAATTTTCACTGTAGCTTCATCTCAAGTAAGCATTATTTGTCTACTATCACGAATGGCTGTGGTGTCACGCTGTAGAGTTGTGGAACACCTTCTCGTACATTCTGCAAGAACACCGACAAATGATCACATCCTTCTGTTACTATTTACAGATACCTTGGGTGGCCGAAGAGAGACTTCCGTGATCTGAAACACACTGCCAGTTCCCTGTCACTCATGAGAATCCTTCCCTCCTCTCCTCCCATTTCTCTCTGGACCAACAAGTGTCAAGATCCACCACGTGCTACTAGAGAATTTGCGTGAGCTGCATTAATCGAAGATTACTCACCATAGTGAGAGGATTACCACGAAACACCAGTAGTAGCCAGGCATAATGAAAAGAGTGAGAGGGAATGTAAGTACAATTACCCTACCACAACGTTATATTTAAAGAAATAAGCTCTTGCCACATACCAAATCAACGTCACCCTTACGTTATTAATGTGTGTGTATGACGTCATAGAGTGTGTTAAAAATGGGCACACTGTCTTACCGGTAGAACTACCATAATTTCATGATATGATAGTATTTTCTGTAAGTATTTCAAAGAATGATCCTCAACTAGTGTTTCGAAACGTGTATGTAAATACGAAACACTTGAATGTTTACTAATTTACACCGTGCATTGCTTAACAACGAATACATACAAGCGAAGTATGAAGTCTATATTCTATCTGCATTATAAGTGTGTGAAACCACTATGAGTCTCAATAGGAGGCTTATAAGTAACAATGGACAATCCACACATAGGAAATCGGTAATTTCACATTGTAAGGACAATTACTCTCACAACTGGCTTGACATCGTTAAGTAGCAAATCTACTTTAATAGTGTGTGACGTCCCTGTAAGACTCGTAGATAACTACGGAAAAATCTGAGAATGTGCAATCAAGACACATATCTAAATGTACCACCATAGGTATTTAAAAAAAATGACGTCATAATATCTTAAAACAATAACGTCACTTTCAGACTGGTCATAGCAGAGCTGCAAATAACAACAGAAAATCCAAAGGATATATACGTTTCCACCACCCAAATGAAACTGAGCAGTCACACAGCGTAACAAATTAATTAGAGAGAATGTCTGGGAAGAAGGGACAAATATTAAATTGTTATAGAACATACAAAATTTATTGAAAATGTGGTGTTTTTTTATAAACATATTAAGTAACTTATCCCATTTATGTACAAAAACTGATATCCTCCTTATTACCACCCAAGGCTGCACGCCAAAGAAATGCGTTCACTGAAGTTCTCGATGACGAGTTCACAATGGTGGGATGTCATTAATAACTCTTTTAATTTCATCCTTCTATTGGTGTATTGATTTTGGTTTGTCCGCGTATACTTCTGATTTCACAAATCCCTACAAAAAGAGTCTCAAGGCGTAAGATCGCATGATCTGGTACGCTATTCCTGGTTGACACACAAAGATATAATTTTTTAAGGAAACTTGTCCTTCAGAGGCCAATCGTTTCACGGGATGTGCGACATGTCACACCATCTTCTTGGAACCAAAAATGGTCATTTTCATCAATAAGAGGGAAAAACCAATCAGAAATTATGTTTCATTAACGGTCGCCACTCACAGTGACGCCAGTTCCCTCATCATTTTCAAAAAATCACTCCAACTACCGATCACTCCTACTGCCTAGAACCCACATCCCCATGGTAGTGTGGACGCATCTCATCTTCCTCTACTCTCGGATTTTCGTTATCCGAAATTCTGCAGGTGAAAGTGCGCCTCATCTGAGAAAATGATCCTTTCTGTGGAGTTCTCGTTCTCCGCCTGTCGAGCCAAGACCCATTGAACAAATCGATGTCTCTTTCCAAGATCCGCTCGCTTCAACTTTTGTGTAGGTTGAATGTTGTACGCATGCATTTTCAGAACTTTTGAGAGGATTTCACGCAGTGAACTTGGTGATGAGTACAGTTATTGAGTTCGTCGGCGAACCGATTTTGTGGGGTTTACGGTCGCATCGTCATGCACGACAGTAACATTTTCTTGCGTTCGAACAGAATGCGGTCGTCATGTTTTCTTAACTTTTGAAATAGAACCAGTGATTTCAACTTCCGAACTGACGATACGGTTGGAGCAACATTACGTCCGAGTGTCACACACAATTCACGAACGGTTGCCGTGCAACCTGTTTTTTAAATAACTTTTTATCGCTTGGATATGTTGCCCAGTTGTCATCTGCTCTACGACGAAAATAAACAATGGTCACCGCCCGAAACTTATCAGGCCACTGATGGGAAGGATCGCAGATAACGAACATGAAGAAACCACTGCTGCCAACCGTCAAACACAAAATGACGCCAAATTCAAATTCGTCATTACTTCCCGGACACCCGTTACATACCCAGTCATCGACTCTGGCCACGGACGCCTCTGCTGAGCCTACCGCTCTGCGATGAATTGAGACAACGGCCAGCCGTGGAGAGCTGCAGAATTCGTGCAGGGTCTCTTGACAAGCCATGACGACTCAACCGATAGTGTTCATAAGACGTCAACGACTTCCCGTGCGTTACCTAAGCGTCCTTCACATCTGAGAGACGGGGAATCACTGATCAATGTCACTTTACCAACCCAATTATTCCCTCCATGTACCTACCAACTAAACGATATGGATGCAATCCTAGAACGCCCTCATATGGTAGGCAGGAACTGCTGACAGGAACTAAACTTGATAATTCTATCAAGCTGCATCTTGTCAGAACAGATGCTATCTGTTAAATTTTATTACATGTCTCTGTCATTCCGGAGAATAATTCCAGAAATGAAATGTGATTAACTTTCCACATACTTTCAAAGTCTCCTAATGATACAGTGACTCCCTGCGTGTATCTTCTTTTGTCTCCATTTCCCATGTCCTACGTCGGTCATGATGGACGAACCAATGTGAAACTCTTTCGTTACAGACATTGCGATGCCGGCAAAAGTGTCCCAACTTCATTTTGAGTCCTCTTATATTTAGCATCAGAGGTTCTCTTACCAGCAACACAGATTTCTCCTTTAATAGTGGAGATTTATGGCTGCTTTTTGCATTCTCAACTTTGCAATCATGGAGACAATGACTTAGATTTTTCCATATCCTTAACATTGCTTTCCTCGTAGAACCCCTTACAAAGCCTCATATTGGTACCTAGACGTAGTTTAAGTTTTGTATCGATCCAGACAAATAACTTTATAAATGTTTACGGTGGCTTGTTTCCAACAGCATAGCGTAGTCGGTTTGCTACACGGACTGTGATGTGTAAAAGGCAGGCAATTTGTGACGGTGGGTGCACTGTCGTGCTATGTAACCGTAGTCGCATTTACGTTCCCCATGCTCTCCCTCTGCTACAATAAAGTGATCAGGTTTGAAGGGCTGGGCTTCACGATTTACCCCAAATTATCCTTTCCTGTTTCTCATGTGTTGTGTTTGCATCGTTAGGGAAGTGAAGGTTCCCACATATAGCTGAAGCTGACATCACGAACATCCCACATCTTACACCTGGTGAGGTTCTCAGGCTGACGAGCAATTACCGAAACCTGATGTATTTTAGATTATGTCACTCTTAATTATAGTTATTTTTACAACAAAATATTGAGACTGAGACTAGCGAATCACCGTGGAACTTTCAACACTCCCCCCCCCCCCCCAACAGCACAACTAGTTACTATTACAATATTAATACGTCGACAATGTTACCCCTGTGAAGGGATTTTCTGATTATATGTCGTTATAAGGTATCGGACTAATTTTGCTTCCCTAAAGGTTTGTATTGAAAGAAAGCAATAACAATGTAAAGAGTAACCGAACCAAGGTTCCATTAGTAATCTAGTAAACTATAATTACGTGAAAAGAAACGGTTGGCAGCCTAGTTACGTGAAGTTGTACGTAGCACTAGCATGATTTAAAAAGAAAGTTGACTTTATGTGATACTAAACTTCTGTTTTGCTGATAAGATACAAGACAGTAGCACAATTTAGCAAGGAATGTGCCGGCCGGGGTGGCCGAGAGGTTCTAGGCGCTGCAGTCTGGAACCGCGCGACCGCTACGGTCTCAGGTTCGAATCCGGCCTCGGTCATGGATGTGTGCGATGTCCTTAGGTTAGTTAGGTTTAAGTAGTTCTAAGTTCTAGGGGACTGATGACCTCAGATGTTAAGTCCCATAGTACTCAGAGCCATTTGAACCATTTAGCAAGCAAGGAATGTCCTAGTGATTTGACTTGAAGCCCACAGGAGAAGCATTAATCCGTTTAGGCAACAACTGACTCTCAATAACATTTGCTATCTGTACATTACAGTAGGAAGATAATGATAATTATTGATAAATTATTAATGTTGGAGCTGTACTGACTTCGACAAAAGGTCCTCTTTTCAGTTTAATTATAAGAAATTACTAATATTGAAATGCTTATGAAGTAATAATGCCTTTCGTACTGATTACTATATGCCTTCTCAAAGAATATTCACTTCTTTATAATATTGAGCTCAAGTGGAACATCTGACACCCGGTTCTAGTGGAGTTCGAATATTTGCAACCAGCGCTTACTCTTGATTATTGTTATTGTAACATTATTCTGACTCACTATTTAACATGGGGACCGAGAAACTAATTTATCGGTAGATTCAGCTAATGGATTAACAGTTTAGTCACAATACGGGAAACACTGTTAAATACGTAACAGATGACATTGTAAAGACTATTATTTCAATAATAAAACTCTTTGAACTGAATACTTTAACTATCCATTCATGAAAACTACGTGGAGCATTTCAGACTTATACCTATGTACTTTACAACTCCAGAAAATTTACTAACTTTTTTAAGGAAGGTAATTGCTTTTCAGTTCAGTAAAATAGGATACTTGGATGAATCGTAGCAGTTGGGATCCTGTCTAGGTAAACCACGAAGGATAAAATAGGGTGGCTCCACAAAAAGTTTACAGAAGGCAAAATAATTATTTAAAACAAAATCACATAACTGGTCCGTGCCATTATAAAATACTCAGGTGATAATTTGAGGTGAAGATTATGGCAGCGCCGACCCCCTGTGCCATTCAAACAAGGGCTCTTCCTGTGAACAAGCTCAGAAAATACCCCTCTCAGCGTCGGATTTTCGTAGCACAGGGCTAACCAAAGTATGCCATGAATAATACGCCTCATTGCTTCTGCATCCGAGGCTATATTAAATCTTGCTGTTCTTCTCGCCTCTTTCAGTTCACAAGATGGGCACTCTTTGCCTGCTAGCCACCGACTGACTCATGCCACAAAGGAACCATGCAGTTCGACCACCAGGTCCACCTTTTCTATTCCCTCCTAGCTAGTTCTGCTGCGGAGAGATTTGCCACCAAGTTTTACATTATTATAAACCTACTTTCCCTATTCATGAATCAGTATTAAAGTTAAATTTTAGCTTTTTACATTCGTTTACAGCACATTAGTTTTGAAATTACAGCCACAGATTAATCACAATTACATAAATTATCGTAAATAATGAATAACCATTTACATCGATGGTCGATGTTATATCAAAGTGCATGGTTATATAGAAGTCACATCAGGTACAATACATACAAAGCAGTTGGGTAAGACCATTATAGGTCATGATGAGAGCTGTAACACACTTTCATACATACTGTTGTCTGTAACTTTACAGCAAAAGGGCGGGAACAACTAACGCACATCAGACATCTCTCGAAAGAAAATAAATAAATAAATACAATAAAATTAAATTAAAAAGACACGCAACGTGATTTTACCTGTAGTGTCAGTATGTCTTCCTATTTTATGATTCATGACATGGTGTGATGACATGATCACGTGATCAACCTGCAATATGTACACTGTGGTTTATAAGGCTCGAGATGCAGTTGCAAGCACCATCTGTACTTATGTCTAAATCTCTATGCTCCCATTTAGTCTTTAGTATCCTTTGCCAGTATGGAGGTGGAATCCTATTCATTAATATCTTGATGTTTAGGGATGCATAGCTGTCTTCTGCTTTCACAGATGTACTGTCATGAAGACAAAGACTTTCACTACATTTACCCTTATTATTATTATTGCTTTTATCATAAAAACGTTTCTCTGATTCAGTGTGGGTATTCTTCACGACTGTACTGCTCTGTCTACATCTTATGCTTAAACTTCTTCAACTTTGCCCTCCCTGTGGATTTCCTTACCATACGATGAGAATCACAAATTATTTCACATCCTCTCTTGACGCTGTTCAAACTTTTAGATTGGTAAATAGTTATATAGTGCACACCCTTGACTCTTGTCATGTTTACTTTCTTCTAGGCTATGGGTTGGAGGCTGCTATGGATTCCGTATCAGTCTGTCTTCGTATTTGTATCGATCGCTTCCTTCAGCTCCATTAATATTTTCTTTGTGTGTAGGACCAAACACTGTGGTCATGAATCGAACTTCAGTACTATCTTCTCTCCACCATTCACCCATTCTCCTTCCCCTGCTCGGAATGAATTTACCACTAGTAACAGAAACACATGTAATTAGGAGCTGTTGCTAGTGCATCACAGCAAATACAGAAACATCTTACACACAGCCTTGATTTAACAGGCAATTTAGCAAGTATAAGACCACTGTGACTGCCAAAACACAAATAGTGTGTAATCCATTTCACGAAGTTTACCAGTCTACAAAAAAAAATACTCCTTAAATATAATTACTCCACGGGTTTAAAGAAACTGGGAAACAAACTTGACTGGTTGTCGGTGAACCTACATATCAGGTATAATTTCCAGGTTTTTCCGGTTACGAGATATACACAGATGCTTTGCTTCTGGCTATGGACCATACTTGGGCTATCTAGCACAGTTATGTTGGCAGCTAACACACCATTTCTCCATCAGCACCAAAAATATCTTTTCTAACAGGAATCAATCTACCATCATCTATATTCTAATTATTTTTACATGTAAAACATATTATGTGCTATTGGATCTCTTTTATAACGTGAACTGGGCCATAGTGATTTCACATAGAGTTAGTTGGATCATTCTACATGACGAACGATTATTATGTACATTTTTTACAGTATTGTGGAAAAGACAGTCGTGGACTGAGAAAAATATGGTTGTCCACCTGGTATTTTTATGTGCAGCACTACCTCCCACCATTAACAACTGTTTCATTAAACAAAACTACAGTCTTCTACGGTATATATACAACCCTCCTGATTTTGAAATGCAGTTTGCATAAAAGAAGTAGGCAGTCATATAGCAGAGAAGTAAAGTCAAGGTAACACTGATTTTCTTCATAGTTTACAACAGGTCTGTCAGCCTTATTTTACGCTGGTGGCGTGTAGACAAGAGCCAAAAAGGTGTTTCAACAGCTTCTTTAATAACATATGTATCATGTACACATATGGACAAATGGTGAAATTATGGAAAACCCAAAATACGATTTCATTCTTTTAGTGACTACGGCTTGACGACCATTTTTAACATTTCATGAGTTGTCGGGCGAGGTTGACAGTCGCTGGAACAGCACAGTGGTCAGTGAAACGCACAAAAATTACGTCGACTGCAAGAACCTGACGACACAAAGCATTGGACGAATCAAATCTGTCAAGTCTGCTACTAGACATTGCAGTAAAAAACGTGAATTTCACCAAAGTCGGAAATTTGTGTTCCCAAACATCTCCCAAACGTATCGTACCAACCATTTGATGGAGATAAGGACTAAAATTAAAATGAGGGAACTGATCAACGGGACACAACACGCAGTTGAAGTCACCACCTAGCCGAAGGATCCGAGGATTCTTGTGCAAAAGAAAGGGGAGGCCTTCCCTCTAAAAGTGAGGGCGCGCCTCCGTTTAACCCCTCGGCAGACGGTGCATAAAGCACAAGATAAGAAACAGTCCCGCATCCATAATCGAGAATTTCTACGTCATTGACGTCAATACCGTCATGATAAAACAGAACAGTACCCGTAGAATCTTCAGGCGCTACATCAAAAAAGGTATGAAAATGGGGATAAAAAGGGGGTAAACAATACTTCCTGCAATAGCATAATTTCTGCCCTAGAATCATAAATAAACTGACGGAGAGCAGTGACACATGACTCAGATTCGACACGACTGACATTCGAAGTAACTAGGGTGTGTCACCTACCTAAGTGGGACAAAAGTAAGGTCTATCTATGCCACATTCCGACCATCAATCCATTGTCTAGTACGTATGAGACGTAGCGCCGTATACCGATCCTGCCTTGGAGGCGGTTATGTGGGAGATGTGTCTCACAGCTGTATGGTGACAGATGGTGGCCGGCCGAAGTGGCCGAGCGGTTCTAGGCGCTACAGTCTGGAGCCGCGCGACCGCTACGTTCGCAGGTTCAAATCCTGCCTCGGGCATGGATGTGTGTGATGTCCTTAGGTTAGTTAGGTTTAAGTGGTTCTAAGTTCTAGGGGACTGATGACCTCAGAAGTTAAGTCCCATAGTGCTCAGAGCCATTTTTTTTAGTATTTTCATAAAGTGTTATTATGTCTTTTTGTGTATGTAAAATGATATAAATGTGTTTTAGCAGTGTGAATGATGCGTGAGTGTGGTTTAAGTTTAATATAAAGATAATTGTTTAACGTGTTATGTAGTGGAATTTAGTGTGAGAACATTTCGAAGAAGTATGGATGTGTGCAAAGGGGATTTTTGTAGAATAGGTTTGTAAAGTAAGTTATTCAGGTACAAATAACAATAGTAAATAACTTCATGCATAAACGAAACTTCAGAATATTAGATAATTAAAGGGCAGTCGTTAGGTTTACTATTTTGCTATTGGTTATTGATGAAAAGCGCGGACTGACGAGGGAGAATGTTGTTTTGCTATTGGCTGTTGAGTAAACTAACCAATGGTAAAGCAATATTCTTCGCGCGCCTTTCTCTGCTGGTAAAGGAGACTTAGAGTATTCTAGAGACGACTAGGAGGCTAGCCATGAAACAGTTCGGACGTGTGTAGTAGTAGTTCCGATGGAAATTATAAGTTGCCGAATCTAGCAATGTTTCATACATCAAAAGTGTTGTAAAGTGACGGCATAATTATTCCGATGGGTGTGTAGAAATTTCGGAATTTTTTAGTGAATTTTGTGACGAGAAGAGACATAAATTCCGCGTGGCGTATTGAGCAGGTCGGTGGCTAAAAACTGTGACTGCATTAGGTACCGACAGACTTAATATTTGGCGAGCATTCTCAATCAAAAACAATCCGTATTTTTGTAGCTATTACGTTTTCTGGAAATGCAACACCATAAACTTGCTAACGTGAGTGAATAGGGATTGTGAGTGACTGTGTTAAGACTAGCACGGTCTTGGCAGTGATACTTGTTCACCTACGTTTCAGAATATATTAATTAAGGACAAAATTTCCAGCTTTTCATTTCGTGTGAAAACTTTCTC
Organism: Schistocerca nitens; assembly: GCF_023898315.1. Lineage (NCBI taxonomy): Eukaryota > Metazoa > Arthropoda > Insecta > Orthoptera > Acrididae > Schistocerca > Schistocerca nitens. Next base: position 492,844,314 of record NC_064622.1, read on the forward strand.
CCGAAACGTAGATTAGTGACTTTAATTGCGGCCAGGTTCACGTCGAAGTACAGTAGGTTTCGCTCGGTTTCGCTACTGATGATCTGCTGAGACAATGTTCACAGGTAGGTGCAGGTTCGTCGTAAAGGGACGGAAGGAACCGCGCCGCCGCACGTAGACGTTCCCGCGGGAGGGAGATTAATCCCACGCCCTGCAGGGCACTTAAGCAGTGATTTCTCGCGAGAGAGAGCACGATCCAGTTGGACACTGTGTACTCCGGCCGTGAGGCATAAGCGTCTGTCGGTGTAGCGGGATCAAACGCAAGATCCGAATAGTCCCGCACTGGACCACGAAAACTAACCCGCTGCGCAGGGGGATCATCGGGGATGACACACAGGGACGGAACAACGGGCGCAGCGGCCGACAAGACTTAAACAACCTGAGGCGACTCCTGCACTACAAGATTCAACGGCGGAAGCTCCGAAGGTTGCGTATCCGAAGCGCCGTCGATGACGAGGACAGGTCAAACACACCGGATTCCTGACGAGACTTCAGAGACCGGTCGAACGCCCGAATCCGTGAACCCCACAGCCTCCACAGGAGGACGGGACGTTACTACGTGGTTTGAATCATCAAGAAAGGCACTTTTCGCAGTAGGGGATAACACAGGCGAGTCCACATTGGAAACGTCTGCATCCTGGGTACGATGTCGTTTATGTTGCAGCGCCTGGGCATCACCATGCGGGCTTTCAAATAAAATGATGTGGTGGCCCTCAACTACGTACCCTCAGACTCAGAGTTGAAATATTGAAAGTTTTGGCTGGTTTCCTTGTCTAGGGGCTGGGATACGTAGTTGCCACATTACAAGCCCTATACAATACGAATATACACAAGAATCGAATGCTCGAAGGTTCCTATCAGTCGGCAATTGTGAATTTTGAACGTAACATAAATATTTATACACAAAAGATTGCAACTGATAAATTTTGCAGGTACTATTTTAACGACTTTAAATGATGAGTAAAATAGCAGAAGTATCTTTAACAATGCGCTTTATTACCGTAAAACACTTATTGGTGTCGATGGTCTAGCAATTAAATAAAATGTAAGTGGAATAACAGGGGAACTATAGATTCCTACTTCACGTAATTAGTTATGAGCAACAACATGGCTCATGAGATATTCACTTGTAAACGCATACTATGTCTTCATTGGAGAAGCCATGGAAATCTCACAAGTGGACAAGTCGGCACTGCGAAATATTTCTATCTCTCGCGACCACTTGCAAACTGCTCCACTTTCCAAGTCTTTCCCGTGACTGTGCGTCCGTCGCTCCATCCTGTCCAGGACTCTCCCGTCTCATCTCCCGTACTGTCCAGAACTCCCCTGTCCTCTCTCGAAATGATCCTCGTCCGCCACTTCCATACAGTCTCTCCAAGTGTCCTTTTCGGAACGATCGCTGTGGTTGGCTAGAGCGCTCCCGCCATGTCTCGAAGCCAACGCACACTCACAAACATAATGAAACACATTCATAATACCCGATTTACATTTAAATAACTTGAAATTAAATAAATATTTCTACAGCTGGACCACAAACACGCTCTAATGCTCATTATTAAATACACAAAATAAATAAACATATATCAAAGGAACAGAACAGAAGTAAGCCAGTAGCCTAACGTCTCTTTCCTTTCTGAAACACAGTCAATAATTGACCAATTTCTTCATGAATAGTATATGCCGGGTATAAACAAGCACATAGATGAATAAATATATTTATAAGCATGCTGCTACCGTTTTTTCGTGTAACTGTGGATTACTTATGGCCTGACACGATCGATAGTAATCGGCCACTTTGACCTCCAATAACTCATGTACTAATAAAATGTATGCCTGTAATTCATACCAATTTAGGTTTACACTAATAGCTTTCTAAAGACGTCGATCGACGAAATCGGATGAACCGCTCAGATTTTGGAAATTCGTTGCTGGGTGCTACTTGTGTAATTTACAGATACTAAACTTTAAACTAATAAAGATATTGAAAATCTGATTATACCATCAGAATCGTCGTGCAAATGATGGTAATGTACATGTTTCTTTTTAAGGTATCATGATTCATCTGGCTACTAATAATTTCTATACTACCTGTGACATGTCTGCCATTAAGGTTTCACAAAGTCTGCCATATTTGGCACTGCCGGCATGTCTCCTTCATCGACACAGCGTCACCACGGAATTCCCAGCCTCGCGGTCGCTGGACCACATGCTGGGGCTACCCCTGTTGTCCGACACTATGCGGTCGGCCTGCCGAGCGGCCCGCGCGGCCACGCCAACTCCGAACTTACAAGGGAACCTCCCCGTCGCACCCCCCTCAGATTTAGTTATAAGTTGGCACAGTGGATAGGCCTTGAAAAACTGAACACAGATCAATCGAGAAAACAGGAAGAAGTTGTGTGGAACTATGAAAAAAATAAGCAAAATATACAAACTGAGTAGTCCATGTGCATGATAGGCAACATCAAGGACTGACTGAGCTCTGGAGCGCCTTGGTCCAGTGGTTAGCGAGAGCAGCTGCGGAACGAGAGGTCCTTGGTTCAAGGCTTCCCTCGAGTGAAAAGTTTAATTTTTTATTTTCAGTTTATGTGACAAACTCTTATGTTTTCATCACTTTTTTGGGAGTGATTATCACATCCACAACAAAATCTAAATCGGGCAAGGTAGAAGAATCTTTTTACCCATTCGCCAAGTGTACAAGTTAGGTGCATCGACAACATATTCCTGTCATGTGACACACATGCCGTCACCAGTGTCGTATAGAACACATCAGACGTGTTTTCCTGTGGAGGAATCGGTTGAGCTATGACCATTCTAACAAATGTTTTCGGTTCCCAATTGGAGAGGCACGTCCTTTCGTACTGCGGTGCGGTCGCAAAACACAGACACTAAACTTATTACAGTGAAGAGAAACGTCAATGAACGAACGGACAGATCATAACTTTGCGAAAATCAAGAAAGAAAACTTTTCACTCAAGGGAAGACTTGAACCAAGGACTCCACGTTCCGCAGCTGCTCACGCTAACCACGGGACCACGGCACTCCTGAGCTCACATTATCCTTGTTGTTGCGTATCTTGCACATGGACTACTGAGTTTGTATATTTTGCTTATTTTTTTCATAATTCCACACAACTTCTTCCTGTTTTCTCGATTGATCTGTGTTCAGTTTTTCAAGGCCTATCCACTGTGCCAACTTATAACTAAATCTGAGGGGTGTGCGATGGGGAGGTTCCCTTGTTAGAATATTTTTAGGGGGCCACAACTCGCCCGTTACTGCAGAACCATAAGGAGCAGAAGGTGTAGAATCCGTCTTCAGTTTTCATGGCGGAAAACTGCCCGTAGATATCCTCAAATCGGACTATGGATTGCAGCTAGAATCAGCAGCTGGAGGAACGAGACCTGCTACCGTTAATTTATGTCGCTGTTGAAGGGAATCTGTGAGAATAAAAATTCGCTTCGGACAATTGGCACGTTGGTAAGCACTCTCATTACATAAGAAGCGTGTTCCCACTGCACGTGGATACCTTGTGGGACTAACACTCATAGAACGAAGGAAGTCTGGTTGGTAGGAGATGATGTATTGGTGGAAGTGAGGCTGTGAGGGTAGATCATGCATCACACTTAGATAGCTCAGTTGGCAGTGCACTTCAGTACGGAATGCAAAGATCCCAGGTTTGCCTCGCTGTCTGGCACACAGTTTTAATCTGCGAGGGAGTTCCAGGATTTCCTATGTTGAGAAAGTGGCTGGTTGCTCTTCTGGGTCAAACTGTTGGAAACCGCATGGGCCCAATAACCAAAAATCTGAAGGTATGGCGGGATATTCTGTTAAATGTACATCTCGACGGATTGCGTACCACTACAGCATTTCAGGCGGTGTTGACTCGACCAGCGTTTCCACCGAATGCCCTTAAGGGGGGTAGGACGTCAAACGGGCCGACTTGGAGCAAGAGAGGCACCACAGGACATTTTAATTTCCAATTTCTATAATTTTACAAGTAAATTCTTAAAACTTTGACAGCATGACCAGGAATGATTCAGGATTCACACTCGTAGCAGTGGAAGTTCAAAAACATAACTAAATAATTTTTTTACATGTGAAATTTCATCATTTTTTCACTTACTTTGCTTTCACTTGCATTTGTTGCTATAGGTACACTTTTCTTCATATGTAAGAGAGACTGTTCGATTAATTTTGCACAGCATACAAACCATACTTACAGATGTCTGAAACTCTAGAATTTATTTACTTTATGAAAAAATGAATGAGCTGTTACGTTTTAAACTTTATGTTTAGAAAAAAATCAAATTTTGTAGTAATTATCTCAATTTTTACCACAGTTTTTAATAGACTTGGAAAATTCTAGAGTTTCATACACCTGTAAGTATGGTTTGTATGCTGTGCAAAATTCATCAAAGAATCGCTCTTACTTGTGACGAAAAATGTACCTATAGCAACAAATGCAGCCAACAGTAAGTGAAAAAAATGATGAAATTTCATACCTAAAAGAAATTTATTTTGTTATGTTTTTGCACTTCCACTGCTATGAGTGTGAATCCTGAATCCTTCCTGGTCATGCTGACAAAGCTTTATGAATTTATTTGTAAAAGTATAGACAGTAGAAAATAAAATGTCCTATGGTGTCTCTCCTGCTCCAAGTCGGCCCGTTTGACGTTCTACCCCCCTTAACATCACCAGAATTCAGCAACGCATCTTTAAGATATTTATCATCAACATCTGGCGGGAATTTTAAACCTCTATTCTGCATCAGCATTTGCAAGGAGTGCAAGACTAACTGACCATTCTCGGTGACGCAAAGAAACCTAATTGTCGTGCTTAAGTAACAAGCAGTCTACTTGAAGGGGGTTTACGAATTTTACGAAGAAGACATAGAGCTCAGTGTCAAAATATACTATCTAAAACTGATCTGGAATAGCAGCAAACGTTTCCACTAATAAAACACCAATTTCAGCGGCACTTAGGTGCGTTTACTTGACAAAAGCAAAACGTGGGATCAACATGGACGACATGGTGAAAAACGAAGCGATCGGAACCGCTACCAGAAACACATTTAAACGGATACGAAAGACGATACAACGACGAATAACCACTCACAAAAGTCACAACACACAAGGTAAACGACGAACTGCTACTACTCGAAACGTTGCGACGGAGCGGAATGCTAAACGCATCCGAACTTGTTCGGCGTTCCAAGTGAAGCTTAACTACGGAGATGGACAGCATGACACTAACATCGCTCAGAAGCGAGCGCACGGGGACAGGAAGAGAGTGTCAAGTGTACAATGTTCGAGAATGGACGGAAAACGGCCGTGCTAGCGTGCGTAATTTAGTGCACGGTCGGTGTCTTATCGAAAGTGCGGCAAGACGCTGTAAATGCTTAAAGAGCGAGGATATATGTGGGTAACAGTCAAGATGTTACTAGAAAGAGTTGGAAAAATGGATTACTGGAAAAACAGCACTGTGTGGCCAAAGCTAACAGACTGCTCGTCACTGAAAGAAGAACACGTTGACAATTATTGTTGCCACGGAATGCATTACGCCGCATTATCTGCAATTCACTAGAAAGTAAGGCTGTGTCATTTCGCAGTTTAGTTTTGTAAAAGACTTGCCAGTGTCGTAGAGTCAGTATTTGCGAACATTATAGTGCTTTCTTTTGTAAATTTTAAACAGCATTATGTGTTAACGATCTTCCCAAGACATCAGTCATTACTACGACCCTTTCCTGTCATCGTTGTCACTGACTGAAACATTATTGAGAGACATATTATATGACTTAAAGGAACTTACGTGCGCTTGCCGTTAAAGCTTTTACTTGTTGAAGAGAAAGAGGTTTAATGCAAATAAAGAATAACCTAAAAATACTAGTAAACTGGACCGATTTTACATACTTAATTAAAATTTTGGCAATCTACCGTAAATTAATTAACTTGATTCAGAATCCCTTTCTTATCATTGCTGTATGGTGTAGTTAATTGTCCGATACCGATAAATGATAATATTCTTGGCATTCTTTTGGTCGAAGCTCATTCTTCGGAATCGATGCCTCTTCTGTCACGTGCAGAACATTGGGTTATACGAGTCATTAATATACTGAAAAGTGCGTGTGGGTAATAAACACAGATGGTCAACGTTAATCAAAAAGGTTGACTTCGTTAATCATTAAAACATTGCCTTACAGGATGGTTGGTTGGTTGTCTTGGGGAAGGAGACCAAACATCGAGGTCATCGGTCTCATCGGATTAGGGAAGGACGGGGAAGGAAGTCGGCCGTGCCCCTTTGAAAGGAACCATCCCGGCATTTGCCTGGAGCGATTTAGGGAAATCACGGAAAACCTAAATCAGGATGGCCGGACGCGGGATTGAACCATCGTCCTCCCGAATGCGAGTCCAGTGTCTATCCACTGCGCCACCTCGCTCGGTGCCTTACAGGAGATTTATAGGATATTAAAACTGTAAACTTTTTGTTGTGACTGTAGTGAAATGAACAAGTGAATCAGACGAATTATCGTTGCTGAAATAAAAATGTTTCTGTTGGGGCCGTTTAGGTAGGACTTGGAAATTTAAAAAAAAAAATTAATCGTTTAAACTCTTAGTTTTATAATGTTAAAGTTTTCATCTAAGATCGAGCGTCGTTTAGAAGCCAAAATATCTTTGCTCGCAAAAGAAAGTTGTTAGTTTGAATTTCAGTGAAAAAGTATCTATTTCCTTAATAAAACGTTCCTTTAATCGAATATGCTCATCAACGACGCGTCTGCCCAATTTTCTCCTCAAAATTGGACTTTCGCTGTGGTTTAAAGTGTTAATCGGCTTCTCAAACGACATCGATTCGACGACATACAAAGGAATCACGTTCGTAACCGAAATGTTAACTACGCATTTGTGGACGCGAGCTTGAGACGCACAGCTGACAATTGCTGCAGTGCCAAAAGACGCTCCAGTGCTTCTCTGACGTACTGTTTCAACTGGATTACTACTGGCTAAAAATGGTTCAAATGGCTCTGAGCACTATGGGACTCAACTGCTGTGGTCATTAGTCCCCTAGAACTTAGAACTACTTAAACCTAACTAACCTAAGGACATCACACACACCCATGCCCGAGGCAGGATTCGAACCTGCGACCGTAGCAGTCGCACGGTTCCGGACTGCGCGCCGAGAACCGCGAGACCACCGCGGCCACTGGATTACTACTACAACCTCTGCTGTCAATACCTGAATGCCCAAGACTGAGTTTTCCTTTTGGCTTTCCAAGATCGGTCCCTGCCTTCACTTTTTTTTTTTTTTTTTTTTTCAAACTATACATACCGCGATTATGTGCTCTGCTTACGTGTTGTTTGAAACTGTTAAGGCTCGAAGTGCGAGCTCTAATTGTTGATTTTTTAAGCAATTACAGTTTACCGTCGAAAAGTATTTGCTCTCCCGATGTAGGTACAAAATTAACGTAATATTTAAATGTGACTACGAATTTTCATCAGGTGTAGAGCTAGAAATATATTCCACGATTTAGTTACCACAGACAGCCGGCTGACAATAGCTAGTCCTCACCGGGAACTCAGTAAACAAATAACAAAAAACATGCAATACCTAGTTATTCTAGTTATTCTTGCTGGCACTCGATTGTTTACACTAATCGTGCGCATCCCAGCATGAACTCGTCACAACATGATTTCCGCGGGCAGAAAGGCATCATTTTGTTATAGATACGCTAATTAATTGTTAACAGACTCAAAGAAAGTCAACGGAAGTTAACGATTCCTTAAACTTAACTTAAAAGTTAATCCGTTACTCGAAAAAAATTTGGAAATTTGTGGTAAGTTCATGTGGGACCAAACTGCTGAGGTCATCGGTCTCTAGGCTATTTAATCTAACTTAAACTAACTTACGCTAAGGACAACACACACGCCCATGTCCGAAGGAAGACTCGAACCTCCGACGGGGGGAGCCGCGCGAACTATGGCAAGACGCCTAAGACCGCGCGGCTGCCCAGCGCGGCCGTTACTCGAAAAGTTATCTTTGTTAATTAACGATTAACAGATTAACTGTCTTGTGCCCAGATACTATTATAAGCACGATTGACGAACTATGTTCACAAGCTGACTTCCGCCAGTACCTCATCCCCTGCCTTCCAAACGTCACAGAAATTCTACTGCATACCTTGCGGGTCTAGCCTTTGAAATATGCTCACTATTTTTACATACTGTATTTAGCATATTTTGTGACAGTACCTTTTCCGTGAAATGTTTACAAGACGATATTTGTCTTGGCTTCAGTCGTCTAGTGGAAGTATGATTCCACAATGCTGTTTCGTCGGCTGCAGAAATGACCTGGTTCAATGCGTTTGCCTCATTTTTGGTGCTTCAAATACCATTTCTTCGAATGTGGTTTCTTCTTAAAGTTTATATAAAAAAGTAGTAACATAATTCATTTTTTCCTGTTCACTAGCAAATACACTCCTGGAAATTGAAATAAGAACACCGTGAATTCATTGTCCCAGGAGGGGGAAACTTTATTGACACATTCCTGGGGTCAGATACATCACATGATCACACTGACAGAACCACAGGCACATAGACACAGGCAACAGAGCATGCACAATGTCGGCACTAGTACAGTGTATATCCACCTTTCGCAGCAATGCAGGCTGCTATTCTCCCATGGAGACGATCGTAGAGATGCTGGATGTAGTCCTGTGGAACGGCTTGCCATGCCATTTCCACCTGGCGCCTCAGTTGGACCAGCGTTCGTGCTGGACGTGCAGACCGCGTGAGACGACGCTTCATCCAGTCCCAAACATGCTCAATGGGGGACAGATCCGGAGATCTTGCTGGCGAGGGTAGTTGACTTACACCTTCTAGAGCACGTTGGGTGGCACGGGATACATGCGGACGTGCATTGTCCTGTTGGAACAGCAAGTTCCCTTGCCGGTCTAGGAATGGTAGAACGATGGGTTCGATGACGGTTTGGATGTACCGTGCACTATTCAGTGTCCCCTCGACGATCACCAGTGGTGTACGGCCAGTGTAGGAGATCGCTCCCCACACCATGATGCCGGGTGTTGGCCCTGTGTGCCTCGGTCGTATGCAGTCCTGATTGTGGCGCTCACCTGCACGGCGCCAAACACGCATACGACCATCATTGGCACCAAGGCAGAAGCGACTCTCATCGCTGAAGACGACACGTCTCCATTCGTCCCTCCATTCACCCCTGTCGCGACACCACTGGAGGCGGGCTGCACGATGTTGGGGCGTGAGCGGAAGACGGCCTAACGGTGTGCGGGACCGTAGCCCAGCTTCATGGAGACGGTTGCGAATGGTCCTCGCCGATACCCCAGGAGCAACAGTGTCGCTAATTTGCTGGGAAGTGGCGGTGCGGTCCCCTACGGCACTACGTAGGATCCTACGGTCTTGGCGTGCATCCGTGCATCGCTGCGGTCCGGTCCCAGGTCGACGGGCACGTGCACCTTCCGCCGACCACTGGCGACAACATCGATGTACTGTGGAGACCTCAAGCCCCACGTGTTGAGCAATTCGGCGGTACGTCCACCCGGCCTCCCGCATGCCCACTATACGCTCTCGCTCAAAGTCCGTCAACTGCACATACGGTTCACGTCCACGCTGTCGCGGCATGCTACCAGTGTTAAAGACTGCGATGGAGCTCCGTATGCCACGGCAAACTGGCTGACACTGACGGCGGCGGTGCACAAATGCTGCGCAGCTAGCGCCATTCGACGGCCAACACCGCGGTTCCTGGTGTGTCCGCTGTGCCGTGCGTGTGATCATTGCTTGTACAGCCCTCTCGCAGTGTCCGGAGCAAGTATGGTGGGTCTGACACACCGGTGTCAATGTGTTCTTTTTTCTATTTCCAGGAGTGTATTTATGAAGGCGACCTGCACATTGTTCTACCGTCAACACACACCAAGAGTTCACTGCCGACTGACAACGGTCAAAGACGACTCCAGCGTCAAAGACATTTTACACAACATTCAAGCTTCCACTTGTAATCAGTCTCTTTGATATTCTTCGCCACATCTACTAATAGTAATCAATATGCTGTCACTCTCAAAAATATAAGTAAATTAGCATAAAATAAGGCAAATTACAATTAAAAAAAATTCTGACAAAAATATAAGAAAACATTTACAACTTCTCTCATTAAAACAAAATTGTTAAGGCTTTCGTGGCCACTTGTTGACAAACTGCCTATTGGCTTCTGTCTCGGGTTCTTCGGCCGACGTTCATCTAATGATTTTTCTGACGAGTGGCTGGCATTGTGAAAGCTTCACCCTCCATTGCCGGTGGTGAACTGGAGGCGAGCTCGCGGCCGCAGACTATATGTACCTGGCGCGCCAACGTCCGAGGGCTTCTCCGCGGTCATTTCCGGAGCGGTTCTCCTCTTGCTACCTGCGACGGTCGTTCGCTGCAGTACGGAAAGCCAGGATCCGTTTACCTTAAGGCTTTCCTCTTTCTTGTTGAAACTGTTCGCGTGTTTTTGTATTTCTACAGCTTCTCTGAACAAGCGCGTGTGATAGTGCTTCTCTACAGCTAGAACTTCCGTGTCGGCGAATTTTATTACGTGGTCGGTCCCATTCAGTGCGTGCTCTGCCACGGCCGATTTCTCCACCTGCCCCAACCTGCAATGTCGCTTGTGCTCTTTGATCCTGGTGTTAATTGATCGTCCAGTCATTCCGACATAAACTTTTCCGCATGTGCATGGTATACGGTATATTCCCGACCTTGCAAGTGGGTCTCTTTTCTCCTTCGCCGATCTAAGACACTCTTTGATCTTCCTTGTCGGTTTGAAAATCGTCTTTACGCCATGTTTGCGCAATGTACGGCCGATTCTGTCCGTCACTCTGGGAATGTATGGCAGAAAGGCCGTACCCGACATTTCTTTTACTGGTTCCTTACTTCGCAGAGTGTTGGGCTCTGTTACACTTCTAATATAATTTGTGGAGTACCCATTGCTCCTCAGAACAGTTTCCAGGTGTTGCATTTCTCGTTTGAGGCTCACATATTCGTCCTGCTCTCGTTACGAGCGTACTAATCATGCCTCTTTTCTGGCTCGGGTGGTGGTTTGACAGTTTGTGCAGGTATCGGTCCGTGTGTGTCGGTTTTCGATACACGCTGTGTCCCAGGTTTTCGCCTTCCATTGTGACCAGCACATCTAGAAATGGCAGTTTCTTGTCCTTTTCTACTTCCATGGTAAATGTTATGTTGGCATGGAGGCTGTTCAAGTGTCTTAGGAAGTCACCGAGCTGTTCTTCACCATGGCTCCACACCACCTTGTAGTTTTTTTTTAATTATATATATATATATATATACAACTTCCCTCATTAAATTTGGTATTGACAAATCCAGTAGAAAATAACACATCTCACAGATGCATTACAACTGCTCCCCAGGGCTTTTGTTGTTATGAACATATACAACAAAATCCCGACCACACTCAGTAATGGATCTGTATTATACAATTAGTACATTAATGATGCAGTCTGATAACCTCTTCCAAATTTGGACTCTTTGAATCTGTGGACTTGTTACTGGGTGTTGTTGCAATGATCCTTCCCCATCAATCTCATACACAAAAAAATGCAAGTAAAGAAATTATATATATATATATATATATATATATATATATATATATATATATATATATATATATATATAATGCTTCTCTTTCTTTTAGCACAGCTAAAGAAACATCAGTGTTATCTAAATTTTTTTTACAATAATTTATGTACACTTGCCTCTCTACTACAATATTACTACAAGTTACATTCTTGTGAAGAGTACTTTCGATCCCCACAGCATCAGTATAAAGAACAATAAATTGCTCATATATCATGAGGCTTTATCTAAAATTGGTTTTGAAACTTATACCTTTGCATGCATGTCCTCACATGCATGCCTTCACCCACAGGGAAGACTTAGCTTCCAAAAATTAGAAAAATTCAGAAATGCTCACTATGGAGACTTTTTTTGTAAAAAAGTAAAAATAAATCTTTCTCTCATTCTTTGTTGCAACAGTGTTTTTTCATCAGTTTCAATTAACATGTGACTTCAAATTATTAATTTATACATGCAAATATACATTCTTGATTGTACAGGTAGTTTTGTTCCAGCAAGCATATTCCAGTGGAGGACTTTTGTTTTAGATGATAATAGGTTTTTTAAATTTTGAAATTATGATTTCTGTTTATATAGTTTCAAAGACACAACATTCCTGAAACCAAATAATTTCTTTGACTTAGGGTATACCAAACGATAAGCATTAGAGTGTGGATTTTCTATGACTTCAAAAGGCCCAATATAGATATCAAAGAATTTTCTAATTTCTAAAGTTATCATTTTGGATTTTTCATGAGATTTGACCAGAACAAGATCCCCAATTTTGAAAGTGGTTAATTTTACCCTATTGTTATGTCTTTTATTCCTCTTTTCCTCTTGTTTCCTCATAGATTCACTGACAATATGTTCTCTCTCTTGCATAGTTAATGGTGTACATTTAGGAAATTCAATAAGTTCTGATATAAGATTTGGAGGTCTGATATTAAACATAATCTCGTACGGTGAAAATCCTGTGGAGCTATGTTGTAGGCTATTCATAATATCTTCAAAATTTCGAATGTGGTCAAACCAGGTTGGATGTTTATGGCTACAATAGGTTCTGCAAAGTCTCCCAATTTCCCTCATATATCTGCTGCAGGATTGGTGGATGGAGAATAAACAGATATAAGTATATGCTTCAATTTTGATCTTTCAATAAACTTTTTCCAAATTTTAGAGGTGAACTGTGAACCATTACCTGATAATATTGCTTTTGGTTTACCCAACCGTGCGAAATAGTCTCTTTCAATTTTTATTATAATTTCATGGCTAGTAGCTTTTTTCACTGGATATAGTTCAATTAATTTTGAACATTCATCTACCATAACAAATATATAACAGTGACCACCTTTACTCTTTGGTAACATTCCATATAAGTCCACAGTGATAAGATCTAAAGGTTTTTCCGGAATAATGTTTTGCATCTCTCCACCACGTCTTTGATTGCTAACTTTAACTCTCTGACATTTGTCACAGGTTGCCAATTCTTTTCTTTCCGTCTTTCCAATATTGTAAAAATAAACGATTTCTTGTATCTTTTGAATGCACTTCTCTATCCCACAATGACCAAAACTTTCATGTATGTAAATGATCAGCTTTTCAGCATCTACCTCTGGCCAACACAGTTTCCAATTAACAGAATCTACATCTGTTCTCCGAAATAAAATCCACTTATGTAATTTGTAACATTTATCAAGTTTCTCATACCCCTTCTTGCCTAAACATTATTTGATTAATTTCCAACTTTGATCTAAATTTTGATTTTTCCTAATTTTGTTACACATTGTTCTAATTGTTTTCTCATTTTCCACCCCTTGCAAGTATCTAATTTCAAATTGCTTTTCCTCCTCTTGTTCAAAAATCTCCTTTTCTCCCCAATTGGTAACCTTGAAAGTGAATCAGCTACTACATTCTCAGAACCTTTTATGTGCTTCATTTCAAAGTCGAACTGTTGCAGAAATATTGCCCATCTGGTCAATCTACTGTGGTATAATTTGCACTCTTGTAAGTAACTCAAAGCTTTGTGGTCCGAAAATACTACGGTTTTATGTCCAATAAGGTAAATTCTAAATTTTGTAATAGCCCAATGAATTGCCAAAAGTTCCTTCTCTGTGACTGTATAATTTTTTTTTCATGTTTCGGCAACACACTGCTTCGCAAATGCTATGGTACAATGTATCTTAACTCCATTCTCTACTCTTTCTTGAAATAACTCTGCTCCAAGCCCATAATTTCTGCTATCAGTGTTCAAACAAAATGGTAAATTAAAATCAGGTCTGTGTAATAAATGTTGCTTCCTCAACTCTTGCTTAATTTTATCAAACTCTTCCTGACAACTTTTATCCCAAACCCAAACAGTGTCTTTCTTAAGTAACTGACTTAAACATGGCGCATTCAGACTCTGATCACTTATATGTTTTCAGTAATAACTGCGTAACCCAAAGAACGACTTTAATTGTTTTTTAGTCTTAGAAATAGGAATTTCTGAAATTGCTTTAATTTTTTCTGGATCTGCCAAAATTCCCTTGTCTGTGACAACATGGCCAAAAATTTTAATTCAGAAACTGCAAACTTACATTTCTCTAATTTCAATGTCATCCCCCCTTTTCTAAGTTTTTCACAAACTGACTTCAAAATCGAAAAATGTTCCTCCCGATTTTGCCCTGTAACCAAAATGTAATCTACATAAATTATCAGTTTAGATGCAATTTCTTGCCCCAGTACATGATCCAAAGCTCTTATAAATTCAGAAACAGAATAATTTAATCCAAATGGCACAACACAATATTGGTAACTCTTACCATTGTACAAGAAAGCAGTATATTTTCTAGAATTAACCGAAAGTGGTACCTGATGAAAACCCAAAGCTATATCCAAACTTTACATGTATTTTATATCTGTAAATTTATAGAGTAACTCATCAATATTTTTGGGATGGCCTGTCTGTCTGAACAAAATTTTGTTTAAGTGTCTAGAGTCCGAAACCAATCTTATTCCACCATCTTTTTTTCGAAAAAACTACTAAAGGATTATTATATGCACTGATACTCCTTTCTATTATATTACATCCTTCCATCTTTTTCAGTTCTTTCTTGACAGCAGGTCTTTTTGATATTGCAATACTGTATGGTTTTATGAAAAATGGTTCATGAGGTATTACCTGAAGCTCACACAGATAACCCTTTACCCTACCAGGTATGTCACTGAAAACATCACTGTATTCCCAGGGCAGATTTTCTAACTTTTGTTTTTGCTCCCCAGATAAATTTTGTGTTTCTGAAATTTTCAAGTGTACTAAATTCTCAAATTCAACTTTATCAGTATCAAATCTATGAATTTCAATATTCTCCAATCTATTTTCTTTTAGTAAATTGATACTGTCAAAAGTTCCATTACTCTGATCACCAAGTGTGTTCACAAATTTGGTCTGAATGTATTCCCTTTCACTAGTTTCTATCAAAAGTTTTCTTCCGACCCAATCAAATGCTGTATTTACTTTTACTATCCAATTCATACTCAAAAGAAAATCCTCATTAAATTCCTGAATTACGAAACATCCATGTGTGAACAACTTGCCTTCAATTAAAAATGTCACTAAAGCCTGGCTTTTTACCAATTTACTGCTCGTCCCAGTAACACCTTTTATCTTTACCCCAACAACTGGCATTTCAACATAATCTTTCCCCACTTTCTTCCTTAACCTTTCAGATATTCCCGAGATCTCACTTCCTCTATCTATTAAACATTTACCAATCCATGACCCAATTTGAACTTTTATATAAGGACTGCAAAATTGATCACTTTTCTCAGAACCTGTATCCTCATGTAATACATCACTTTCAATTTCCCCAAACCTATACTTACCAGAATCATATAGTATACCATTATATGTATTATTTGTCACAGTTATAAAATTTGCACAAGATACAAAATTGTCATTAGTACTCTCTATTATCTCAAATAGCCAAGAATTTTCATCCAAATCAGATTGTATACTACTGAAGTACTTATTCTTCAGCTTTTCAAAAATAAAGTATCTCATCTTTTTCCACCACTCAGGACATATAGTTTCACATACATTAATAAGCATCTTTCTAAAGTTCTTCCCAAAAGAAATAGTTTCACTGTTCAGCCATAGATTCATAAGAAATGTGTGTGTGTCATTAGTATCTGTAAATGTTTCACTTAGGCTAGAAGTTATACATGTGTCATCATTATTTGTGTAGTCAGATTCTTTACCAACAACATCAAAATTCACACTTTCACATACATCCTACTTGCAAGCCTTATTCATCCTGGTAACATCCCTGGGAATTTCTATAATATTCTCACTATTTAATCCATTTTCAACCATGTGTATACTCATCTCCCTATTTAAACTAATGAAACACGTTTCCTCAACATCATCATCAATGCCATTACCATCATTATAATTACACATATTCAGGTCATACACATTCAAATTATCCCCCAAAATGTTATTTCCCGTTTCTAAAGTTACCAGATCCCTTTCACCAATATTTTCATTCTCACAGCATGCATTCTCTCTTTCATTCACACACGTTTCTGAACTACTACAAATTACATCATCTGACAAAGTGTTGTTCTTTTCTGCCCAAGTGTAAAACTCTGTCAAATTAAATGAATCACAATTACTTTTATCTACTGTATGTTCTTGTGTACTGAAAATTTTATCTTTATCAAATTCATCATTATTTTCCTCTTGAAATTTCTTCAATAAGTAACAACTAATAACCTCATGTGATAGCTTAGGTTTGGAACTGTTATGTTTGGGTTTATGATTATCACATCCATTGGTCCTTTCATCTTGCTCACCTTCTGCCTCAACCAATGCGAACCTTCAAGTGGGCATCTACTCGTTTTTTATTTCCTAAATTACAGCTGGTTCCTGTTTGAACTGCTGATTGTGGTTCTGCAAATGTCTCTGGTCAACATTTCTGTTCCCATTCCTAGGCCAAACATTACCTGGTTGTTGGTAGTTCCTGTTGTACTGATATCTAGCAAAATTTCTGTGATTTTGATCCCTAAAGTGTTCTCTATTTTGTTATTTATTTCCGCGAAAATGTTGTTCTTCTTTTGGATGAAAATTATGGTCCTTCTTTTGAAAATTGTTATATCCCCCTGAATTTTGATTGACTAAATGATAATTGTTTTGTTCCCTTTTTTGAAAGTTATCAATTCCCCAATTTTGACCACTACCTTTCTGAGTAAACCCACTGTGTGTTCTTGTTGTTACCCTATCCAACTTTTCAATATAATTGAGAAACTGCTCAACATTACTATCAGGACAATGAACTAAACTCAACTGCATTGCTGATGGCAATCTTCTCTTTAAGGTATCAATTTTGATCAAGTCATCCAAAGGTTTTGTTAAATGATTAAGTTTTTGAAGTTCACTTTTGCAAAATTGTTTCATGCTCCCATCTGATTCTCTATAGTTTCTCCCATTCAAAAATTCACTTTTTATTCTAGTTAGTTTAAGATCATCCCGAAAATTTTCCAGAAATTTTGATTCAAATTCTGAAAAGGTCATCCCCACAGTTACAATCTGGTTTGCCCAAGTCAAAGCTTCCCCTTCCAAGAATTTTTTCACAAATTTAATTTTCATATCATCTGGTGAGTGAGGTAAAAAACAATCCTTACAATACTGTATAAAATCAACAGGGTGTAAGGGTCCATCTACCGAAAAGTGCTTCACTATAATATTAGATACAAGATTGCATGTGTTGACATTGTGATTTTTGCTTTGAAATTCAATGTCAAAATTTACAATTTTTTCGCTAAGTTCTTTGACAAATTTTTTGTTTTCTAAATCATTGCATTCTACTTTTTTCTCCAGAGTAACCAAAAGATTGTCAGTATTTTGTTCTACGTTTTTTACCAAAACTTTTGTGTTCTCATCCAAATTTCCCCTTTTTGTCTCATTAAAATCAATTAAATTCCTTTCCCTATCTGCCAGTAACTCATTTTTTACAGTATTAATTTCATCGCTCAACTTAGCATCAATTTCATTTACTTTTGCTTCCACAGATTCAATTTTTTCCTCAACATTGCCAACTCTGTTCGAAAGATCACCCACTTGGATATTGACTGCTTGGACTTGCAACAAAATGTTATCAATTTTTCATCCCAGTAAGT
The DNA here is from genome assembly GCF_023898315.1 of Schistocerca nitens. Lineage (NCBI taxonomy): Eukaryota > Metazoa > Arthropoda > Insecta > Orthoptera > Acrididae > Schistocerca > Schistocerca nitens. The sequence continues at coordinate 492,862,133 of NC_064622.1, forward strand.
CTTATTGTCGTCAACTGATTGTTTATTTTCTTTAGTGAAATTTACAAGAAAACTTTGTAAATCAAATTGATCGTTTCTTTCTGTTTCATTTGACCTGTCCTGATTTTCGAAGTTATTAAATTACTATTTTCTACTTTAGGCACAATACTCTCGAAAATCTCATAAGTCGTTGAGAAAAAAAATTTTATACACCACAATACAAAACAAGGTAAAAATATTGTTTTAACAAAATACGAGGGTTTCGTGACTTATCTGGAACACTCTTCTACTGTTGCAAATCCACGTTTTCCATCCATGTGATTGTTGACCAAAATTCTTGAAATTTTTTCTTCTGTCGAAAATTATATTTTTTGCCGAAACATTTCTTCTCCAAAACTTTTACTTCCCGATGAACACAAACACTGTAACACACATTCTGAAAAACTGGTATGAACACACAAAAATTTTCTTCTTCGTAGCATTGTTGAAGATCACGTGAACACAATATCCCGGCTACAGTTCCTAGTTGAAATATGCTCACTATTTTTATACACTGTATTTAGCATATTTCGTGACAGTACCTTTTCCGTGAAATGTTTACAAGACGATATTTGTCTTGGCTTCAGTCGTCTAGTGGAAGTATGATTCCACAATGCAGTTTCGTCAGCTGCAGAAATGACCTGGTTCAATGCGTTTGCCTCATTTTTGGCGCTTCAAATACCTTTTCTTCGGATGTGGTTTCTTCTTAAAGTTTATATAAAAAAGTAGTAACACAATTCATTTTTTCCTGTTCACTAGCAAATATTTATAACGGCGACCTGCAACACACACCAAGAGTTCACTGCCGACTGACAACGGTCAAAGACGACTCCAGCGTCAAAGACATTTTACACAACACACAAGCTTCCACTTGTAATCAGTCTCTTTGATATTCTTCGTCACATCTACGAGTAGTAATCAATATGCTGACACTCTCAAAAATATAAGTAAATTAGCATAAAATAAGGCAAATTACAATTTTAAAAAAATTCTGACAAAAATGTAAGAAAACATTTACAACTTCCCTCATTAAACTTGGTATCGACAAATCCAGCACAAAATAGCACATCTCCCAGATCCATTACACCTTCCAGGAACAAAGGAAGGTAGGAGATGAGCTTCTGGCGGAAGTGAATCGCGGTTGGATAACTCAGCCAGTAAAGCACTTCAACGCGCAAGATGAAGGTCCCAGGTGGAGTGCACAGCTTTAAGATGATAGGAAGTTTCAGGACTTAATACGTAGAGAGAAACGCTGGTCGCTTTTCTGGGTCAAACTGTCGGAAGCCGCACTCACTGCCCCTTCCCACGACCAGGTAAGGGCGCGAGGCGGTCCACCGCTGCGGCGCACGCACGGTCGCAGGCACGTATCAAATGCAATGCCAGGACTGGAGGTTGCCGGGCCAGGTCTCTCTTCAATTAGAGGCCGCGGCTGCGTTCTCTCTTTCTCAGAAGAACGCGCCCGTCTCTCCATTCCGTGCTAATGGGATAGCTGGTAACGGATATAGACGGGCGCTAGGAAAGCGCCACGGACTGTGTGACGGGAGGGCGTTAGTGCTGTCCGGGAAACGAGGACACTGCATACGCGTTCACGCCCTGCGGCCACAAAATAGAGCGGGGAAGCCTTGTACGTGTTTGCCGAGGCTGACGAAACGGTTTGCGTTTACTCACTCGGTAAAGCTTGCTTTGGCTCAGCGCTGTCTAAATTGGCTTCCATCTGCAAGAGTACCAGGGGTAAACATAAAAGCGCTAATTAACAGCACAAAAATTGTGCGTCCATGAAGCTTTGTTTTAGCCTTTCTCTTCGCATTCACCTTTCAGTGCGGCGCATTTTTCAGAATGAATTTTTCACTCTGCAGCGGAGTGTGCGCTGGTATGAGACTTCCTGGCAGATTGAAACTGTGTGCCGGAGCAAGAATCGAACTCAAGACCTTTGCCTTTCGCGGCCAGGACGGGCCGTGGATCACGCTTGGTTACAGCACTTACATAGGCTTCAGTGGGAAGATAATGTGGGAACCCCAATAACGAACTTCTGCCCTGGAAAGTTTTACGACACACAATCACCCTTCAGCTCCACCACTGTAAACCTGAGCGCAACGAAAGACTTACGTGCAAATGACTGATTTTGGCCATAGCCGTCCAACTGAAGTTGACGCAATGTATTACACTACAAAATAACTCGTACTCTCTCAAAAAAATTAGACAAAATTAATAAATAGTAATGGAATGCTATTTTCTGGAATAAGATAGGTCATTCGGGATAACGATACATTTGCTGCAGAGAAATCATGAGTGACCCCACACATAAACAGAAATAAACAAAGATTAATTCTGTTCAAAAACCTATGTAATGTAAAGTACGGTTGAGAAAGTTGGGGAGTGCAGGGAATGATTTACTGCGCCTCCTACTTTAAATACACTACTGGCCATTAAAATTGCTACACCAAGAAGAAATGCAGATGATAAACGAGTACTCATTGGAGAGATATAATATACTAGAACTGACATGTGATTACATTTTCACTCAATTTGGGTGCATAGATCCTGAGAAATCAGTACCCAGAACAACCATCTCTGCCCGTAATAGTGGCCTTGATACGCCTGGGCATTGAGTCAAACAGAGCTTGGATAGCGTGTACAGATACAGCTTCCCATGCAGCTTCAACACGATACCACACTTCATCAAGAGTAGTGACTGGCGTATTATGACGAGCCAGTTGCTCGGCCACCATTGACCAGATGTTTTCAATTGGTAAGAGTTCTGGAGAATGTGCTGGCCAGGGCAGCAGTCGAACATTTTCTGTATCCAGAAAGGCCCGTACAGGACCTGCAACATGTGGTCGTGCATTATCCTACTGAAATGTAGGGTTTTGCTGGGATCGAATGAAGGGTAGAGCCACGGGTTGTAACACAGCTGAAATGTAACGTCCACTGTTCAAAGTGCCGTCAATGCGAACAAGAGGTGACCGAAACGTGTAACCAATGGCACCCATACCATCACACCGGGTGATACGCCAGTATGGCGATGACGAATACACGCTTTCAATGTGCGTTCACCACGATGTCGCCAAACACGGATGCGACCATCATGATGCTGTAAACATAACCTGGATTCATCCAAAAAAATGACGTTTTGCCATTCGTGCACCAAGGTTCGTCGTTGAGTAAACCATCGCAGGCGCTCCTGTCTGTGATGCAGCGTCAAGGGTAACCACAGCCATGGTCTCCGAGCTGACAGTCCATGCTGCTGCAAACGTCGTCGAACTGTTCGTGCAGATTGTTGTTGTCTTGCAAACGTCCCCATCTGGTGACTCAGGGATCAAGACGTGGTTGCACGATCCGTTACTGCCATGCGGATAAGATGCCTGTCATCTCGACTGCTCGTGATACGAGGCCTTGGGATCCAGCACGGCGTTCCGTATTACCGTCCTGAACCCACCGATTCCATATTCTGCTAACAGTCATTGGATCTCGACCAACGCGAGCAGCAATGTCGCGATACGATAAATCGCAATCGCCATAGGCTACAATCCGACCTTTATCAAAGTCGGAAACGTGATGGTACGCATTTCTCCTCCTTACACGAGACATCAAAACAATGTTTCACCAGGCAACGCCGGTCAACTGCTGTTTGTGTATGAGAAATCGGTTGGAAATTTTCCTCATGTCAGCACGTTGTAGGTGTCGCCACCGGCGCCAACCTTGTGTGAATGCTCTGAAAAGCTAATCATTTGCATATGACAGCATCTTATTCCTGTCGGTTAAATTTCGCGGCTGTAGAACGTCATCTTCGTGGTGTAGCAATTTTCATGGCCAGTAGTGTATTTATAACACGACCTGACTGAATCTTCTAGTATTTCGGTTGTCAGTAATTGTGAATTACAAACCTGCAAGTTAGTAGTATAAGCAAACACTGAACAGCGACGGCTGCTTTTTGAAAGAGTAAGGGTTGGACAGTGAGAATTCGCCCTAAAGATTCCGAACGTGCGGGAGCTCTAAAATGCTCACCGTATACCTGCAGGAGTCTGCAGCGGGCCTCTGTATCGACTCGAACGGTGAACCTGAATCTCCTTCTCTCGGTTCAAATGGTTCAAATGGCTCTGAGCACTATGGGACTCTACTTCTGAGGTCATCAGTCCCCTAGAACTTAGAACTAGTTAAACCTAACTAAGGACATCACACACATCCATGTCCGACGCAGGATTCGAACCTGCGACCGTAGCAGCCGCGCGGTTCCGGACCGAGCGCCTAGAAACGCTATACCACCGCGGCCGGCTCCTTCTCTCGGCCCAGGATCTGCGAGCACGTCTCCCGAACCCGCAGTACAATGTGGATCCATGTTGTTGCCCTAATATTCGGTCTGACCATATTTATGGTCCAAGTCCGATTTTCCTTTTCTCACTTCTCCTCATTGTCGTCTACAAAAAGTACTTAACGTGGAGCACTTTCGAAAAACTAAAACCGCCAATCGAAATGCGGCAGCACTTCTTTTACGACAATCGCATATAATTCTCCTCCCTCGCCGCGCGTGGTAGCCGCGCGGTCTAGGGCGCCTTGCCACGGTCCACGCGTCTGCCCCCGTCGGAGGTTCGAGTCCTCCCTCGGGCATGGGTGTGTCTGTTGTCCTTAGCGTAAGTTAAAGTTAGATTAAGTCGTGTGTAAACCTAGGGACCTGCCCGCATCTCGTGGTCGTGCGGTAGCGTTCTCGCATCCCACGCCCGGGTTCCCGGGTTCGATTCCCGGCGGGGTCAGGGATTTTCTCTGCCTCGTGATGGCTGGGTGTTGTGTGCTGTCCTTAGGTTAGTTAGGTTTAAGTAATTCTAAGTTCTAGGGGACTGATGACCATAGATGTTAAGTCTAGGGACCGACGACCTCAGCAGTTTGGCCCTATAGGAACGCCTCCCTCCAGAAGCCAAGCAAATTTCTGTCCTTTGGTGCTGTCGCTTATCACGACAGAGAACAGCCGCCCCGCGGTACCTCTTCTGGAGTCAGCATCACACTCTCAATCTAGACAACTGTTTCTCTGGTCGTGTGGGAAACCACTTGGCATCGGTGTCTACGAGAGGTCTAAGAACGCAACGGCTATCCCACAAAAAGTGTGTCGGATATCAAGCCGCACCAGCTCATTTCAGCTATCGTGGCGAAATGTTGTCACGACCCTTGCAGATAGAACGATCCACAGAAAAACATCGGGTGGATACCTGCAGAATCACAAGAATGCACTCTCCTAGACAGGGATCAAGTACCAGAGTGACTCAGCTAATGTGTACTGTGGCCCGCTAAGAGCACTTGTCTCCATGTGGCTGCCGTTGTGCCATGTGCGCCCGTTTGCCAACCTCTGGGTATAAGAACCGACAGACTGTCACGGACCTGCTTCATATACCTGCGCCAGTGCCCGTCTTCTCTGTCCTGTCTCCATTTAGTGCCGTTTTCGCTAATTCCAGGCGGCGAGCTTCCCTCCGCCTATCTGCAGACGTAGCTATTACACTACTGGCCATTAAAATTGCTACACCCCGAAGATAACGTGCTACAGACGCGAAATTTAACCGACAGGAAGAAGATGCTGTCATATGCAAATGATTCGCTTTTCAGAGCATTCACACAAGGTTGGCGCCGGTGGCGACACCTACAACGTGCTGACATGAGGAAAATTTCCAACCGATTTCTCATACACAAACAGCAGTTGACCGGCGTTGCCTGGTGAAACGTTGTTGTGATGCATCGTGTAAGGAGGAGAAATGCGTACCATCACGTTTCCGACTTTGATAAAGGTCGGATTGTAGCCTATCGCGACTGAGGTTTATTGTATCGCGACATTGCTGCTCGCATTAGTCGAGTTCCAATGACTCTTAGCAGAATATGGAATCGGTGGGTTCAGGAGGGTAATACGGTCCGCCGTGCTGGATCCGAAGGCCCCGTATCACGAGCAGTCGAGATGACAGGCATCTTATCCGCGTGGCAGTAACGGATCGTGCAACCACGTCTTGATCCCTGAGTCACCAGATGGGGACGTTTGCAAGACAACAACCATCTGCACGAACAGTTCGACGACGTTTGCAGCAGCATGGACTATCAGCTCGGAGACCATGGCTGCGGTTACCCTTGACGCTGCATCACAGACAGGAGTGCCTGCGATGTTGTACTCAACGACGAACCTGGGTCCACGAATGGCAAACGTCATTTTTTCGAATGAATCCAGGTTCTGTTTATAGCATCATCATGGTCGCATCCGTGTTTGGTGACATCGCGGTAAATGCACATTGGAAGCGTGTATTCGTCATCGCCATACTGGCGTATCACCCGGCGTGATCGTATGGTGTGCCGTTGGTTACACGTCTCGGTCACCTCTTGTTCGCATTGACGGCACTTTGAACAGTGGGCGTTACATTTCAGATGTGTTACGACCCCCGACTCTACCCTTCATTCGATCCCTGCGAAACCCTACATTTCAGTAGGATAATGCACGACCGCATGTTGCCGGTCCTGTACGGGCCTTTCTGCATACAGAAAATGTTCGACTGCTGCCCTGGCCAGCACATTCTCCAGATCTCTCACCAACTGAAAACGTCTGGTCAATGGTGGCCGAGCAACCGGCTCGTCACAATACGCCAGTCACTACTCTTGATGAACTGTGGTATCGTGTTGAAGCTGCATGGGAAGCTGTACCTGTACACGCCATCCAAGCTCTGACTCAATGCCCAGGCGTATCAAGGCCGTTATTACGACCAGAGGTGGTTGTTCTCGGTACTGATTTCTCAGGATCTATGCACCCAAATCGCGTGAAAATGTAATCACATGTCAGTTCTAGTATAATACGAGGGCTATCCACAAAGTACATTACGTTTTGGAATTAAAAATAAATAAAGTATTGGAATTTTTTTTAATTATATACAGATGAAAGACACAAATACTACTTTTCTACATAGTTGCCATTTAAATTAAGGCACTTATCGTAGCCATGGACGAGCTTGGAAATTCCTTCGTCGTAAAATTCGGCCGCCTGCGCCTTCAACGACGTGGTTACCTCTTCTTGAAGCTGTGCGTCGTCATCAAAACGCTGCATAGCCAACCACTTCTTCATTCCTGGGAATAAGTGGAAGTCGCTCGGTGCCAGGTCGGGACTGTACGGCGGATGAGGAAACAACTCCCACTTAAAAGATTCGATAACTTCACGAGTGGCATTTGCCGTGTGGGCCCGGGCGTTGTCGTGAATCAGCAAGATCTTTGAGCCCAACTTTCCCCTGCGCTTGTTTTGTATTGCTCTTCTGAGGTGCAGAGTTTGGCAATACCTTTGAGAGTTTATTGTAGTGCCTCTTTCCAGGAAATCCATAAAAATCACACCTTTTCTGTCCCAAAAGATAGTCGCCATCACCTTCCTTGCCGACATTGTCTGCATGCATTTCTTGGGTGTTTGGGAGGAATTTGTGTGCCCCCACTGCAATGACTGCAATTTTGTCTCGCAGTTCACATGCTTAACCCATGTTTCGTCACCAGTAAGGATGCGATCGAGTAATGAGTCGCCATCTTTCACGTAAGCGTCCAAACACGCTAACGCTGCAGCCATTCGCTGATTTTTGTGAATCTCTGTCAAGATTTTTGGTATCCATCTTGCACAAAACTTGTGGCAACCAAGATTCTCGGTAATGATTTCGTGCAACAAACTTCGTGAAACTTGTATAAAACTCATAGAGAGTTCCGTTATTGTGAAATTACGGTTTTCACGGACCGCGGCATCGACTTTTTCGACAAGTTCGGCAGTCACTATGCTGGGTCTTCCACTTCACTCTTCGTCGTGAACGTTAGTTCGGCCATTTTTAAATTTTATGACCCATTGACGCACTCCACCTTCAGCGATTATGTTGTCCCCATACACTTCACAAAGCTGCCGATAGATTTCTATCGGTGTACACTTTTTTGCAGTCAGAAACCTTATTACAACACGCACTTCACACTTCGCGGCATTTTCAATTAACGCTGACATTTCAAACTGTCACAGTAACTCAACGGAGTACAGCACGAACCTCTCATTAGCACGGCAGGATGCCGACTGAGCGGCGGAATGCCATGACACCAAGATGGCCGCGCTAGCCCCGCCCCTAACGGAACGTAATGTGCTTTGTGGATAGCCCTCGTATATGTGTCCAATGAATACCAGTTTGTCATCTGCATTTCTTCTTGGTGTAGCAATTTTAATGGCCAGTAGTGTGAACACAACGTTCTACCGCACACAAACCCAATCCCTTCTCCTCAAATTACTCCATGCAATTAGATACGAATGAACTCAGTACCCGGCCGCTGTCAACCTTCTTTCATAAGCATCACATTGGTGACACTACCTTCCCAACTGGGTGTTAAGTGTCCTAGTTGTACATGTTCATATAATACAATATGAATAACTAAAGTGAAAGAAACGCGAGCCCAAAGAAGTTGCCGCCTTTAAAACTCTATACCTTGGCTGTTCAAGACACGTTCAACCTCGCAAATCTCCTCGTCATCATTCTGGGAATGACTACCACCCAATGATTTCTCCATCCGAGGAGAATAAGGAAGCACTGGGATGTCAGGAGAAAACGGAGGCGAGGGTTAATTTGATAGCCGAAATGAGACGCATGGCTGAGTATGTTCTGCGCGGAATGAGCTGGGATGATGTTACGGAACAAAAACACCCACTTGGTCAGCCTTCAGCGACGCTTCGTCTTGACATACTCCTGTAACCTCAACAGCAGACTTTGGTAATGTGCTCCTCTAACAGGTTGTCCCGTACGAGAGTGACCTACTGGCAGGAAAAAAGGAAAATCATCATCTTGTCCGATGATGGCTAGATTTTCGCCTTTTTCTATAGTGGTGTGTTCACGCGATACCACTGCTTGCTCTTCTGCTTTGTCTCGGAGTCATAGCAATACAGCGGCTCTCGTCCATGACGATTAGGCGGCTAAAGAAGTCACTTGCATTGGCCCGAGACAGCTGCAACTTTTCCGCGGCTGGATCGCTTACGTGGGTTTTTTGAATGGCTGTGAGCAGCCGCGGCTCCCAGCGGCTGACGACGTTCCTCAGGTTCAGAATGACGTGCACAAGTCGAAAACATATCCGTGACCGACATTTGCACTAACGCGTCGATTCTGATACGGCGCCCTCCGAACACCGAAGCCGCCATTCCTATGGCGATTCACTGTTGTTCACACAGCGGTGGTCTGCCACTTCGTTCTCCGTTGTTCAGAAGTGGCTGAACATCCTAGAACCGTCTGCACCACATAATCAGTGTGTCATACGATGCTGCGCTGTTGTCATACAGTTCCACCAACTCACGACTGATTGCTGTAGCGCTGCTCCCTTCCAAAGGCAGAAAACAAATTTCCGTACAATACTTCACTTTATCAATGACCGCCACCACTTTGTCTTTGCTCCTCTATCGGCTTCTCCATCTACATCTACTGAAAGGGTACAGTACCGCCCAACATTGAAAATAGGTACGAAATTCTTGTCAGAACAACACATTTTTTGTGTAAAAGTAACTCAATTTCAATTAATACAGCGAAGCCGGATACCAGTGTGGGAAAGAATGACAATTTATTTATTTAATTGATCACATGTGCACTTCCTCAACATAAATCCCTACATCCAGTTTGGTGAGATCTGTGTGGTGTAAATGAATGAATGTATGGTCGTCTGCTAACCACAGATAGTGAATCGGAATATATGAACATCTTTGAGTCGATCCTTTGGCTACCTTTGGTGAGATCAAAGAGATGGAAGTTACCAGAGCTTTGGAGCGTCTGAAATGTGGCTGACCAATAAGGTAGCAAGGTGCTTCTCCCACTTCGACAGAGGTGCGAGAGAACCGGAATACGGCCATGTTTCGGCACTCGGGCGCTGAACCTTCTGCTGTAAAGACCTGTTTTTTGTTGTGCTCCGTAATGAAAGTGTGGAGGCATGGTATGGATGTGGAATATTTAAGAGTAGTTAGAACTAATCATTTCTCTTTCCTAGGATCTTTTGTGGGGAAAATTACAAAGTGAGGCAGGTAATTTTAAGGGGATTGTAGTAAACCAACGGTCACAATGAGACCACGTGTAGTTATAAGTTGAGATACTAGCGTGTGTACAATAAGCTGAAATATTTAAGAAATAGCGTGCGTATCATAAGTTGAAGTATTTAAGAAATATCATTCCGTGTGACACTAAATTTAAACTCTGAGAGAGAATCAAGGTGAGTCGGCCGTTTTTCCAGCAACGCCACTTGGCTTGCATTGCACAGGAAGATGTGCGTTTATCTCCAGAGTTCACAGTAGGAAAGTAAAATTACAAAGTGGGGCAGTGTCGTGTGAAACTGGGATGGATATTGATTGAAGTGGGAAAGCGGAAAGTGATGAAGTTGTAACCGTTCGTTGTGTAATATTTCATATTGTTGTGTTGTGTATGTCTTGTAATTTGGGTATGTGTGTTTTGCATGGGAGTAGCAAGGTAGTTTCGAAAGATTTGTGGGTTATGCTTGTTCCTTCTGTATCGCTCGATCTGGAGGAAAGTTTCGTGAGGATGAATGTGAGAGGCGAAGTGTGAGGTATAATAAAAGATCCACCATCCGATCCAGGGAGTGCACTGTTGGGGCAAATAGATTACGAGACCATAGTATAGAGATTCACTAAAGTAAAGCCATGCCCACTGGGCGGAATTTCTCTTGTGATTTTGTTCTAGGTTGTAGAATTTGTGTGTTTAGGAATAAATCAAATAGTGAATAGAAAGAGATTGGTGGCCTTTTTCATTAAATTGTATGTTATCATAATGTCCCGAATTTATATAAAAAGCCGTTAAATCAAAGACAAAAAGTAAGTGTGGTATTGCCAGTGCGTAGTGTGCAGTCAGAGTTCTATAAATCACTGATAGTCAGATGCGTGTTTCCGTTGCGTATTATTCATGCAGGAGGATAATTTGTAACTAAATAGTAAGATACGAGAATTCATGTTGCTCAATAAATTAAGGAAGAATCCACTCGCTTGGCAAACCACCCATCTTGCAGGCCTGACTGCTTGATGCCACAGTATGAGAAAGGCAAGTGGGTGCCTCTCACTACATCCATACTCCGCAAGCCACCTGACGGTTCTCCCTTCTATTCCAGTCTCATATTGTTCGTGGAAATGAGGATTGTCGGTATGCTTCTGTGTGGGCTCTAATCTCTCTGATTTTATCCTCTTGGTCTCTTCGCGAGATATACGTAGGAGGGAGCAATATAATGCTTGACTCTTCGGTGAAGGTATGTTCTCGAAACTTTAACAAAAGCCCGTACCGAGCTACTGAGCGTCTCTCCTGCAGAGTCTTCCACTGGAGATACAGGCTCCCAGGTAGATGCTATTTTTCTTGACTTCCGGAAGGCGTTCGATACAGTTCCGCACTGTCGCCTGATAAACAAAGTAAGAGCCTACGGAATATCAGACCAGCTGTGTGGCTGGATTGAAGAGTTTTTAGCAAACAGAACACAGCATGTTGTTATCAATGGAGAGACATCTACAGACGTTAAAATAACCTCTGGCGTGCCACAGGGGAGTGTTATGGGACCATTGCTTTTCACAATATATATAAATGACCTAGTAGATAGTGTCGGAAGTTCCATGCGGCTTTTCGCGGATGATGCTGTAGTATACAGAGAAGTTGCAGCATTAGAAAATTGTAGCGAAATGCAGGAAGATCTGCAGCGGATAGGCACTTGGTGCAGGGAGTGGCAACTGTCCCTTAACATAGACAAATGTAATGTATTGCGAATACATAGAAAGAAGGATCCTTTATTGTATGATTATATGATAGCGGAACAAACACTGGTAGCAGTTACTTCTGTAAAATATCTGGGAGTATGCGTGCGGAACGATTTGAAGTGGAATGATCATATAAAATTAATTGTTGGTAAGGCGGGTGCCAGGTTGAGATTCATTGGGAGAGTGCTTAGAAAATGTAGTCCATCAACAAAGGAGGTGGCTTACAAAACACTCGTTCGACCTATACTTGAGTATTGCTCATCAGTGTGGGATCCGTACCAGATCGGGTTGACGGAGGAGATAGAGAAGATCCAAAGAAGAGCGGCGCGTTTCGTCACAGGGTTATTTGGTAACCGTGATAGCGTTACGGAGATGTTTAGCAAACTCAAGTGGCAGACTCTGGAAGAGAGGCGCTCTGCATCGCGGTGTAGCTTGCTCGCCAGGTTTCGAGAGGGTGCGTTTCTGGATGAGGTATCGAGTATATTGCTTCCCCCTACTTATACCTCCCGAGGAGATCACGAATGTAAAATTAGAGAGATTAGAGCGCGCACGGAGGCTTTCAGACAGTCGTTCTTCCCGCGAACCATACGCGACTGGAACAGGAAAGGGAGGTAATGACAGTGGCACGTAAAGTGCCCTCCGCCACACACCGTTGGGTGGCTTGCGGAGTATGAATGTAGATGTAGATGTAGATGTAGAGTTTATCTGTCATCTCCGTAACGCTTTCGCGATTACTAAATGATCCTTAACGAAGCGCGCTGCTCTCCGTTGGATCTTCTCTATCTCTTCTATCAACCCTATCTGGTACGGATCCCACACTGCTGAGCAGTATTCAAGCAGTGGGGGAACAAGCGTACTGTACAGTGACGTGATGATTTCAAATATTTTCGCAGTGATAAGTTATTTTAGCAAATACAGCGAGCAGCCAATTTGTTATATGTTTTTATTTAAGCTAATAACCGTTTCGGACATTCACCCATCTTCAATTAGCGTGATACATATTTGACTCTTGGTTAGAACATCGATAGCAGACTGAATGCTGCAACTCACTTGTGCAAAATAACAATTTTGTTAGCTAACACACTTCACGATATATTGCCTTTCAGGTGTACTTACTTTTTACTCTGCAACAAGAAGAGTAGAGAGTCAGTACACTCTAAAACAAACAGAGTAGAAAGAAAGTACACCGAAAAAGTAATATACGTAAATACACAATTTGCGAAGTGTAGTAGCTAACAAAATCGTTATTTTACACAGAGCAGCTGCAGCATCCAGTCTGCTGTCGATGTTGTAACTATGTACTGACTGAAGACCCAGAAATGTATTATACTAACAGAAGATGGCTGAAAGGACAAAACGCTACTTAGCTTAAATAAAAATACGTAAGAAAGTGGCTGGTCGCTGCATTTACTAAAAATGTATAATGCAGTAAAATGGATAATTAGTGATGATTAAGAGTCTATGACTACCCTACGTAAAGTGGAAACACCGGATCTAGCGTTGAATTTTCCTTACAATGATTCGCTGTTACTGTTACTTCACGAATTCTCATCCTCATACGCACTGATTACGGAGTAGAACGAAGTTTATAAATTATGTAAGCGTTTGATTGGAGATACAAATTCTAGGTACTGTGTCACGATGTGTTCTATTGTCACAGAACGGTAAGCAACGGTAAGCATGAATGTCGAAGATTAGATAAATAGTTAAAAAGCCGTTCCGAGAACTTTATCTACAGCTCATACTTCGGAAAGCGATTTGTGGGGGAAATGTATAAACTTTTTGATCACACTCTTGTCTGGCATCTCTGTATATATTGACCAAGGTTCTGTGGCCACCGATAGCAACAAGGACAGAACATTCTGCTGTGTATTAAATAAGCAGACTGTTTCGTACCTCAGAAGTCACAATCATTTAGTTCAGATTACAAATATGTAATGGAAGCCTTGCTTGATTCAGACGAATAGTTAGCAGCTAACAGAATACGAAATGAGGGGAATAATAGAAGATGGTGTGGAAACGCTTAGAGAAATTAGTCTATTTTCTTTGTTTCTTTCTGAGTTTCATACTGTTTTTTATCAGCGTCTGAAGACTTTCTTTCCTAGTTGTTTTCTTTGCTAAGTAACCGGGAAGGTCGTCTTTCTTGTTATGTTTCTTGTATGTCCCGCCGTAATTCTTTGTTCATACGTAACGTCGTATACAATACACTTACCAAGTATCAGATAAAGCCAATTCCTAAAATACAGTATTTCACTGCTATTTAAAATTTATATCCCCTTCTCCCTATAACAATAGTTTTGTAAAGGGAGCGCTATCAACGACATATTTTTTGCTGCAGAAGCAGAGCTCTATTACTTTAATGTTATGAAATGAATTTGTTTGCATTTAATTTCGAACCATTAATCGGACATTTTAAAACATCGGAGTAAACACGTATATCGAGCGAGGGGGATAAACAGACTCGAGGCGGTTCCCATCCGATGGCGCATGAGAGTGAATACGTGTTTGCAATCAGAGCACGCGCGTTAAATATTAGCACCGAAATGCAGCACTGGAATTTTACAAGCTGCACCCACGTTTTACTGAATAATATTTGAAATGCCTCTCTCACAATATTATAAATATAAAGAAAAACAAATGAGGAAAAATATGGGGATGCTCCCACGTGGTACTTGTCAGCAGCGTATAACAAAAGGAAGGATAATTCTGTATCGATGGAACACGCGTCATTTCGAGTGTCTTTGTAAGTCACCGTCATCCGATCTGTGACTTTGTAAGTCATCCAGCCTCTTAGAGACTTGCAAAAGTGATGTACATCGTCCGTCAAAAACGTATCCTGGCGAATAAGCGACGCCAGTGCAGTAACTACAGTAGTAGCTTGGGCTGACAGCTGTAAACGATAAGTATTCTTCTGCCCCGTCAGTTGTGAGCCGGCAGTGTTAAGTAGTGAACGTGTGGTCGAGTAAGTCAATGTTGTTGCGTCACTAGTCGCAATAGAGCAACGAACTACACATCTCCAGATCCAGTGCTAAAGGCTTCATCCAGGATATTTTGAAGCAGAGAGAAGTGTGTGCGAAGTTTGCTCCGCATACCTTAAGCGAGAAACATGAACAACGACACGAGCACACCTGCTGAATCTTGACTGAAATGAAAAACGTGGACAGTTCTCGTCTGTAAAAACTCTTCTTTTGTGACGAGACTAGGTGCTACCAACACGAACGTAACACATAACGACAAAGTGCAGAATGGATCTTTGACGGTTCGCCAAGACCGAAGAAGATGTGAATGTGACGCGCGAGTTGAACAATGTCTCATACCCCAAAGAAATTATTTTCTGACATTTTTACATGGTTCTGTGCGTTGTATGGAAGTGGGTGAGACTATGTAGAACATCTGAAGCATTAAAAAATGATTCAAATGGCTCTGAACACTACGGGACTTAGCATCTGAGGTCATCAGTCCCCCTAGAACTTAGAACTACTTAAACCTAACTAACCTAAGGACATTACACACATCCATCCCCGAGGCAGGGTTTGAACCTCCGACCGTAGCGGTTGAGCGAGCGGTTCCATACTGAGGGGCCTAGAACCGCTTGGCCACAACGGCCGGCAAGCATTAAAATCAACATCTTAACTTCATATGATACACACCGTACTAGAATACGGACTTTTCATTTGTGACTAGGAGCAATTTATGCAAACATCACTTTCCTTACAGAGTGGGTATGGATACCAATCTTTGTAACACCTTTTTCGAGTCATCAGTCTTCTGACTGGTTTGATGTGACCCGCCACGAATTTCGCTCTTGTGCCAATCTTTTTATCTCAGAGTAGCACTTGCAATCTATGTCCTCAATTATTCTCTGGATACATCCCAATTTCTGTCTTCCTCTACAGTTTTTACCCTCAACAGCTCCCTCTAGTACCGTAGAAGTAATTCTGTGATGTCTTAACACGTGTCCTCTCATCTTGTCCCTTCTTCTTGTCAGTGTTTTCCAGACATTCCTTTCCTCGACGATTCTGTAGGAAAAACCTTCTCATTCCTTGCCTTATTAGTTTGGTTCAAATGGCTCTGAGCACTATTGGACTTAACATCTATGGTCATCAGTCCCCTAGAACTACTTAAACCTAACTAACCTAAGGACATCACACAACACCCAGTCATCACGAGGCAGAGAAAATCCCTGACCCCGCCGGGAATCGAACCCGGGAACCCGGGCGCGGGAAGCGAGAACGCTACCGCACGACCACGAGCTGCGGACTCCTTATCAGTCCACCTAATTCCCCCCCCCCCCTGCGGATCCGGAGGTTAGAATAGGCCCAAGGTATTCCTGCCTGTCGCACAAGGCCACTAAAAGGAGTCTCACACGTTTTGGCCTTTATGTGATGGTCCCATATAGGTTTTGACCTCCATTCTTCCAAATTATTCCGAAGAGAGAGCCAATTGGGGAAGGGTGCCTCGCATGGTGCATTGTGTCCATCATGCACTGAGACCTTCAGCATCTTATTTCATCGTGGCCTTGCGGTTCCTCTCATTCTCCATCTCTTGGGCGAGGACACCTTCCTGGGTGCGTTTCCTTCCATTCAGTATGCAGTGTCTTTTTCTGCACCGATGATGAGCATGGACTTCTTTGCACCTCATATCCAGCACGGTAGCCAGTCCGTTATGGTGGAGCCGCCATGTACCCTGTTGGTTGTAGCCCCCTGACTACACAAGGATCGCTCAGCTGATGCCTGAGCCGTTAACTCCCCACGTATGCCAAGGAGTAGATATCCATCTCCCTGGGGAATCGGGACACCCAGCAATGGCCATCTTGCCAGGTGGCCTTTCCTGCAGCTGGGTAGCTCCCGTGAGGAGGGCCCCTGGTCAGAGTGGGTACCATCAGGGCGGATGACGCGCGATGAAGCGTACCACGTCATCACTTTCTGGTGCTCAAACACCAGCAGTCTCCAAGCGTTCCAAGTCTCAGTTCAATGCAAGGAAGTACGACCCTAAATCATTACCCTCCCTGGCCACACCATGGGAGGCACTCCAGACTAAGGATGGCAGCAAACCTTATTCACCCCAGTACCTCGTATGTACGACAGCTGATGGTGACTCCTTTGTTTCGATGAAGCCTCAGTTTTTTGTAGAGCAATTAGAGGACAAGTTTAGGGAGGTGGAGGGCTTGACCAAAACGCAGTCTTGATAAAAACAGCAAAACTGCCGAATCACAGGCATTACTCTCTTGTGACAAGCTGGGGGGTGTCTCTGTTATTATCATCAAGCCCCATAAGAGCTTAAATATCATCTAGGGTATTATATTCCACAGGGACCTTCTTTTACTGCCTGACGACGAGCTGCGCGCCAACTTAGAGCGACGAGGTGTTCATCCGGCACGTCCATCAGGTTCTGAGGGATAATCAGGTTGCCACCAGTGCCTTCATCTTGGCCTTTAAGGGCGACACATTGCCGCAGAAGGTCAAGGTGATGTCAAGCCATATATCCTTCCCCCGATGCGGTTCTTTAAGCGCTGGAAGTTCGGCCATATGTCCTCCTACTGCACTTCCATCATCACCTGTCGAGATTGTGGATGTCCTTCGCATCCCAATACTCCATATGCCCCGCCTCCCACCTGTGTCAACTGCGGAGAGCATCATTCCCCTGGCTCGC
This sequence comes from Schistocerca nitens, assembly GCF_023898315.1. Taxonomy (NCBI): domain Eukaryota; kingdom Metazoa; phylum Arthropoda; class Insecta; order Orthoptera; family Acrididae; genus Schistocerca; species Schistocerca nitens. The sequence continues at coordinate 492,879,543 of NC_064622.1, forward strand.
CAGACTGCAGGATTTTACAGCAAAAAAGGAAAATCATGGAATACACGACCCTGTACCGACTGACCTACACTGAGGCCAAGAGGAAATTTGAGCACCTACATCCTGTGGCTGTGACCTTGTAACGCCGGAAATGCACATCCTCCTATTTCCATCTATTGTACTATAATATTTTTTCCATATTTTGTTACCTGAATATATGACGTTTCTGTGTCTTTGTATATTGTAATAGTTTTACTGTTTGGATATATATATATATATATATATATATATATATATATATATATATATATATTGTTTTGTGAATATTACTTGTATTTATACGCTGGGTCTGGCCTAGGGAAAACTATGCTATCGAACGAATACATCGATAGGTCGTGTGGAGAAGAAATGTGTTTAGGTCCTTGGTAGGGTGAACTCGGCCGCGTGGAGCGCGGGCAGAGCAGAGGGAGTCTGGCTGGAGTAGTGCGTCTGAGCAGGTGTGTTGTGTGACACTCCCGCGAGTTGCCGCGCTTTCGGGGTTTGGCAGCATGTAATTGCGCTCGACTGGCTATAATAGTTTCTAGCACGGTGTCGCGGATGGGAAGCATTAGCTGGCACACATCAAGAGCCCGTTTCACCTGGTGACCGTGTCGAGAAGAAGGCGCGCCAGCATCCAGCTTCTGCAACAGCGGCGGCCGACAATGAGTGACTGTCGCCACCTCCTCGATCGACGACTTCAAACCTTCAATCAACCAACAAGACGACTAAAAGCACGTAAAGTTTCAGAACTGTATGGCAGACCTCAGCTTTTAAAATTCTTGCATCACAAAATTACAGCACTTAGCATGAACCTTTGTTGCTCATTGTCCCGATTGCATTGCCAAGCAGGGTCCCTTCCTTTTCCGAAATGAACCCGAGTGTCGTTGAAATTCGAACGCCAGCATTAAAATAATATAATTCAATTTCACTGCCTTAATTTCAAAGTTCAGTTAAATTATTCATAGCTGGCTACAATATTTAGATTACACAAGCACAAATTAAGAGTGCGAGTTTTGTTACCGTATTTAGCTTACCCGTGACTGCAGCTCAGCTTGGTACGTACTAAATTTTACTATTGTTAATTGTTCAGAATCATTTAATTCAAGTTCAAAGTTAAATCTCTTATTTCTAAATTGCGTAGATTCAAGTAGCTTTTGAAATGATTGTTGAGGTAGTCCAAGACTAACCGTATTTTACTGAATTTGGATGTGCTTCAGAAAGAAAGCTCACTATTAACTTCAGTCACTAAATTAACTTTCGATTTTCCGGTTTTATTAATTCTTTTGCTAAATTAAGTCAGAGTGTAGCGAAATTTATTACTTCTGACAAACTTTCAGTTTTCACACTACACGTGTCAACCTTCAGTTGCCACGCTTCTAGTGCTAATTATATGTGTAATAACCTTTCTTTTTCTGTTACTATAGTAATTGTCCTTAGGACTGGCGACCGTAATTTCCCCCAAATCTCAAAAAAATGGCTCTGAGCACTATGGGACTAAAGATCTATGGTCATCAGTCCCCTAGAACTTGGAACTACTTAAACCTAACTAACCTAAGGACATCACACAACACCCAGCCATCACGAGGCACCCCAAATCTCAAATATCTAATTACCGCTAGTTAATTGTTAACGTAACGGCCGCACATTTACTTTCTTTATTAACTTTACCCCTTTTCAAAATTAATTTCCACCAGTTTCATTTGCATTTTTCCTCTCATTTAGATGTAACCCTTTCCTCCCTCTTTACCGACAGATTAACTTCGGTGACGATTGCTTTTCCCAAATTTCCATTAGGTACACGCGGTTTAATTTTTTCACTGTCATTAAGGACGATAAGAGAGGGGGAGGTTACAACCTCCTCCTGTGCCGCCGCCACAACAATAGTTGTAGCCCCATCAGTTCCACGAATTGCGGTTGGCTCTCAGAGTCCTAAGATTACACCTGTCCCCTTGATGGTGGGGGGGGGGAACTCCCCCCCCCCCCCCCGTTGCTCCCGCACCACCTGCCTCAGAATTATTGCCCCCCAACCATCAGGGACACCAGTCCCCACGTCTCAGCCAAAGAAACGTAAGTCTTCTTCAGCTCCTCTCGCTAGGAAGGGGTCCCTTGGGTCCCTCCCTTCCCAAGTTTCTACTAGTGGGCAAGATGACAACCGCGGGCTTCACCATCATCCTCAGTCCCGGAGACTGAATCAGTGAAGCTCTTCCAGCCAGTGAAACCCAAGGAGCAGTGAGAGAAATCCAAAAAGAAAACCCCCAAGACCAAGGGAATTGTGGTGGCACCCACATCACCGCTACCTACTAGCTCTGCATCTGAGGATGAGGTGGAGATCCTGGCGTCTACTGAGCACTTAGATCATGCCGGACCCTCAGACACAATGGATATTTACCGCTCAGGAACTAAGTCTGTGGTAGCAGGTGGCCCTGAGGCGTAAACTGCCTCATTGAATGCTCCATGCCTTCCCAGCCTCACGATCAAGTCATCCTCCAGTGGAAGTGCGGCAGTTTTTTCCACCACCTGGCTGAGCTACGGCAGTTAAGCTTTACACCTGCTTTTTGTATTGCTCTCCAGGAAACCTGGTTCCCAGCACAGCGGACCCTTGCCCTTCACAGCTACAGGGGACATTGCAAGAACCGTAGCGAATATAATAGAATGTCAGGTGGACTTTGCGTCTATATCTTGGTATGAAGTGAACCTGTGCCGCCCTTCAAACTCCCCTTGAAGCTGTGGCTGTCAGGATACGGACGACGCAGGAAACAACTGTCTGCAACAAATATCTCCCTCCAGATGGTGCAGTAGCCCTAAACGTACTGGCTGCACTGATTGGTCAACTCCCTAAACCTTTCCTACTTTTATTAAATGTATTAACTGTGCCCGCACTCTGTCTAACTGACTGCCAATAGGTTGAATGCGCTCCAAAAAGCCGATGGTGTCCTCAAAACCCCTAACTCCGTTAAACAAAAACTCAATGGCTGCTTCTGTCTCGCTCACAACATCCGGCGTGACGTCAACCGGCTGATGAATGGTAGCACGCAAACGGGTGGTTAAGTCCGGGACACTACCCTCAATAGGCTGGCGCCTTATCGCCAGTTCATAAATGAGGTGGTCTTTCTTCAACAGGCCGATCCCGGGGCACTGCCTGACCGCCTTAGAACTGGTCACCTGAAACAACAAAATAGCAAAGATAAATATCGTGTAACACTGACAGAGTTACAATTTGAACCAACGGTATCTGTAATGGCAATATTACAATCATAACCACGCTCTGCTACCACTAAAATCTGGCACTTAGGGAAAGGCAGGATTCGGTGTGGACGGGGCCGTAATCAGTAACCGTTGATTGCTCAGTTTTTTTTTTAAGTCACGTACACTTTATTTGGAAACAATTCCAAATAAAGTTGACAGTTACGAACAATTATCAAATTTGACTGTTAAGACATAATTTATAATTTAAAAAATTCTTAAGCAAGTTGCACTTACGGCTAAAGGCCTTATTGTCCAGAAATTCAAATTATTTGTCGGCTGAAGGTCCCAATAGTAATAACTCAAAAAACAATTTGACTGCTGAAGGCCTGGATAGAAAATTCTTAAGAACCAGCTAAACTTCTCCACCATACTAAAATATTTTAAAAAAAGGACAATCATCAAAATTTGACTATTAAGAGACAATATCTAATTGAAAATTCTTAAGACCAATTGCGTTCACGGCTGACGGCCTTATTGACAAGAAATTCAAATTATTTGTTGGCTGAAGGCCCTAACAGTATTAACTCAAAAACAATCGGACGGCTGAAGGCATGGATAGCAAATTTTTGAGAAGCAATTAAACATCTTTGAGAGACATTTAAAGAACAATCATCAACATTTCAGTGTTTAGATATTTCGTCTAATTAAAATTTCTGAACACATGTTACACTCACGGCTGAAGGCCTTATTAACAATAAATTCAAAATCTTTGTCGACTGAAGGCACAAACAGTAATAATTCAAAAACATTAAAAACATCACAATCTGATCAAATCAAGAGAGAAGTGGGCCGCAGACAGTGCTCCAAGGATCGACCTGGGAAAAGCCACTCCACTTCGTAAACGATGAGACAGGCAGCCAAGAGTTGTATTCACTTAACCGGATGCCAACAGAAGCTAGTGACAGTTTAAACGCAGACCAACACTCTTGCAAAGTCTACCTAACGTCTGATAACCAATACAGGGTGGTCCCGAATTCATGGTACAAACTTTAATGGTAGGTGCAGGACATTGTAACAAGGATATATTGTATAGGAATGTATAGTCCCAGGTGACGCGGTGAGGCGTAAACAGGGGAAATAACGGCCGAAAGGAAAACGAAAGATTTTATTGAAATCGTTGTTGACAAGTGTCATGTTTACAGTAAGTGTTCGAAATTGCGTCCACCATGAGCGATACATGCTTGACAGCGTCGGTGCAGCGATTGGCGTACACGTTCAAAGATGCCTGGTATTTCACGCACACCTGCAGCAGCTACAGATATGCGAGCAACGAGATCCTCATCTGAGTCAACTGGAGTCTCATAAACAAGGCTCTTAAGATGTTCCCATAAAAAGTAATCGAGGCAAGAGAAATCAGGAGATCGGGGTGGCCAAGGGACTGGTCCACCACGCCCAATCCATCTAGCACCAAACGTGGCATTCAGGTAATTCCGTACAGCAGTGCTGAAGTGTGCTGGCGCTCCATCGTGCTGAAACCATATGCGGTTACGAATGGCGAGCGGAACATCTTGCAGCAGTTCTGGTAACACTTCTTGCAGAAAAATAAGATAGCTTTCGCCACAGAGTCGCGTGGGTAGTAAGTATGGCCCAATCAAAAAGTCGTTCACAATACCAGCCCACACATTAATACCGAAACGTTGTTGATACGCATGTGGACGCGTTGCATGTGGATTATCTGTTGCCCACACATGGGAATTGTGCGCATTAAAGACACCCTCGCGTGAAAATGTCGCTTCATCTGTAAATAGCACATGACCTACGAAATCCGGCTGCAACGCACATTGCTGCAACAACCACTGGCAGAAGTTCACGCGAAGAGGATAATCTGCCGGATTCAATGCTTGTACTTTTTGAAAATGGAAGGGGTGTAAGCGATTTTCATTTAACACTCTGCATACAGTCTGATGACTCACATGTACGTCACGCGCAACAGTTCTTGTGCTTGACTCGGGTCTATCAGCCACTATGTTCAAGATGCGTTCTTCCAGTCTTGGAGTGCGTACAGCTCTTAATCGACCAGCGTCATGTCTGTTGACGTCGAACGTACCTGTTTCACAAAGTTGACGATGTAACCGTTGAAAAATTCTATGATCCGGCATTCGTCGATTAGGATACTCCGCGCGATACATTCGTAACGCAGCTCTGGCGTTACCATTTGCACGGCCGTACATGTAATGCATGTCTGCTTTTTCTGCATACGTAAAGTCACCCATCGTCTACGGCAGCACAATTGTGAATGGCGCTTGTCCCTACTGCGATACATCATGTTCATCTACTGCCCTCTACCGGCAGTGACACCAACCGATCACTCCATTTCTCTTTCCCCTGTTTACGCCTCACCGCGTCACCTGCGACTATACATTCCTATACAATAAATCCTTGTTACAATGTCCTGTACCTACCATTAAAGTTTGTACCATGAATTCGGGACCACCCTGTATAACGATGGAATAACCCAGGCAAGGCGGAACCGGCGAACAACAATGCGTCTTCAGAATCCAATGTTTAGAACATCCAGAAGCAGAAGTAACCAAAACGACCACATTAGTCCAAAAGAAACAAAAATATCCGAACCACAATCAAGGAAGCTGTCGAACTACACGCTCTACCGGACAGCAGCGGCAAGGCGAGGATAGGTACAGTACATTGCCGCGAAAATACGCTAACCTCCAGGGCAGATAACTGGGACGTTAGCGGTCACTAGGCAGAAAAATACCGCTTGTTGAACTTCACCAATAATAACACAAGGAATTCAATGATTAATAATAAGAAGTGGAGGATGGCTAATTAATTTCGCCAACTAATTAATTTCTACTCGTTGCTCTTCGTCTCAGCGACCCTGAGAGCATGAACAAATAGAGTGATCTCAAAATATTGGAGGTTTCACTACTGGGATAATGTTCACTCAACTCAAACGTGGACAACGAGGTTGTGGCCCTCACAACTACAGCCCCTCGAACCGGCAGTGCCTACATGCCGCCAGTGGTCCCAGCATGTCCTCATGCTGCCGGACCTCACTGCAGCTCCGTCCCAACCGAACCCGCCGACACACTCCAACCCGGAAAACACTTGACGTACCTCCAAAGATGGTACCACCATACTAAATATCGATAACGGTTGCTGCTGCCACTAGCAGACAGCCAATGCTAGCAAACATAGTGGAGCCAGTAAACACAAGAAGAAAACGAGACGCCACCATCCCTATTACTCGATGCCAACCTATTTTTTATCCAAAATTTCCTGTCGCTTCGTACTTTCCGTGTCCAGGTTGGTGCCTCCCATAGTTCCCCTCATATCCAGGAGAATGGAGTCCACAGGGCTCTGTATTGTGTGTATATTTTTAGTGGCCATTAACGGCCTAGCACCAGCTCTAGGACCGTCCATCTCACCTTCTCTGTATGAAGACGGCTTCTGCTGCTTCAGTACTGGTGTTGCTTAGCGGCGTCCACAGGGAGCCATCCACCATGCGCAGTCGTGGACTCTAACCCATGGCTTCCAGTTTTCAGCTGCAAAGTTGTGTGTTATCCACTTCCGCCGGTGTCGTACCACTCATCCGAAACCAGAACTTTACCTTAATGACGATCCACGCACTGTAGTGGAGACATATCGATTCTTAATACTGGTTTTCGACGCCTGATTGACTTAGCTTCCTCACCTTCGTCAGCTGCTGCCCTTGTTCAATCCTGCCTTGACTATGGGAGTCAGGTTTACGATTCTGCGGCGCCCTTAGCGTTGCATTTACTCGGCCCATTGCACCACTGTGGCGTTCGACTAGCGACGGGAGCTTTTAGGATGAGTCCGGTGACCAGCGTCTTGGTGGAGGCTGGATTCCCTCCATTGAAGGTTAGGCGTGCACAACTGCTTGCCAGTTATGTTGTACACATTCGTTGTTCTCCTGCACATCCGAATTACCGTCTTCTTTTCCCACCCACGGCAGTTCATCTCCCACATCAGAGCTGACAATTGCCTTTCGCATCTGATCCCTTCTATCCGAACTGGAGTCCTTGCCTTTACCACCTATACTCGAGATCCATTCACGTAAACCTCCATGGTGTAATCCTAGGTCGCGGCTTTGCCTGGACCTTACACTTGGCCCTAAGGACTCGATTAACCCGCGGCTCTATGCTGTCACTTCCTCTCCGTTCTTGACATGTACCAAGGCCATGAAGTGGTTTACATCGACGGCTCGATGGCTGATGGTCACGTTGGCTTCGCGTATGTCCAAAGAGGACATATTGAACAGCATTTCTTGCTCGATGGCCGCAGTGTTTTCACTGCATAGTTGGTGGCTGTATCTCGTGCTCTTGAGGACATCCGTTTGTGCCCCGGGGAGTCGTTTCTCGTGTGTACTGACTCCTTGAGCAGCCTACAAGCTATAGACCAGTGCTACCCTCGTCATCCTTTGATAGCGACCATCCAGAAGTCCACCTATGCTCTGGAATGGTCCAGTCATTCACTGGTGTTTGTCTGGACCCCAGGTCACGTAAGAATCCCAGGCATCGAGCTTGCCGACAGGCTGGCCAAACAGGCTTATGGAGATCGGCATCTGTGAAACTGACCTGCTTTCAGTATTACGCCGCAAGATTTTTCAGCTTTGGGAGACGGAATGGCACGACGTCAGTGTGCGCCACAACCTGCTTGCCATTAAGGAGACTACGAATGTGTGCAAGACCTGCATGTGGGCCTCTCGCAGGGCTCTGTGGTTCTCTGTCGGCTTGGGTGACCCACGGCTGCCTCCTGCGCAGTGATGGCCCACCTCTGTGTTGGTGCGGCGCCTGGCTGACAGTGGCCCATACCTTGTTGAGCTGACATTCTTTGGCTGCTCTGCGACGGAACCTTCAGTTACCGCTCTCGTTACCATTAATTTTAAATGACAATGCCTCATCGGGTAGTTTAGTTTTACGTTTTATACGTGAGGGTGGGTTTTATCATTCTATGTAAGCTTTAGCGCATGTCCTTTGTCCTTTTGTGTTCTCCACCCTAGTGCTTTTAAGCTCGATGTTTTAATGTGTCACAGAGTGGCTGCCTTTTTCTTCTCGTGGTCGGCCAGCTACGGTCATCTTCTCTTTTATTTTTATCCCTTCTAACTGTTTCTTGCTGCTCTCTGTGGTTTTCTGGTCCAGTTTTGTCCATTTCAGTGTTTGTTGCCCTTCTGTCGTTCTTGTGGTTTTTCCTTTCTTCCAGCTTTGTTTTGTGTGTTTCGTCTGTTTTAATCGGAACCAGGGACCGATGACCTAGCAGTTTGGTCCCTCCCCCCCCCCCTTTTAAAACAACCAAACATTCTTCTGTAGCACAACATCTCAAATGCTTCTAGCTCTTCTGTCTCGATTTAGCCACAGTCCATGCCTCACTGCCATACAATGCTGTGCTCCAACATTCTCAGAAATTCCTTCCTCAATTTAAGACCTATGTTTGCTACTAGTAGACTAGTGTTGGCCAGTGTTAATCACCTTTTTATATCCTTCCCGCTCTGTTCGTCATTGGTTATTCCTTAACTTCATCTACTTCGTGATCATCAATTCTGATGTCCGGCCCCGGTAGCTGAGTGGTCAGCGGGACGGAATGTCAATCCTAAGGTCCCGGGTTCGATTCCCGGCTGGGTTGGAGATTTTCTCCGCTCAGGGACTGGGTGTTGTGTTGTCCTAATCATCATCATTTCATCCCCATCAACGCGCAGGTCGCCTACGTGGCGTCAACTCGAAAGACCTGCACCAGGTGACCGGTCTACCCGATGGGAGGCCCTAGCCACACATTTCATTTCATTTCATCAATTCTGATGTTAAGTTTGTCGCTATTCTCATTTCTGCTACTTCTCATTACTCACTTCTCATCGTAACACTACTCAATATATATCTTGTTCTGTCGGCTGAAAATGTCGGTCAGATAGTCGTGATCTTCGTGTCCTTATCGTCCACTCTTGCAGCACAGCTGCTTGCTGTAGACACATACATGCATCAGCTCTCTGCAATGCCTGGTGCTCAGTTTGAGTGGAGATACATCATGCGATCAAAAGTATCCGGACACCCCCAAAAACATACGTTTTTCATATTAGCTGCATTGTGCCGCCACCTGCTGCCAGGTAGTCCATATCACTCCTGGCCTGAATCCTATAGAACACCTTTGGGATGTTTTGGAACGCCGACTTCGTGCCAGGCCTCACCGACCGACATCGATAGCTCTCCTCAGTGCAGCACTCCGTGACGAATGTGCTACCATACCCCAAGAAACCTTCAAGCACCTGATTGATCGTATGCCTGCGAGAATGGATGCTGTCATCAAGGATAAGGGTGAGCCAGCACAATATTGAATTCCAGCATTACCGGTGGAAGTCGCCACGAACTTGTAAGTCATTTTCAGCCAGGTGTTTGGATACTTTTGATCACATAGTGTGATGTCTGGTTCAAATGGCTCTGAGCACTATGGGACTTAACATGTATGGTCATCAGTCCCCTAGAACTTAGAACTACTTAAACCTAACTAACCTAAGGACATCACACAACACCCAGTCATCACGAGGCAGAGATAATCCCTGACCCCGCCGGGAATCGAACCTGGGAACCTGGGCGCGGGAAGCGAGAACGCTACCGCACGACCACGAGCTGCGGACTATTGGATTGATAAAAGAGGATACTCTTACATGGTACAGTCACACTAACGTGACCACCGTCTATGTTCGTCGTGAACATACAATAACCACTGGCAGACGGCAGATTGCTGCATTAGCAGTGGAGGGTATATAAAAGTTGACGGGGGGACGCTGCAAACAGTAGAATTCCTGCCGTAATGCAGAACTGGAGCGATTTATCTGACACTAAGAAGGACATGATCATTGGCTTTCAGGGCCAAGGGTGAAAGCATTTCCGAAAACAGCTAAGTTGTAAACTTTTCGCGTGGCGCCATAGTTAAAGTGTATCGTGCAGGGCGCAACGGCGGTATCCGAAACCACAGCTGAGGTAACTGTGGCGCACTTCGGGCCATAGATGGCAGGAATGAACGAGGGCTCTGGAATGTATACGAGGAATCGATCTTCCCAGAAAAAACAAGGGACCACCAACACTGTCTCCTCAACGACCATTCAGCGAACATTGCTACGTATGGGCCTCCACAGCAAGTGCTTGGTTCATTCACCCATGCTATCTGCCGTTCCTCGGCGGCGAAGGCAGGATTTTTCATGCCAATTCCGCGACTGGATATCCATTGACTGCTTGCAGTTGGCTATTTCAGATAAATAACGTTTTATGCGCTACTGGACAGATGGCCGTTGACGTGTATGGCATGAAACATCCTAAAGCAAAGGGTTCAGGCTGCAGGAGGGAGCGTTATGGTCTGGGGAAAGTTTTCATGCCATTCCCTGGGTGACCTCGTCATTCAGGATAACACAGTCAATCAACGCAGGTGTGCATCTATCGTTGGGGACGATGTCCACCCCTACATTTTATTTTTACTCGTCGCTATGGTATCTGCCAGCAGGACAATGCAACGTTTCAACAGGTCACAGTGTATGTGCGTGGTTCGAAGAGCACAAGGATCAGTTTACTGTACTCCCGTGGCCACCAAACTCTCTAGATCTATGCCCAACCGGGACTCTATGGAAGCACTTCAATCAGGCTGTTGGCTCCACAGAGCTTCAACCGAGAAATCCAGCGCAGCTGGCCGCGGCCCTGGAGTCGGCGTGGCTCCAGACTCCTGTCGGGGCTGTCCGGAAGACGCCTCTCCTGTACATCTCGCAGCCGTCCGCGCTGCAGAAGGTGGTTATTCAGGCTTTTGACAGGTGCTCACATTAATGTGACTGTAGGATGTAAAATGTTACTTTTTATGGAAATTTATGGTAAGTTCCTATGGGACCAAGCTGCTGTCGTCATCGGTCGCTAGGCTTACACACTACTTAATCTCACTTACGCTTAGGACAACAAGCACACCCATGCCCGAGGGAGGACTCGAACCTCTGACGGGGGCAGCAACGCTAACCGTGACAAGGCGCCTGAGTCCGCGCGTCTCTCCGGCGCGGCCAATGTTGTTATTAGTCAGCAAACGCGCACTCCAGAAGTCAAGTCCCGACCCTCACGTTTTTAAACATTCACATTGCAGGAAAACCAGCGTGAGGACACTGCACTGCTTGACGGGTGACCGTGTTCTCTGCTGTACATCGGTAAGCGGCTAACACGCTCGTCCAGTCCTAATAGCAGGCTGCCCATTTACCGTGTTCTCTGCTGTACATCGGTAAGCGGCTAACACGCTCGTCCAGTCCTAATAGCAGGCTGCCCATTTACCGTGTTCTCTGCTGTACATCGGTAAACGGCTAACACGCTCGTCCAGTCCTAATAGCAGGCTGCCCATTTACCGTGTTCTCTGCTGTACATCGGTAAGCGGCTAACACGCTCGTCCAGTCCTAATAGCAGGCTGCCCATTTACCGTGTTCTCTGCTGTACATCGGTAAGCGGCTAACACGCTCGTCCAGTCCTAATAGCAGGCTGCCCATTTACCGTGTTCTCTGCTGTACATCGGTAAGCGGCTAACACGCTCGTCCAGTCCTAATAGCAGGCTGCCCATTTACCGTGTTCTCTGCTGTACATCGGTAAGCGGCTAACACGCTCGTCCAGTCCTAATAGCAGGCTGCCCATTTACCGTGTTCTCTGCTGTACATCGGTAAACGGCTAACACGCTCGTCCAGTCCTAATAGCAGGCTGCCCATTTACCGTGTTCTCTGCTGTACATCGGTAAGCGGCTAACACGCTCGTCCAGTCCTAATAGCAGGCTGCCCATTTACCGTGTTCTCTGCTGTACATCGGTAAGCGGCTAACACGCTCGTCCAGTCCTAATAGCAGGCTGCCCATTTACCGTGTTCTCTGCTGTACATCGGTAAACGGCTAACACGCTCGTCCAGTCCTAATAGCAGGCTGCCCATTTACCGTGTTCTCTGCTGTACATCGGTAAGCGGCTAACACGCTCGTCCAGTCCTAATAGCAGGCTGCCCATTTACCAGTCTCCAGGGGAACAAATATTTGATATTTAGTATTTCGTACGGTTATTGGTCGAATTTAAAAGTTTTAAATGCTATCACAATCTGCTCACTAGGATGCACAAGCTTACGTTAAAGGCTTAACACAATAAGTCACGTATTAATACTAGAAACTGTGTTTATGCGTTGAGGCAGCGCAACTGACTGCTCCCACATTTCCGAAATTATATTCATAGAATATTTGAGACAGAGAGAACATAGCGACGTTCAACAAACTTTAAAAATAATTTCAAGCCTTTTCGAAACTTTTCTTGGATGACAATCTCCACAAAATAATGAAAGCAAAAAAGTTCACCTGTCTCACATGAGACGTGTTTCTCAGCGCGAAGCACGCCAGACGTGGCGACCGTCGCGGCTGCTGCGCGCCCTGCTACAGCTCGCGGGACGTCAAGTGCTCCTCACAGCGATTTGCGACTTCCACTGCTATCCAGCGGCAGTTGTTGGCTGCATGTGGACGCAGCGTGTTAACGAAAAAGGATGCGCGTAAAATATTCCTGTTAGCTCTGTTACTGATCATGGCAGAAGCGCAATGACATTCTGGATTTGTTGAGAGATTGAACACCAAATGTTAGTAGTGGACTACATCTGCTGCGCTTGACAATAGAGAACAAAATGTATTACGAATCACTTTCGGCAAAAATTATATTATAAAATATCCATCTAATAATTAAATACGTTCCCGGTCTCCTGTTTAAACTCCAGCCCTACGCCCTTCCTATCAACTACGTCCGTCTGATTGCCTCCTTCCTCTCCCGCCGCCCCTCCTATGTTACTATCCATAGCGCCGATTCCCCCACCGTCTACCCCTCCGCAGGTGTGCCCCAGGGCTCTGTCCTCTCCCCTCTCCTCTACCTCCTGTACACGGCAGATATGTCCCAACCCCCCTCCAGTACACCTCCTGCAGTATACCGATGACATGGCATTCCTTGCCCTCGCTCCTACCCTCCAACGGTTCCTAAGCCTTCTCCAGAATCACCTTGACCTTTTTGCCGCATGGTGTAACCAGTGGTTCCTGAAAATCAGTCCTTCCAAGACCCAGGCAATCATCGTAGGTCATACCCCTCGCTCCTTCCGGCTCCTTGATTTCTCCCTTACCATATGCCCCCGGCCTGTTCGCCTCTCCCCCACCCTCGCCTACCTTGGCCTCACTATTGACCGTCACCTCACCTGGACCCCTCATCTCCGCTGTAACCAATCCAAACCCACAACTGCCTCTGACTCCTCAAACTCCGCTCTGGCCAGAGGGTTGGACGCCTCTATCTACCATCCTCCACACCTACAGATCCTTAATCCGTCTCATCCTCTTTTATGCCAATCCTTCCTGGATATCCGCCCCTCCCCCCAAATCCTATAGTCCCCCCAGATCCTCGAGCGCCATGCTCTCCACCTCGCCTTCCATATATGCCTCGCATCCCCCATGTGAATCCTCTGTGACCTGATTCCTTTCCCCATCTGCTCCTATTCCTTGAACATATCTGCATACTCTACACCTCCCACCCCCTTCATCCGCCTCATGCCTTGGTTGCGTCTCTCTTCTCCAACCCCTGCCCTCTGCCGCCCCTTCACTGTTGTGTCCGCCCTACCCTCCATCTCTACATCCTTCATCTCCTTTCCCACAGTGGCTTCCATCAACTCCCCCTCCCAGATGATGGCCTCTCTCCCTCCATTTATCCCTCCTATCAACCATGATCATCACCTCCCCATCCCTTTCTCTGTCCTTTTCCTGATCTCCCTCTCCCCGCACTTCCATCATGTTTTTTCTCTTCCACCCTTCTCGCCCCCGAGCTCTTTTGCTCTGCCACCCCTTCACTGTTGTGTCCGCCCTACCCTCCATCTCTACATCCTTCATCTCCTTTCCCACAGTGGCTTCCATCAACTCCCCCTCCCAGATGATGCCCTCTCTCCCTCCATTTATCCCTCCTATCAACCTTGATCCTCACCTCCCCATCCCTTTCTCTGTCCTTTTCCTGATGTCCCTCTCCCCGCACTTCCACCATGTTTTTTCTCTTCCCTCTCTCTGCCACCCTCTTTTGCTTTTCCCTCCTCTGCCTTTCCCCATTCCCTCTCGCATCTGCCTGCCCCCCCCTTATGTGTCATCTCCCTCCGTCACTTCCCCCCCCTTTTGTTTTTCCTCTCTTTCCCATTTTTCCCCTCATCTGTCCAGGTCCCTCCCACCACCCTCCCCACCACCCCCGCATCTGCCCTTGGCTGTGGTGTGTCATCTTCGTGGCGACTTTTTAGTGCAGTGTTTCCACTGATTGTTAAGTGTTGTGCGTCTTTTCCAAGTGTTGCGAACGGACATCATATTGTCGCTCGGTGTGATTTGTATATCTCTTGTGAACAGAAACCAGACTGTCGCCGTGTTTTTTAATTGTCTATCTACCTGTCTGCTTCCTGTGTATTGTATTAGCATAGCCCACCCTTTGTTTTATGTTTTAACTTTCCACAGTTTTCCGCCATTTTACAATTTAAGTCACCGTTTTATCGCCTGCTTTTATTGTTTCTTACCGTCTTATGTTTTAAAAATTCTGTAGACTGAAGAGCAGCGTACTAAGCTGCTGCCAGCCCGCCCTCTTCGGGGGGAATCGATATTGAATAAAGGGAGAAAAAAATTAAATACGTCAACTACAAAAGTTCGACCTCTATTTCTCTCTCTTATTTTTCCTTTTCACGCTGTACATGTTCTGCACATTTAAAAATTTTTTCTGGCATTCCTTTCAAGTCAGTGGGTCCGACCGGACTCATTTCACTTCGTCAAACACGCGATATAGTGCCTCAGGTCGACAACATTTTTTGTGACAACTCTTATTTTCAAAGTTGAATAAGTTCTCCTGCTTTATTGATTCTACTAACAAGGGGACGCCTCGACGTTGGGATCACAGGTTTACTTCAGATTTTGTACACCTTTAGTTAGCCATTAAAACAACATAATGTGCAGGTAGTAAAGCGCACTAGTCTGGCAATTCCGAAAAAATCGCGAGAGAAGTTTTACGCATCTATTATGTTAGTGACGTATGCGTGAGTAGGTGCCGGACGTTAGAGTTCGTGGTGGTTAGCTGATCGTCATTCGAGCTTCGTAAGACAAACGTTTATCAGGCAACGTTTCGGCTCCCACTCAAAATTATTTTTTTATCTATACTCTCGGAAGGAAGTGAAATTTTACAAAATGTCAACGTCTTTTTTCCCTTAGAAACTCTGAACATGCGAGAAACGCGAGAAATCTGCATTCATTCGGTGTACTAGATGCCGTTTCAACTTGTATGAAAAATACCGTCCTGCAACGTGTGATGTCGACAGTACTCTTGTGGTCGCGCATATTGTGACTTACTATATTACTGAATAACGTCGTTATTTAGCGAGGTTTAACTTGGGGTTATTCAAGCCTGTCCCTCGTCGTTGAAAATTAATTAAAAGTAGTAAATAGTCAAATAGCATATGAAATTTACTACAAATTCACGAAAATTCACGAGCGGTTTTTTCATATATACCTCCCAAATGTCATATAAATTAAATAATGTGATCAGTGATAAGACAAATGTTGTCGTTGTTGTGGTTGTGGTCTTTAGTCCTGAGACTGGTTTGATGCAGCTCTTATGCTACTCTATCCTGTGCAAGCTTCTTCATCTCCCAGTACCTACTGCAACCTACATCCTTCTGAATCTGCTTAGTGTATTCATCTCTTGGTCTCCCTCTACGATTTTTACCCGCCACGCTGCCCTCCAAACTAAATTGGTGATCCCTTGATGCCTCAGAACATGTCCTACCAAGCGATCCCTTCTTCTAGTCAAGTTGTGCCACAAACACCTCTTCTCCCCTATTCTGTTCAATAACTCCTCAAAAAAAAAGTATACCCGTGGAGCCGGCACGGTAGCTCAGAGTGTTCGGTCAGAGGGTTTAGCTACCCTCTGTAATAAAAAACTGAGTGAACGGATCAACGAACAATCTGAACGAGTGTCATCGGACGTCCGCCACGAACAAATTCAACGAACAGTAGAACAAAATGAGATTAAAAAAAAAGAAGGGGTAGCGTCTTTGATTCATAATCAAAACGTCTTCGGTCCCGAGTTCGATCCCCGCCACTGCCTAAATTTTGATAAATAATAAGCATTGGCGGCCGAAGACTTCCAGCATAAGAAGTCAGCCTCATTCTGCCAACGGCCTTTTGAAAGAGGGCGGAGGAGCGGATAGAGGTTCAGGGCACTCTCTTGTCCTAGGGGTGGGAAATTGCCCCTAAATGCGGATGAATCAGCAATGATCAACGAGATGAGGATGCAGAAGGCAATGGAAACCACTGCATTAAAGACACGTAACGTGTATCCACAGGACATGTGGCCTGTAATTGAAGAAGTGTCATGATGATCTCTCCATTGGCAAAAGATTCCGGAATAGTCCCCCATTCGGATCTCCGGGAGGGGACTGCCAAGGGGGAGGTTACCATGAGAAAAAGATTGAATAATCAACGAAAGGATAACGTTCTACGAGTCGGGGCGTGGAATGTCAGAAGCTTGAACGTGGTAGGGAAACTAGAAAATCTGAAAAGGGAAATGCAAAGGCTCAATCTAGATATAGTAGGGGTCAGTGAAGTGAAGTGGAAGGAAGACAAGGATTTCTGGTCAGATGAGTATCGGGTAATATCAACAGCAGCAGAAAATGGTATAACAGATGTAGGATTCGTTACGAATAGGAAGGTAGGGCAGAGGGTGTGTTACTGTGAACAGTTACCGGGTTGTTCTAATCAGAATCGACAGCAGACCAACACCGACAACGACAGTTCAGGTATACATGCCGACGTCGCAAGCTGAAAATGAACAGATAGAGAAAGTGTATGAGGATATTGAAAGGGTAATGCAGTTTGTAAAGGGGAACGAAAATCTAATAATCATGGGCGACTGGAATGCAATTGTAGGGGAAGGATTAGAAGAAAAGGTTACAGGAGAATATGGCCTTGGGACAAGAAATGAAAGAGGAGAAAGACTAATTGAGTTCTGTAACAAGTTTCAGCTAGTAATAGCGAATACCCTGTTCAAGAATCACAAGAGGAGGAGGTATACTTGGAAAAGGCCGGGAAATACGGGAAGATTTCAATTAGATTACATCATGGTCAGACAGAGATTCCGAAATCAGATACTGGACTGTAAGGCGTACCCAGGAGCAGATATAGACTCAGATCACAATATAGTAGTGATGAAGAGTAGGCTGAAGTTCGAGACATTAGTCAGGAAGAATCAATACGCAAAGAAGTGGGATACGGAAGTACTAAGGAATAACGCGATACGTTTGAAGTTCTCTAACGCTATAGATACAGCAATAATGAATAGCGCAGTAGGCAGTACAATTGAAGAGGAATGGACATCTCTAAAAAGGGCCATCACAGAAGTTGGGAAGGAAAACATAGGTACAAAGAAGGTAGCTGCGAAGAAACCATGGGTAACAGAACAAATACTTCAGTTGATTGATCAAAGGAGGAAGTACAAACATGTTCCGGGAAAATCAGGAATACAGAAATACAAGTCGCTGAGGAATGAAATAAATAGGAAGTGCATGGAAGCTAAGACGAAATGGCTGCAGGAAAAATGTGAAGACATCGAAAAAGATATGATTGTCGGAAGGACAGACTCAGCATACAGGAAAGTCAAAACAACCTTTGCTGACATTAAAAGCAACGGTGGTATCATTAAGAGTGCAACGGGAATTCCACTGTTAAATGCAGAGGAGAGAGCAGATAGGTGGAAAGAATACATTGAAAGCCTCTATGAGGGTGAACATTTGTCTGATGTGATAGAAGAAGAAACAGGAGTCGACTTAGAAGAGATAGGGGACCCAGTATTAGAATCGGAATTTAAAAGAGCTTTGCAGGACTTACGGTCAAATAAGGCAGAAGGGATCGATAACATTCCATTAGAATTTCTAAAATCATTGGGGGAAGTGGCAACAAAACGACTATTCACGTTGGTGTGCAGAATATATGAGTCTGGTGACATATAATCTGACTTTCGGAAAAGCATCATCCACACAATTCCGAAGACGGCAAGAGCTGACAATTGCGAGAATTATCGCACAATCAGCTTAACAGCTCATGCATCGAAGCTGCTTACAAGAATAATATACAGAAGAATGGAAAAGAAAATTGAGAATGCGCTAGGTGACGATCAGTTTGGCTTTAGGAAAAGTAAAGGGACGAGAGAGGCAATTCTGACGTTACGGCTAATAATGGAAGCAAGGCTAAAGAAAAATAAAGACACTTTCATAGGATTTGTCGACCTGGAAAAAGCGTTCGACAATATAAAATGGTGCAAGCTGTTCGAGATTCTGAAAAAAGTAGGGGTAAGGTATAGGGAGAGACGGGTCATATACAATATGTACAACAACCAAAAGGGAATAATAAGAGTGGACGATCAAGTACGAAGTGCTCGTATTAAGAAGGGTGTAAGACAAGGCTCTAGCCTTTCGCCACTACTCTTCAATCTGTACATCGAGGAAGCAATGGTGGAAATAAAAGAAAGGTTCAGGAGTGGAATTAAAATACAAGGTGAAAGGATATCAATAATACGATTCGCTGATGATATTGCAATCCTGAGTGAAAGTGAAGAAGAATTAAATGATCTGCTGAACGGAATGAACAGTCTAATGAGTACACAGTATGGTTTGAGAGTAAATCGGAGAAAGGCGAAGGTAATGAGAAGTAGTAGAAATGAGAACAGCGAGAAACTTAACATCAGGATTGATGGTCACGAAGTCAATGAAGTTAAGGAATTCTGCTACCTAGGCAGTAAAATAACCAATGACGGACGGAGCAAGGAGGACATCAAAAGCAGACTCGCTATGGCAAAAAAGGCATTTCTGGCCAAGAGAAGTCTACTAATATCAAATACCGGCCTTAATTTGAGGAAGAAATTTCTGAGGATGTACGTCTGGAGTACAGCATTGTATGGTAGTGAAACATGGACTGTGGGAAAACCGGAACAGAAGAGAATCGAAGCATTTGAGATGTGGTGCTATAGACGAATGTTGAAAATTAGGTGGACTGGTAAGGTAAGCAATGAGCAGGTTCTATGCAGAATCGGAGAGGAAAGGAATATGTGGAAAACACTGATAAGGAGAAGGGACAGGATGATAGGACATCTGCTAAGACATGAGGGAATGACTTCCATGGTACTAGTGGGAGCTGTAGAGGGTAAAAACTGTAGAGGAAGACAGAGATTGGAATACGTCAAGCAAATAATTGAGGACGTAGGTTGCAAGCGCTACTCTGAGATGAAGAGGTTAGCACAGGAAAGGAATTCGTGACGGGCCGCATTAAACCAGTCAGTAGACTGATGACCAAAAAAAAAAAAAAAAACCTCCTCATTAGTTATGTGATCTACCCATATAATTTTCAGAATTCTTCTGTAGCGCCACATTTCGAAAGCGTCTATTCTCTTCTTTTCCAAACTATTTATCGTCCATGTTTCACTCCCATACATGGCTTCAGAAACGCTTCTCTTGCCGTTGCCAGTCTACATTTTATATCCTCTCTACTTCGACCATCATCAGTCATTTGGCTCCCCAAATAGCAAAATTCTTTTACTACTTTTTAGTGTCTCATTTCCTAATCTAATTCCCGCACCATCACCCGATTTAATTCGACTACATTCCATTATACTCGTTTTGCTTTTGTTGCCGGCCGAGGTGGCCGAGCGGTTCTAGGCGCTACAGTCTGGAACCGCGCGACCGCTACGGTCGCAGGTTCGAATCCTGCCTCGGGCATGGATGTTTGTGATGTCCTTAGGTTAGTTAGGTTTAAGTAGTTCTAAGTTCTAGGGGACTTATGACCTCAGGCAGTTGAGTCCCATAGTGCTCAGAGCCATTTGAACCATTTTTTGCTTTTGTTGATGTTCATCTTATATCCTCCTTTCAAGACACTGTCCATTCCGTTCAACTGCTCTTCCAAGTCCTTTGCTGTCTCTGACAAAATTCCATGGATTTTAATACCTACTCCAAATTTTTCTTTTGTTTCCTTTACTGCTTGCTCAATATACAGTTGAATAACATCGGGGAGAGACTACAATCCTGTCTCACTCCGTTCCGAACCACTGCTTCCCTTTCATGTCCCTCGACTCTTATCACTGCCATCTGGTTTCTGTACAAATTGTAAATAGCCTTTCGCTCCCTGTATTTTACCCCTACCACCTTCAGAATTTGAAAGAGAGTATTCCAGTCAACATTGTCAAACTTTCTCTAAGTCTACAAATGCTAGAAACGTAGGTTTGCCTTTTCTTAATCTATTTTCTAAGATAAGTCTTAGGGCCAGTATTGCCTCACGTGTTCAAACATTTCCACGGAATCCAAACTGATCTTCCCCGAGGTCGGCTTCTACAGATATAGATTAACAAATGATTGCTGTCAGAATTCGAGCCGTCGCTCGCCCACGACCCTCTCGATAAATGCAACCGCCAACCACTCCATCACAGTGACTTGTTACAGCTGGTCCATTCCCACAGGTAAATCAGTGACATAATAGCCGCGTGAAACGTCTCTTGCGATTTTCTCGAAATTGCCAAAGTAGTGCACCTTACTACTTGCGCATCATGTTGTTTTAAGTTCCTACTAAAGGTGTATAAAGTTTGAAGTAAACCTGTGATGCCCACGTCGTGCCTTCCCCTTGTAAGACACCCATCTATTTCCGGGACCACACGCCACCCATGCTGTTCTCTTTGTATGATAAACTGTACTGAACAGCGAGGGAACCAGCCCGTGACGTACACTGTGGTCTTGCAGTTCAGTGGTCCACCTTCCCTGATACATTCACAAAATCAAACAAACACTGTCTTGGACGGAGAGCAACTTATTCATGACACGTGCCATCGGCTACTGCAGATCATACTTGTATTAAGTTAGTAAAAAAACTCCCAGAATCTTTTCGAAAACATCGAGTATGCACATTGCTGCACGCAAACTCGTGTTTACACCTAACGACGCTATAAATTACGCCAAAGCTCCAACATCGTTGCAAGGGCTAAATTATAGAATATAATTTCTACAATTATCTGATATGTTAAAACATGACGAATTCCTCCAGTTGTATTAAGGTGTTGGTTTTATTAGCAACTAGTTTCGATGTTGTTACAACATCATCTTCAGGCCCATACTTGTTGACAGCAACCGTATGCGTGTAACACTAGTAGTCAGTGGTAAGATAGGCGTGTTCCACCTGTCTTCCGCATGGAACACGCCTATCTTACCACTGACTACTAGTGTTACACCCATACGGTTGCTTTCAACAAGTATGGGCCTGAAGATGATGTTGTGAAAACATCGAAACTAGTTGCCAATAAAACCAACACCTTAATACAACTGGAGGAATTCCTCATTTTTTAAGATATATTATAGTAGCTGACGTCCCAAGTTGCCAATAAAACCAACACCTTAATACAACTGGAGGAATTCGTCATTTTTTAAGATATATTATAGTAGCTGACGTCCCAATTCGTCCGTGTCAATTATGGACATACGAAGAACAAATATCTAAGGCTCTAACCACAGACGCCACTATTTGATATGTAACCTTAAGAAACTGTACCAAAAAGACTTACTTTTGTTCAGTAATAATCAATGCACGGAAGCATTGAGACTTATACCTTAATAGCACACAAGTGCAAAGCATTAACTACGAGAAGCCTTAAACTGCCGATGTGTAGTTCCCTGCTATTTTATTATAACGAATCGACGCGTTTTCGAGTGACCCTCAATGTGCCGGGGCCTTAAAGCACCTTATATTCAAAGCAAATCCGCTGTAGTATAAAAACTATCAAATACAGAGTTCAGCTCCATATGACTTAATGCAGTATAGCGTGCCCTAAGTTCTGCTTGTTACGTAAAACCGATATTGAATCTCACTGGCCACGCTCCTCTCCTTGAGGCTGAAATCTGACTCCATCCTTCCACGCCATCCTCCCACGTTTCGCAATATACTCGAACGTGAAGTGTGAAATTACGAAACTCGACCAGCTCCTCGTCCGTAAAGGCTTTCACGTCTCGTGAGAGTACGTCTTTGCTGCATTCTCGCAGTGTGTGCAATAAAACTTCTCCATCACGGATGATATACTAATATCTTACTTCTTTACTGCAACTCTATTCGCAACATTTTTGCAGACAGCGTCCTCAAATATCACTGAATACGCCTCCAAAACTATATTATTGTAGAGCACGTAGTTCAGAAAACATGAAATCATAAACATTGAGATAAGTGGCGTGATTATGATGGCTCTCGCGCATTTTCATCTTTGCCCTATGGGCTGCCTATACGTAAGAACACGGGCTTTCCTACATGCAGAGACAATGACAAGATGACGGGAAAATCAATAAATTCAACATGGCGCTGATACGAAATTCAAACACGCAACATAGTACAAAAATTAAAAACATTTTTAAAAATCCATGATTTCCCAGTTGTCCTTTGTACACTTGCTCAGTCTCTCTAAAATGTTGTATATTTTTTCAAACAATCACAAAAGACACACACACACACACACACACACAAACAGGAGCGCGCTGTATAACTTACCAGCGCCTCCCCTCGCGACCGATTAAACGCTTCTATTTTACTCACTATTAAAACGAAAGAGCCATTTACAATGTAGACGTATCTGGGCTGTGCTTCTTTTTAACTGTATTATTTATCAAAAAATTATGTCATGCACTTCAAAAATTAACTGAAAAGTGTAAAATGACGTAAATGGTGTTAACTATATTTTCATTACTAACTTCAAAAATTCGTATGTACTGGCTGACCAATCATCTCAGCAAATTTCGTTGGAAACTGTATATCATTCGCATGGAATGTTAGAACAAGTATATAACATACTCTCCCTATGTAATTAACAAATTAGTTACTTCGAATACTATTCTGAAAAACTTCAAAAAATGTGAAATAAAATCGACTTCTACTTCTATGCTCCCGTTGGTTGTCTCCACCAACAGATGGCGGCACTGGTGAAACACGCAGCACTCAGTCCAAGTACCACATCTGGTTTAAGACACAACATAGTCTCAAAATACTTAATTATCACATCTCCGATGCTTGTCAAATGTCACAATGTTGTTTCCATGTCTGCAAAAACATATCTACATCCCAAACTAGTGCAATATTTACGTCAGATTGTTGTAAAAATATGACTGTGGACTGTAAAGTAGGTATTGGGATGATATTTTCACTCCTAAACAAATGTGGCCTGCTAAACAAACCTATAAAATTCTTGTGGAATATGAAGACGAGTATATAACATTGGCAGTATAAATAGTTAACTAGCAGTTTTTCCTTAAAGAGTTTTAAAAAAAGCAATATTAGCTTGTGTAATGTAGTTAAAGGACTAGTAATATGTAATTGTTGAAGATGAGTTTAACTTCAAATATTATTCTGCATAACTTCAAAAACACCAAATAAAATCATTCACTTGTTAAATCCCTTGTTGCTTATCATCACCACCAGAGACATAGTATGATCTGAGTATCACTCTTGGTTTATTCTTCACAGTTTGCTACTTGTCAAAATAACAGAACGTTATTTTCAGGTCTAAAATGTCTGCGAAAGCAGATCTGCATAGGAAACGAGTGCACTGTTTATCTCAAGTATGACAGTGAAACTTCCTGGCAGATTAAAACTGTGTGCCGGACCGAGACTCGAACTCGGGACCTTTACCTTTCGCGGGCAAGTGCTCTACAACTGAGCTACACAAGCACGACTCACGCGCCCTCCTCACAGCCTTACTTCTGCCAGTATCTCGCCTCCTACTTTCCAAACTTCACAGAAGCTCTCCTGCGAACCCTGCAGAACTAGCATTCCTGAAAGAAAGGATACTGCGGAGACATGGCTTAGCCACAGCCTGGGGGATGTTTTCAGAATGAGATTTTCACTCTGCAGCGGAGTGTGCGCTGATATGAAACTTCCTGGCAGATTAAAATGTGTGCGCGACCGAGACTCGAACTCGGGACCTTTGTCTTTCGCGGGCAAGTGCTCTACCATCTCTTTTTTCCCAAATTTTTACACTTATTTTTTTTCTTTCTTTTCTTATTTTCTTTTATTTTTTTAATTAAAGAAAATTACCTCTTCCACTTCAGGCGTTGGCCCCTATCACCCATACTACCCCCAAAAACCTACGTAGCCTAAAAACAAAAACAAAGCAAGTGCCACCGCCACTTTCATCCTAAAGCTAACTAGGACGGCCGTTCGCCACCACTTCAGGTTCCGCCAACGAACAAAAATTAAATATGCCTCTGAACTTTGTATAAAAAAATAAAATAAAAGGAGAAAGGAAAGGGTA
Source organism: Schistocerca nitens (assembly GCF_023898315.1). Lineage (NCBI taxonomy): Eukaryota > Metazoa > Arthropoda > Insecta > Orthoptera > Acrididae > Schistocerca > Schistocerca nitens. The sequence continues at coordinate 492,904,125 of NC_064622.1, forward strand.
TAATACTTTATTATATTTTATTTGTTGTTCATTTTGTTCTTATTTTGTTCTTGTGTATTTATTTGGATTCGAATGCAAGTCTCCTGCCCACTTTTTTTTAAATCTTTTTTTTATTTATATAGATATCAATGTGCGAACAGTCATAGTTAATCAAGCCTGAAAACTAAAACAGAATGAAGACGCCATAGAAGATATGAAACATAAATAACATGAAAAGAACGCTACCACGTCGTAGTGAGGCTTCCCAGAGGCTGCGCCCACTGATAAAGATTATTCAATATATGCTCGTTTGCAGTTCGTTCTGACCTCATCTGCCACTGCCTGGAACATTCCAGCTGCACCGCGGGCTGTGAAAGGCACTCCATAGGTAGTTTGCGAAGCACTGTCGATATCTGGTATGCCCGGAAATAGCATGATGTCTTTCTTTCAAATAGAGCCAGCTATGGGCAGGGTGTACATAGGTTTTCACGCCATAAACGTGAAAGACTACCTAATCGTACCCCGCTGCCACAATTATGGGGACATTGATCATATTCATAAATATTGCAGTAGGAAGCCGGCCTGCTCCAGTTGCGGAGAGGACGATCATGTAAGAAAAGATTGTAGGAAATCCGCTGTATGCATACCATGTATACGAAGGGGCAAAAAGACGTGCGGCACAACCGGAAGGAATTGCTCAACATATAAAATGCTCGAACAACGCCTAATCTCCAGGACAGATTATGGCTAACGGCAACAACAAAATCGGATCGACCAACAAAAGAAAATCTCCAAGAAAGAAGAGAAGGGACGCAGAAAGAGCAGAGAAATTCAAAGAATTTCTGAAATCTGTCCAGGAGATAAAGAAAAAGGACATAACTGTGGTTGATTCAAGCACCCAAACCGAACCAGAAATAGAAATTGAAGAAATAGAAGAAACGGCTGACTCAGATACTTTGACAGAGCCCAAGACTCTGGATCATTTGAGTGTCAATTCGACACTCAACCCAGAGGCAGATATCTTCATCACCAATCATGAAAAAACAAGCCCAAAACAGACAATCATGGTTGACCTATGCATACAGCCGGAGCCAGAAGAGGAAACAGAAGACAGTCTGCGACCGGTAGAAGGTAATAGCATAGTTCCGCTTCGGGAAGGATCTCTCCAAACCATTGTACAAGATAATACAGTCACAAGTACAATGCATATGGAAGTATTTCCGAGAGCCCCAGATCCGGATCCTAGAAGGATCTACCCAAACCTGGAGCTTGCTATGCAACTTTCACGCTTGGAGCAGCCGGCTGTCCTTACCACAGCACTCAGGCACGTCGTACGTATAGGGCATAAATATGGCAGAAAGGTCACCTTCTCGACAATGGAGGCTGTGGATAGGATACAGTTAAAGTCAATTAATCTTCCCACAGATTTCGGAGCTCTGCGTGACTTGCTCAGAAGGGTTTTCGAGAGAAGAGGTGAGGAATTCAACATTCAAGAGATCTGTGTGCAATCAGTCCTTGCAAATGGCCGAATTGCCTCAGATTACAATAAACCATGGCCTGATTGCTATTTCCACACCTACTTCCCATAACATCTGAAATTGTAATAGGACAAATAGACACCCATAACAGTCGGCTGGTCATGCAGGAGCTTCGGAAGGTAGTGGAGGAGAGGAGACTGGATGTAGTCTGTCTGCAGGAGCCATATCCAGGGCTGGGCAGATCTCCTTCATGTCTACCACTTGGCAGACTATCTCTACCGGAGAAGAGCCGAAGGCAGTCTTAATAGTTACAAACAAGGCCATAAGGGCCACTACACTAACACAGCTATCAAACAGTCATTGCAATGTGGTAGAATTACAAACACCAGTAGGAGTAATACACCTCGTGAACATGTATTTCCAATACGGAGGAAATTTTGAAGATTTCTCAGACCACCTTGCGAGAATCATCACGACACTACGCGGGCGCAAGGTAATTGTTACAGCAGACATCAATGCCAAATCCCCTATGTGGTACAGCGGCACAAGGGATGCCAATGGTGAGAAGGCTGAAGAACTAATCATGGCTTCCCAACTTGTAGTGGCAAATAAACCTGGTAATCCCCCCACCTAGAGTGGAGGTGGAGGGCAGGGGACAAACATCGATGCCACCCTGGCAACTGCTAACGCCATCAGCATCATTGAAGGCTGGAATGTTATTGAACACGCCACTACAAGTGATCACAACTTAATTACCTTCTGCCTCAGAGAAGAAGAGTGCCGCTGAGACCTAGGATGGGAAATCCAACTAAATTACTATAAAACTGATTGGGACTGCCTGGCTCGGGAGTGTGACATTCCGCCATTGCCGGAAGGTGACCTGGACATAGATAGGTACGCCGAAGAGCTGGTAGGGTCGCTAGTCAGCGCGGTCAAGGCCGCTGTGCCAACCAGGAGGAGAGCCGTGGCGGCTTCCCCATCGCCATGGTCTGCCGATCTTGAACGTATGCGTCAGTCTGTGAGACGGGCGAGGAGGTACTAACAGCGAAGTGCCGTCTGACAAGAAAAACAGTTCTGGCTGCAGCAGTACAGGGAAGAAAAAGAACGATTCCAAAAAGAATTAAAACAAGTAAGAATGAAAAGTTGGGAGAGGTATGTTCTGAGCCAGCTAGCCACAGATCCTTGGGGAATACCACACAAACTGGTTAGGGAAAAAATCAGGTCCCCTGCGGTTCTCTCGACAATCAGAGGCGGAGACAGAATGACAGAGTCGTGGCAGGAAACCGCTGAAGTTCTCCTGCGCACTCTGCTGCCAGATGACGAGGCAAATGAGGAGGATGACCTCCAACAACAAATCCGCAGGGAGGATCTAAATGAATACACCAACAACACCATGGTGTACCCCTTCTCAGAGGAAGAAGTGACTGCACAAATCAAAACACTAAAAAAGGGCAAAGCACCGGGGCCAGACGGCGTAATCGCGGAGGTGGTGCAGTTCCTTGCCCCCCAGCTAGTGGCGTCTCTCACGGGACTGTTCAATGAGTGTCTAAGAACAGGGAGATTCCCTAAACTCTGGAAAAGGACCAACGTAATAATCATTAAAAAAGGGAAGGATAAGGACCCCACAGAACCCAAATCCTACAGGCCAATCTGTCTCCTGGACAATCTGGGAAAACTGTTGGAGAAGCTACTGGCTGACAGACTGACAGCGCACAGGATACTGCGCGGAATGAGCGACAGGCAGTTCGGCTTTAGGCCGGGGCGATCGGCGTCTGACGCAATTGCCCTGGCAGCTGAGGTCTGCAGCTCAACCCCGCACAAGTATGTGGTAGGCATCATGGTGGACATCAGTGGCGCCTTCGACAACCTGTGGTGGCCCTCGCTCTTCTCCCGCTTGCGTGAGAAGGAGTGCCCAGGGCCCCTCTATGGCTGTCTGAGGAGCTATTGCATGGACAGGGAGGTATGGCTATCGTCGCCTAGCGGAAGAACAAGTAAAACCATCACGAAGAAGTGTCCCCAGGGATCAGTTCTGGGGCCACTCTTTTGGGATATAAAGATAGAACCCCTCCTAGAGAAATTACAACTAAGTGAGGACGTGCTAGACGTGATAGCTTACGCTGACGACCTCCTCCTGCTGGTAGGCGGCCGCAGCCGAGAGGAACTTGAGCCTAAGGTAGAGCAAGCTATAATAGTGCTTCAGAAATGGTGCCAAGAAGCAAAAATGAAAGTTGCACCGCACAAATCCACATATCTATTGATGAAAGGCAGTCTCGTCAGAAATCCAACCGTCAGAATAGAGGGAACTCCAGTTCTTCGGCGTAGAGAGGCTAGATATCTAGGAGTCACAATAGACGAAAAATGGAATTATAATACTCATATAGAAAACATTACGCAGCGAGCATTAGAAGTTCTAAATAATCTTATCAGTATAGGCCATAGAAGATTCCACCTACCTCCCAACTCGATCAAACTTTATCACAACAGTATCCTAACATCCTTAGTAGGATATGCGAGCGGGGTTTGGGCACACAGGCTCACGAGGGTGGTGCCCGCAATGACCGTAAGAAGGGTGCAGCGGAACATGCTGTTGCGTTCAGTCGGGGCATACCGAACAACACATGGGGGGCCTTACTGACAATAATAGGATTATGTCCCTTAGACATAAAAATTAGAGAACAGGGAGCGTGGTACTGGGTCTCCAAAGGAAAGATAGATAAGACCAGGGAAATCATGGGGGTACAAGTTGGGGACAGATATGCAATAAAGAGAAGGGGCAAAGAGTTATGGCAACAGCAATGGGAAACTGAGGAAACGCGAAGAAGGGTATTCCAGCTACTACCGAACATCAGAGAAAGGCTTCAAATGAGCCACTTTGAGCCGAGCAGAGGACTGCTGCACTTTCTTACAGGTCACGGGCCATATCCGACATATCTATGTCGATTTGGAAAACGGGCGACACCAGCGTGCGACTGTGGTGCTCCGGATGGAACACCCGAACATGTCGTCTATGACTGCACGTTATATGACGATGTGGCGCTCGAACTTAGGAATCAATTACCAAACAGAGACACATACACACTACTGCGACGTGCCGAGACCTTCAATGTCCTCAACAATTTGGCAAATGAAATATCCCAAAAGATCTTGAGGGATTTTATTAGTAACCAACACGGTTAGAAATCAAAAAATATAACCCGATGAAGACTCAGGTGCACCTGCAATTTCCGCCGAGCACGGTACTGGCCGGTTGCTACACAACTGGAATCCGCCGCGCTATCGGATCAGAGGAGCAGGAGCACCATTCCCGGACTTGAAATATGCACTAAGATTTGATAGGAAGTAGTTACACTAGAATAACGTAAAATTATAATACTAACATCACTAACCTAAGTAGGGACCGCAGCGATTCCAAAAGTAGTTGGCCAGCCCAGTGCCAGGGGCACGCTCACTGGGATTAGCTCAGTGAGCAGGCGGTTTCTAGTAGGTTTGTATTTCGTCTGGCACACCTGTAACGCTGCAGAGTAGCTAGACTTAGAATAACCAGAGTATTCAAGTAGTTAGATTAACCCTGTCCATAGTAAGTGCCATTAATTAAGTAGAATAAGCTGCATGTTTTTCAAGTATAATAATTGGACCCACTAATTACATAAGGTGGTGGGTTTTGTGTGTATCATACAATGTTTTGTGTTTATAAATAATTTGTATCACAATACCTTCTTTTTGATTGTTTTTATAATGTTGTTGTATCAATAAAGTAGTTTTTTTTTAAAAAATAGAGCCAGAAGTCAAGGAAATTCTTTGTGTCCGTCACGACAGAGGTAATGGACTGCATGTCCACGTATCCGGGTGAGAGAGTTGGTTCGAGTCTTGGAGTAAAATGTCTCATCCGGAAACAATAACGTGCGTGCAGATACATGCTCAGGCCTAACTCGCAAGAGATAAGCCAGCATCTGCCGCACTAGGTGCCAAACCGGTTCCGCCTCTCCACAGCTGAGGCGGTGCTCGTCGGAATCTACTGTATTACAACCCACACAATTGGGAGATTCTGCCATGTGGATATTGTCACCAGCTTCCCATTAAGGACTACGTACCATTGGGAAACCACATCGGAATCAAGCATGGCATCGTGTACAGTCTTCCACACCACGCGCCACCGTACGTCAGGATATTTTAGTTCGACCACATTTAGGGGGCGGCGGTGCAGCATGTCATGATATAGGCGTCGAGTTGTGGCCATTTGTGGTGTCGTGAGCGCGACTCTGCAATAACTTTGTTCTAAATAGAAACGTCCTATATAAAAGAGGGGCGCTGGGATGTCCTGTAGTGGCACCGGCGCTCTTAGTGAAGCAGGTCGTAGCGCCGTCAGAAGCAGATTCGTGAGGCTCGTAGGACAACGGCGCAGCAGACATAAATGTGAGCTAACATAGAGGGCAATGGCCCTATCACGGACGTTAACTAGGCCGAGACCACCTTTTTCCTTGGGGAGGGTAAGAGATACGTATCTGATCTTCAGTAACATACCAGCGGTGACGAAGTATCCCAGCGCTGCCATAATGCTACGAGCCAAGGGCTTCGGAATGGGTAGCGTTTGGGCGACCTGCGGTATGCGGGACGCAAGGTATACATTGGCATAATACGCCCGCTGAACGATGTTGAGGGATCGTAAGCGCTGATTTGCAATTCCGGCCCTAATTTGGTTAAGAAGGCGTCGATAATTGAGCGTCGTCGCGCGTCGCATGTCGTTCATGAAATCTAAGCCCAAGCAGCGTACAGTATCACTGAAGCGTAAGGGGGCAATGTGTTCCTGCGGTAGCCCAATCCCGATGCTCAAGGCGACGGACTTGTCAACGTTGATTTGGCTACCAGAAGCTGTACCGTAGGTTGCAATCCAGTCCAAAGCCGCGGCCATGTCGTCAGCTCCACGTATGACGATCATCAGATCATCCGCATATGCGGTGCAACGATAGATGGAGCCGCCGAACTGCATCCCAGTGAGCCTGTCTCGGAGACCACACAACAAAGGTTCTAAGACCAATGCAAATAACAATGTCGATAATGGACATCCCTGTCGTACTGATCGTCGGATCGGCATGCGTGCCGTCAGTCTTCCATTGACAAGAACTCGAGAAGTTGCACCATGTAGTAGGCGTGTCAACACTGTGATAAAGGGGTCGGGGTATTCCATGCGCCGTAGAACGACCGTGAGGAAAGTGTGGCCCACACGGTCAAAAGCCTGGCTAAAGTCGATAGACGCGAGGGCTGCTGGCAAACGTCTCACCCGTGCAAGGGAGATAACATCTCTGTAACGACATAACGCAGTTCTGATGTTGTTGGGTGCCCCCAAGGACGTCTGATCGCCGGACAAGACGTGCAATAGTGTGCCGCGAATACGTTCTGATAGCAGCCTCGAAAAGATCTTGAAGTCGCTGTTCAATAACGTTAAGGGACGATAATCGCGGACATGATTCCGCCCCTTCGGCTTATGGATGGGGACAATCAGACCTTCCAAGAATGGTGCAGGAAATGTTGTACCCGGGGACATCAATTCCTGGCAAATTTCAATCAAACACGGTAGCAACAGTTGTTTAAAGGCTCGATAGAACTCTAATGGTAATCCATCGATTCCTGGTGATTTATGGGGAGCACCTTTACCAATGGCGTCGAGCACTTCCTCTTCTGTCACTTCTCCCAGTAAAGTCGGGACAATGTCTGGTGGAACTGTACCGTGGACATGTGCTGAAACGGTGTCTACCGTCGCCATCTCAGGGAGCACTGCTGAATAAAGTTGAGCGTAATGCCCATAGAAGGCTTCTGCTATATCTGCTTGTTCTACCACGTGTCGACCGTCGTCCGTTATCATGTCGGTTACCAGTGCCCTACGGCGCCTCCTGCGTTCTAGGAGCACGGGGTGCATAGATGGCCTTTCTGATTGTATCATGTCTGGAGCACGCGACCGTATAACAGCGCCTTGTAAATGATGGCGTGCTAAGGAGACGAGCTGCGCTTTCGCGCGATTGACTATGATCTGCCTGTCAGGTGAGGGCTCCATAGCAAGACATTCCCGTAGGACGGTGTAATAAAAGTTTTCCGTGCTCCTGCTCCATGCCGCTGCTTCCCGGCCGTAAGCCATGAAGGTGCGCCTAAGAGCAGGCTTCGCACATTCAATCCACCAACTGAGGGTCGATCGGTAACGATCACGACGCTGTAAGGACGCGTTCCACGACTCTTCGACAGCACCTTTACATGCCGGCTCGTCCAGATGGGCGACGTTCAGTTTCCAGGGGGGCCTACTGCGTCACACACGTGCAGGCTGGAGGGCAATGGTGCAAATATAGGCTGTGTGGTCGGTGAATGCAGTGGGCCAGAGCTCTGCTCCTCTCGTCGCCGTCGAAAGGGTGCTTGTGACGTAAATCCTGTCTAACCGACTTGATGAATGGCTTGTATAATGGGTGTAACCAGGAGCTGGGCCATGGATGTGGCGCCACGTGTCAATCAGGTGGAGGTCACGCACTAGCATTTCCAATTCCGCACACGGAACGTGATGTGGCTGCTGATCAGACGGAGATAATGTACAGTTAAAATCTCCTCCGATCACAATATCGTCTATGCGGCCCATAAATAGACGCGTAATATCTTCCGAAAAAAAGCGGGCCCGATCTCTCCGTCTCCCTGATCCTGAAGGGGCATATACATTGATGAGTCGTACACCGTTGACAGTTACTGCCATGGCTCTTGCACTCGGTAAGTACAATACGTCCGTAGCCGCCAAACCGTCCCGTAGCAGAACAGCCACACCACAATCGGTAGAAGAGGCGTGGGAGATGTGGGCGGTATATTCGTAGAAGTCAGGGAAACTAGCGACACATACTTCCTGTAAGAGGGCCACGTCGATGTCCGCCGCATCGAGCATGCGTTGTAGCATTGTCAGTTTGTGTGGTGCCCTTATCGCGTTGATATTGATTGTGGCAAGGCGAAAGGTGTGCTGCCTAGCCTCTTCACCTAGGGCAGACGCCATGGTAATCAAAGCTAACCGCAAGAGATGCCGGACCCACCAAACCCGTTACAAATTATTTCACGCTAGGAGTGGCATCCCCAATGCCGCCCCCTCCCATGTCACCCGTGCCCTCGTCAGGAAGTTCCTCAACATCGTCCGACCACAGTGGGTGCAACACGATGCTGTGTAGCTGATCGGCACCTAAATCTCTCTCACGTACATCGTCTTTGGTAGAGGTAGACGGAGCGCCATCCATCGACGCGACCTGCCGCGTTTGTGGTGCAAGAAGTAACTGGGCACTCGTAGTATGGGCAAGTGAACCGTCTACACCACTTAGATCCTCAGCAGGCGCAGCATCCATGCCGTCTGATGAGATGTCACCTTCTTGACCGGCCGTGTGTAGGAGGCAATCGTCAGAAGGGGTCCGCCGACGTCGCTTGCGTCGTCGAGGCGAACGTTGCTTTCGAACGTGGACATCCGTATCCGAATGTGGGAGGCAATCCAGCGTCGTATCACCTTCCGCTAGGAAAGCCGCGGTCGGGACAGTGTTCGCGTCCACGTCCATCGCGTTCTGAATGTTATGTTGCGTCTGGAGTCCGTGGGACTGTTGCTGCTGTTGTTGCTGTGGAGGGGGCGACATATGGGTTGGCACCGAGGGTCCTTCCTCTTCCTCCCTTGGTACTTCTGACATCGATGGATGTGTCTGATCGCCCGTTTCGTCCTCAACTATGGTGCGCATCGTCGTCTGAGCGTACGTGAGGGGCAGGATTGTCGTCCCCGCCGCGGAAACGGAGTCTCCCACTGGTATCTGCGTAATTCTACGTTGTAAGCAGCTCGATCGAACATGGCCTTCCTGCCCACATCCGGAACAGGTACGCGGTTGACCGTCGTACATGATGATTGTACGACAGCCACCGATGTTCAAATAGGACGGCACATGTTTCTTGAGCTCAAGTTTAATTTGACGCACACCATTGTAGACCTTATACGTCGAGAAAGTTTGCCACTTTTCTGCAACGTGGCTGATAACATTGCCATATGGTCGGAAGGCGTCCTTGACAACTTCCTCTGGGACCTCGAAGGGGAGCTCAAAAACCCTTACAGTCCTTAGGCCCATGCCTGCATGATCCACCGTCACTGCACCGATATGCCCGTCAGAATGTTTGAATCGGAGAGAGGTCGAGTATTTAGAAACCACTGTCGCGCAGACCTCTGCACTGGTCATTTTAACATAGACCACGCTCGCCGTTATAGAAAAATGTCTGAGCTACCGAAGCACTACTCACGCCCGGCCCTCACAGCTTTACTTCCGCCAGTACCTCGTCTCCTACCTTCCAAACTTTACAGAAGCTCTCCTGCGAACCTTGCAGAACTAGCACTCCTGAAAGAAAGGATACTGCGGAGACATGGCTTAGCCACAGCCTGGGGGATGTTTCCAGAGTGTGCGCACACTACGCTGCAGAGTGAAAAATCTCATTCTGGATGTATCACAATGTTGTTTTCCATAGACTTTCGTCAAATTAGTGCGTGACACATGATTGGCATCTCTAAACTAAGTACTCTAATTCTGTTACTATTATTAAATACACGCCAGTTATATATCACTTAAGAAATACAAATGCAATATAATATAATACGTATATAATTTACAAATTTACAGACATATTATTTACACATGAAATGTATTCGCAGCTGCGAATACAAACAACGATCATCTGTATAAAGGAATGACGACAGTGAAAATTTGTGCCCATTTGTGTCTCACAAGCTGCATTCGTATACACATACTTTAATTTCCGTACAGAGAGGACATTTTAACTGAAAATCGCTGCCCCGCATTGGCTGATAAATACGATATTGCAATTCTTCGGACAAGCATACAGCGAGACAGATGGAAAAAAGTGTTTATTATATCATAAATAATCGCCAAAACTATTAATATGGCACAAGATGATCAATGCCTTCATGAAAAAAAAGTTTGCTGTAGCTTTTGGTTGTACCACGCATGCACCTCTTCAGGCGAATTAAATGAACAGTCACAAATGTCATTCTTCAGGGCCCCAAAAACTTGGAAATCGCATGGGGAGAAATCGAGACTGTATGGAGAATATGTAAGGGCAACTGCAGCGTAATCGAAACAGCCTTGACAACGCGTTCTGCAGAGGCCAAATAGGATTAGCAAACTGATGACAACGCAAATTAGCAACGATTTACAAGAATTTACTATTAGAAAATTTTGTAATAGTTAAGCGTAATATGAAGACAAGGCGTGGCATTAGTTCACTGTTCAATTGCACTGATCTGTCTGTAGCTCCGGTAGAGGACCGAATCCAGTGAACGAAGACGACGATGACTTGCAGATCGTCCCCTATGTTAATACTTTCTGAATGGTTCTGCGTGTCGGCTTGTACCGCATTTACTGGATGGAGTCCACTTGCGAGCCATTTGGGTGACGTAAGGCTCAATCATAAGGCAGCCCTTGCTGCGTGCGGCCCTCACTGCGAGGTGACCTTAACGCAGTTGCGCCTGAATACTAGGCAATTCGCAGTTCTTCTACGTATGGCTGTGTTCCGTACCTGCTCGGAGCACAGCGACAGACTTTGCCGGACGCTGTACAGCTCGGTCGCAACGTACGTAATTTGCGAGGTTAGAACGGGATTCCACGGCCCGTGACGGAATTAGCTCCGTGACGTCACGCGGGCTACCTGCCGTGCACCCCGCGCCAGCATACGGCGCGGCTCAGCGGCGCTGCGCGTCGTGTCGCGTGCCGCGGCCGCTGACAGGCCCTGAGGACCAGGCGCTAGACGGGCCCCCCGCAGCAGCCCGCAGCGCGCACCAACTCCCCGCGGAGCCGCCGCTCGGCCACAATTGATGCGGCCATGCATCACGTGCGCTAACCGGGCTGCCGCGCTGGGGACGCCGGGGCGCTGGGACGAAGCGTCTCCCGGGGGACGCCGGGCGAGCGCAGGCGACCATCTGCTGGCGCCGCCGCGCCTGTTATACACAAAAGTGTCGTCGGGACAAACGTGGTAGGAGCGTTCATCCCGTCCGTATACCAGAGACTATCCCACAACCCGCGTAATCCCCCCCCCCCCCCGGTTCCCTACCTACATCCGCCGCGCGTGTCATCCAACCCACAATGAGATTTTTTATTTTCTTATTTGTTTATTTCTCAAGTAAAGACCTGCTCCCTGTTATTATATAGCAGGTCTTATATTCTGTGATTTTACATGTTATATAAATTTAGTTTTATTACTAGTTCATTTTAATTTGTTGAAAATTTTACGAAAGGATATATACAGGGTGGTCCATTGACAGTGACCCGGCCAAATATCTCACGAAATAAGCATCAAACGAAAAAACTACAAAGAACAAAACTCGTCTAGCTTGAAGGGGGAAACCAGATGGAGCTATGGTTGACACGCTAGATGCCGCTGTCGTATATAAAATCGATATCAACTGCGTTTCTTTTTTAATAGAAACCCCCATTTTTAATTACATATTCATGTAGTACGTAAAGAAATATGAATTTTTTAGTTGGACCACTTTTTCGCTTTGCGATATATGGCACTGTAATAGTCACAAACGTATAAGTACGTGGTATCACGTAACTTTCCGCTAGTGCGGACGGTATTTGCTTCGTGATACATTACCCATGTTAAAATGGACCGTTTACCAATTGCGGAAAAGGTCGATATCGTCTTGATGTATGGCTCTTGTGATCAAAATGCCCAACGGACGTGTGCTATGTATGCTGCTCGGTATCCTGGACGACATCATCCAAGTGTCCGGACCGTTCGCCGGATACTTACGTTATTTAAGGGAACAGGAAGTGTTCAGCCACATGTGAAACGTCAACCACGACCTGCAACAAATGATGATGCCCAAGTAGGTGTTTTAGCTGCTGTCGCTGCTAATCCGGACATCAGTACCAGACAAATTGCGCGAGAATCGGGATCTCAAAAACGTCGGTGTTGAGCCTGCTACATCAACATCGACTGCACCCGTACCATATTTCTATGCACCAGGAATTGCATGGCGACGACTTTGAACGTCGTGTACAGTTCTGCCACTGGGCACAAGAGAAATTACTAGACGATGACAGACTTTTTGCACGCGTTCTATTTAGCGACGAAGCGTCATTCACCAACAGCGGTAACGTAAACCGGCAAAATATGTACTATTGGGCAACGGAAAATCCACGATAGCTGCGACAAATGGAACGTCAGCGACCTTAGCGGGCTAATGTATGGTACGGCATTATGGGAGGAAGGATAATTGGCTCCCATTTTATCGATGACAATCTAAATGGTGCAATGTATGCTGATTTCCTACGTAATGTTCTACCGATGTTACTACAAGATGTTTCACTGCATGACAGAATGGCGATGTACTTCCAACATGGTGGATGTCCGGAACATAGCTCGCGTGCTGTTGAATCTTTATTGAATAGCATATTTCATGACAGGTGGATTGGTCGTCGAAGCACACCATACCACGGCCCGCACATTCACTGGATCTGACGTCCCCGGATTTCTTTCTGTGGGGAATGTTGAAGGATATTTGCTATCGTGATCCATCGACAACGCCTGACAACATGCGTCAGCGCATTGTCGATGCATGTGCGAACATTCTGGAAGGCGAACTACTCGCTGTTGAGAGGAGTCGTTACACGTATTGCCAAATGCAATGAGCTTGACAGACATCATTTTTTAGCATTTATTGCATTAATGTGGTATTTACAGGTAATCACGCTGTAACAGCATGCTTTCTCAGAAATGATAAGTTCATAAAGGTACATGTATCACATTGGAACAACCGAAATAAAATGTTCAAACGTACCTACGGTCTGTATTTTAATTTAAAAACCTAGCTGTTACCAATTGTTCGTCTAAAATTGTGAGCCATATGTTTGTGACTATTACACGACCATCTATCACAAAGAGAAAAAAGTTGTCCAACTAAAACATTCATATTTCTTTACGTCCTACACGAATATGTAATAAAAAATTGGGGTTCCTATTTTAGAAAAACGCAGTTGATATCCGTTTGACCTATGGCAGCGCCATCTAGCGGGCCAACCATAGCGCCATCTGGTTTCCCCCTTCAAGCTAGAAGAGTTTCGATGTTTGTATTTTTTTCGTTTGATGTTTATTTCGTGAGATATTTGGCCCGGTCACGATAATGGACCACCCTGTATATATAAAAGAACAAATGCGTATACACACGTGATAATCTTGTTGTGTAATACGGTTTCTGAATCCAAAGGAAAGAAACCGTCCTATCGAAATTTACAGATACACTATGTGATCAAAAGTATCCGGACACCCCCAAAAAATACGTTTTTCATATTAGGTGCACTGTGCTGCCAGCTATTGCTAGGCACTCCATATCAGCGACCTCAGTAGTCATTAGACGTCTCGAGAGAGCAGAATGGGGCGATCCGCGGAACTGACGGACTTCTAGCGTCGTCAGGTGATTGGGTGTCACTTGTGTGATACGTTTGTACGCGATATTTCGACAGTCCTAAACACCCCTAGGTCTACTGTTTAGGTAGACATCTATCCAGACCATCACAGAGGAATTCCAAACTGCATCAGGGTCCAATGCAAGTACCATGAGAGGCGGGAGGTGAGAAAACTTGGATTTCATGGTCGAGCTGCTGCTCATAAGCCGCACATCACGAAATTGGACAATTGAACAATGGAAAAATGTTGTGTGGAGTGACGAATCACGGTACACAATGTGTCGATGCGACGGCAGGGTGTGGGTATGGTGAATGCCCAGTGAACGTCATCTGCCCGCGTGTGTAGTGTCAACAGTAAAGTTCGGAGACGGTGGTGTTATGGTGTGGTCGTGTTTTTCATGGGGAGGGGGGGGGGGGGCGAGGTCTTACACCTCTTGTTTTGCGTGACACTATCACAGCACAGGCCTACATTAACGTTTCAAAGCACCGTCTTGCTTCCCACTGTTGAAGAGCAATTCAGGGATGGCGATTGCATGTTTCAACAGAAATTAGCACCTGTTCATAATGCACGGCCTGTAGCAACCGGATAAACTCTTGAAACACTACAAACGATGAACCACCTTAGGGATCCGTCCTCGCGCCACTGTTGTTTAATCCGCACGTCTCCGACATCCTGACACTGGGTCCTGGTAGTAGCAATCGGAAGCATTGTTAATATTTCATGTGATGATAATTGGAACATCTTTTGGAATGATGATGTTTGGATGTGGGGCGCACAACTGCGCGGTTATCAGCGCTCGTACAAATTCCCAATATTTACACAGTACAATCGCGTCACTTTCACGAATGATGATGAATTGATGAGGACAATACATATACCCAGTTCCCGGGCAGAGAAAATCCTCAATCCGGAAGGGAATCGAAGGCGGGACCCCATGTCCAGAGGCAGCAACGCTAGCTACTAGCCCACGAGCATCTTTTGGGATGAAGAGCAGAACTGGGCCAGTTCGCTTTCATTTGCGGAACAGAGAGGCAAATAGACAGCCCCAGGACCATTTTGGTGACTGACTGTTAGGGGCAGTGACATGAAAACTAGACAGATAAAAAGTAAGTAAACTGCTTATTATTTCAAAAACTGCCGCCAGAACTGTTAGACTGTTTATCCCTTTGTGGGACAAGACGGTCGATGCCGTCGTGGAAAAATGTCTACGGTTGTCTACGGTACCATGATAGTATCCAGGAGTGCACCTCTTCGTCCGAAGCAAATCGACAGCCACAAAAGTCTTTCTTCAGGTCTGCAAAAGTTTGGAAATCGCATGGGGAGACATGGGGACAGTATGAAGGATACGTATGGTCTTCCCAGCGGAACTTCCGCAGCCTATTCAAAACAACCTCGGCAACTTCTGGGCCAGCCCACACGTTCATCAGACCAAGAGATGCAGGCCTGGCTACAATTAATGGTTCCGTAGGCAACCGCAAACTTTTCTCCGTGGACGCACTGAGCGTCGTGCCTCACAGTGGAATAATTTTATTAGCAGTTATGGTGATTATTATTGAAGTAATAAAGATTTTATTTCCTTCTTCCTGTCTGTGTCGTTTCCATTTGCCTGTCCCTTATACTTCAGCAGAATCAGTACCCAAAATATCTGTGTCCCACAAGAAGCGTTTGCATAACGCCTCAGCGAAGATACAAACTAGGATCATCATCCTACGTAAGGTGTGAGGAACAATATGTGGGGCTCCGCTAGCGAAACTCTACGCACTTCAACACTTAGACTAGACTGTTCTAAAGCAGAATATGGTGCTACTGTAGGCCAACAATGAAGACACACACACACACACACACAAGTGCCTGACGCACAGCTGAAGAACAGAATGAGAATTATCAGTGGCAATTTAAGATCAACCCCCGTCGAATGACTGCCCGTACTTAGCCAAATTCGGAGTCCTGGCCTATGACACAAGGCAGTTCTATTCCGTGAGTTTAAACGCATACAAGGTAACCTCCAACTCCATCCATCAAGGCGGGGTTTTTCTAGAAAGAAACCTACTTCGATCGAGAAAGGCACCGATGAAAACAGCCCTGGAACTTAACCGATCCGATTGCACGAAAGTGATCACAGGCTTCCCTTTTTCAATGCCAAAACTTGCCTTTCATAAGAAAGAGAACTTTGCCTTCGACAAATAGCGCAGAACATGGACAACAGTTAACAGAATACATACCAATCGTGGCAGAAGCACGGACACGCTTCATGGATGATATAAGGCTGCATCTCCAAAATGCGACTGTGGAGCAGATGGGATGTTCCAGTACGGCATATCACAGAATTTTCGACGATTTACCCAAGGTAACGAACGACGCCACTGAATACGAAAAATTTAAATCTCTGTTATTAAATTATATGTGTTATTGTATTTCATTTAATATTGTGCTTAAGAAACCATAAGATAAATAAATAAATTATAGACATGTAACGAAAGTTTATGGAAATTTGACGAACTAAGGTAGACTAGAAAATGATGCATATTAATGGCAGAAAAGCGAATGTTTATTATGAAGACGACGAGTCTGACCTTTAGGTGTGACTGATGAACCCAAATCAAGCGTTCAGCAACAGACTGAATAGCATACACGTTTCACTGTTGAAGGGCTGGGGTTTTGCTTTCCTGGAATTTCCAGTCAGTCCTTTGTCGAATGGTTACTGGTCATCTGTGCCTTAGGAAAGTGTGTTCCAGGTGGGTTCCTCGTCTTTCGACATTCGAACATAACAAAATGGGGCCTGCACTGAATTTTCTCATTCGGTATAACAAGGACGTCACGGAGCTTTTGAACCTAGCTGTCATGAGCAACGAAATCCTGGATTTCATACAAAAAAGATGAAGCGCGTGTCAACGCCATGGCATCAGTCACGATCCCCAACAAAACCGGAAAAACGCCAAACAAATTTCGGGGAGCATAGAGCAACACAGCCACAAAGTTTAGGGATCGTAAGTCCGTGCTGTTCATCAACTTTTGCCTAGAGAAGAGATTATGAAAGCAGCGATCTTCCCACGCTAAGCACTCTTGTCCAACGAAGTTGTGTTTGTTCACGATAAGGCTCGCCCGCATTCAACTGCCTTGACGGGTTTGCTTCAGCGGTTTACGTGGCCAGTTTTTCGACGTTCGTCGTATAATCAGATTTGGTCCAAACTGATTGACGCCGGCCGCTGTGGCCGAGCGGTTCTAGGCGCTTCATTCGGGAACCGCGCAACCGCTACGGTCGCAGGTTCGAATCCTGCCTCGGGCATGGATGTGTGTGATGTCCTTAGGTTAGTTAGGTTTAAGTAGTTCTAAGTTCTAGGGGACTGATGGCCTCAGATGTTGAGTTCCATAGTGCTCAGAGCCATTTGAACCATCTTAACTGATTGCCGCCTTTTTCTAAACTGCTTCCCAGGAGTACGCGTAACATTCACGCACGTCCGCCGGAGCTACACCGACGCTAAGACGTCTCGGGTTCGACGCCAGGTTGCGCTCACCAGATTACGGCGCGCACCTGTGTCTCCTCTGGCTTGATTAGTAAAGAATTTTCCCGAACACCGACTACCGCGCTACAGCCACCTTCCGACGGATTCCTACAGTCCCCGTCAACCCAAAGAACCCCAAACGTCCGGTTGAGAGAGCAGAAAGCTATCCTGAGAGACCGTAGAACGGTTGCCCACCCTTCCTTCCCAACCTCAGCGCTTCTTGACACCTCTTGGTTTGTGTAGACAAATCGCAGCAGATACACTCATCAAGTGGAACATTATGAACGCTTACCTAATAGCCGGTATGTGGACCTCTGGCGCGGATAACAGCGGAGACGCGTCCTGGCCCGGAAGCAGTGACGTCTTAGTAGGTAGGTGGAGGGAGTTGGCACCACATGTGCACACAGAAGTCACCTAATTTCCGTAAATTCTGGGGAGGGGGTTGAGGAGCTCTGATAGCACGTTCAATGATATCATAGCTGTGTTCGATCGGGTTCATATGAAGAAGGTATTGGAACTCATGAGACCGTGCAACGCTCTGCCACTGCGCCAACGTCTTGTGACGATGGTCACTTGCCCATTTCAGTCGTAGTTGTCGATGTCGTGGTGTTAACATTGGCACATGTATACGTCGTCGCTTGCGGAGGCCCATCGTTACGAGTTCAGACACGATTGTAGTCTGACCAGCATTAAAGTCCGAGTTGTTAGTTCCGCCAGAGTTCGCTACCTGTCTTCTTTTGCCAGTCTGTCCATCCTACGACGTCTGGACGTGGTTTGACCTTCGTTTCGCCACGTGTTGAGTACACTCACCACAGCACACCCTGACAAGACGCGCGGAGTGGCAGCGCGGTTAGAGGCGCCATGCCACGGACTGCGCGGCCGCTCCCGTCGGAGGTTCGAATCCTCCCTCGGGTTAGCACAAGTTAGTTTAAGTAGTCTGTAAGTCTAGGGACCGATGACCTCAGCAGTTTGGTCCGTTAGCAATTCACACGCACTTGAACACCCGACAAATCGTGCAGTTTCCCAAACGCTCGCACCGAGCCTCCGGGCCATCACAATCTGCCCTCGGTCAAATTCAGATAGATCGCGCGCCTTCACCATTCTAGACACGGACAGCACGCTCCCTGATACTACATGCACAGTGCGTGTGTCTGACTACCAGGCATTCTTTGACAGCTGAGCTGCTATCGCCTGGACGGGTTTATATCGATAGGTCGGTGGTCAGAATGTTCTCGCTAATCAGTGTACAATCAAATAAGTGCATGCTACAGTCACTAAAAGTTGCTTGCCAGTTAACCCAGCTGGACATACCTAGGGGAAGTATTGTTTTTCTAAAGTTAATACATTCTTTCAGTTTGTAGAGAACTGAAATTTTTCGTATATTTAGCTACCAACATTCTTTTCCTAGACGAACCAGTTTCTAGCACGTCGTTTCGGAGACTCTTTTAGTAGTAGGAGCGAGAAGGAAATGGTAAGATGCTGGGCTGAAACTATATCACATATTTTGCTTCAAAAAATTTATTAAACTGAAATCCGAACTTCAATGTTAAAACACAAAAACCTTGTTTAAACTTTCACAGGATGAATAATACATGCTATGTACTTCGTATTACAATTTTTGTTGACATCGTGCTAGAAGAAATGACAGTTTAACAATGTGATGGTGATCCAAATTAAACCAAGCCGAAACAACAAATTTTACAGACTAACTATAGCTCAGGGAAAGCAGGTTTCAAAACTGACATAAATTTCATGTATCTTAGGTAACAACTGTGCAAGTTAAAGCCTGAGTTAGTAAATTTAGCCACCCTTTCGAGAATTTTGAATTAGTTTAATTCCAGAAGAATGAACTTACATTTGCAATGTAAATTGATAAAACTTGTAAAAAGCGTTGTATTTTAAAGTGGATCTACAATAATTACATAACTTCACCTACTGAACACTTTAAATTTTAAATATCAAATACACAAATACCAAATAGCGTACATATCAGGCACACGTCCTTTTCAAACAGCATCTATCTACAGGGGCCGATGCATCTCATTAGAAACAGTTGTAGTTCCAAGATAAACACTGACTACCTTACAACACGTCAAATTGAAACCCAGATTACTTAACTTAAGCGCTTGGCTCCAAATAATAACACTCAAGTACAAGCCCCACTGTCGAACGGCTGCTAGCTGGGTTTTTAACAAAACATCAGTCATTAGGACGTCGTTTACAATGCGTTAACAATGAAGGGCATTTGGATTGAAATACCTGAAACATATATTTGTTACTACAAGCAACTGACATAAATGAAACATAAGGGGTCGCACGTATACACTTATATCGTGCAATAGCTAATGAATAGAATGTTAATAAAGCACGACCAACTCGACGTCAAAGCACTGTTCAAACGACTTTTATATGAGACCAGGTTGCGGGAAAAGTATAACTACAACGAAATTTCTGACCGCCTTCCGGAGGACTCGGTAGAAGGAAGCCACCGGGACATAGCTTAGCTCTCTAGACCAACTAGGATTAACACTGTGGCGACAGGATACCAGCGTAAAATTAATTGACAAGACTCCCACAGTAGTCTGCCACAAAGTCGCCAATTAATTGCATGCTTCAAAAGAGCCCGCTCCACAGAATTAAAAAACAGCAAACATTCTCCTTCAGGATGCTAATAGAGCGCTTCGAGAAACAATGGCAAGCCGGACGACGGTACTACACCAGTAACAGCCGCCTTACACACACTGAGGCCGACTGTTTCCGCGCCTGTCGTCGCAGTCCGCGTCACTCCCTTCACAAGAAACCCTCTGATAGGAAAATTTCGGAAGAACACTCGAATTATGCGAGATGTTAGAAGGTGCAACGAAACCACCGGAAAAGAATTTGATAAAAGCAAGCCGGATGGCTCACTCGTGTTGAGAGATTGATCAGCCCACCGATCATGAATGTATCGACGTGTCAACATCTCAATATACTTATTGTAATTGTAATGTAACATACAGAAATGAATGAGGGTTGAATGACGAATGTCCATAAATGTTATATCTAGGTACAAGTAATTAAGTACCGAGCTTTAATCAGTCGATTATGCACGGCGCTGTACGTGAGATGCCAACCTAGGGATCAAACTATCGGTAGTAGCTGTAACGGCAAGTCCTTCTGGACAACCTCGTTCGTGTCTGTAGACAGCAGTGAGACAGCGGTGAGACAGTTTCGCAGTGAACGGCGCCTCCATGTACCTTGGTTTCCAGAAAGCGTTTGACACGGAGCTCCACTGCAGGCTGGTAACGAAGGTCCGAGCATACAGAAAAGGTTCCCAGATATGTCAGAGACTTGAAGACTTGTTTAAGTAATAGAAGCCAGTACTTTGCCCTGTTTTCCTACACGGCGTTCATTCCGCAGGAGATTATCGTCAGGGAAGTGTTACAGGACCACTCTTGTTCTCTACGCACATAAACGATAGGACGGACCGGGAGAGTAGCAATCTGCAACTGTTCGCCGATGACGCTTAGGTTATGGGGAAATGTCGTCACTGGGTGAGTGTAATTCGATACGGGATGAAATGTATAGAATTTCTTTACGGTGTGATGATGTATAGCCCTTGGCATGACTACCACTTCCATACCTCTCGGAACGACGGTCATACTGTATCTATCCTATAGTGCAGGGTGAAAATTCATTAAACGGCTTATCATAGCATATTTTGTTCTTTGGTGGTTCCTGGAAAAACACCGAAAACCCATGATCTTTTGAATACGAAGAGTTCCAATTGTAGGGACGGCTAGTTCTATTTATTTATTTATTATTTATTTTATTTATTTATTTATTTAACCTGGCAAGATTAGGGCCATCAAGCCCTCTCTTACATCTAACCAGGCATTCTACTTATTTTACATTCATATGTTTTAGTAGGCATGTTAAACTACATCTAGAACAAAAAGTGAAATAAACGATTACACAGGCACACCTGGAAAAATACATACATATAGGGTTTATATTCGTAGATCATAAGTACTGTTATAATTAGACATTATTGAAGAGACAGATTTTAGATAGGAGTGCTAGCAGCAGGGAGTATGAGGGGGACTGATGGTGAAGAGAGGAGAAGAATAGAGACATGATGAAACATAATTAAGGATAATATAAAGGAAAAGGAGATTCCGTGGCTAATAGAGATAGATGAAGAGGAAGGCATCTCAGGAGCAAGATAGGAGACGCTAGCTTTGCTATTTGACAGATGAGAGGATTGGCCTTGTACATTAATTTTGTGTGGACGACGTTATGAGGATGAAAGTAGGAAATGCTTCAACTTCTTCTTAAAAGCAGCAAGGGATTGAATTTTGCGCAAGGTAAGGGGCAGTTTGCTCCAGAGGCGGACAGAGGCAACTGAGAAGGAGTTTGCAAAAGTTTTTGTTTTGTGAGTGGGCACAGTTAGGATATCAAATAAGAGTGACCTCGTGTTTCGATTATGATGGCATGACAGGTTTTTAATCTCTGAAGCAAGGTGCTAGGGTGCATACGGGACGAGGAGTCGGTGAAGTAGAGATAGAGTGTGGTACTCACGCAATTTGTCCGGCCGCAGCCACCCTAGCTCGGAGTATGAAGCACTAACATGATCATATCACCGAGCGAGGTGGCGCAGTGGTTAGCACACTGGACTCGCATTCGGGAGGACGACGGTTCAATCCCGTCTCCGGCCATTCTGATTTAGGTTTTCCGTGATTTCCCTAAATCGTTTCAGGCAAATGCCGGGATGGTTCCTTTGAAAGGGCACGGCCGATTTCCTTCCCAATCCTTCCCTAACCCGAGTTTGCGCTCCGTCTCTAATGACCTCGTTGTCGACGGGACGTTAAACACTAACCACCACCACCATGATCATATCGGCGAATGTTGCAGGTGTAACGCATACAGGCATTCATGGTTAGTTCTAGCCGTCTTTTGTTTTCACTACTCATGCCTTGTTGAATTACATCACAATAGTGGAGGTTCGGTAGAACGAGTGCTTGCACGAGCTGGCGTTTCAAGTTTTGTGGAAATATATTCCGAAACTTTTTGAGAGCATAGAGACAAGCAGACGTCTTCCGGCACACTGCGACTGTATTCTCCTCCCAGTTGAGAAGCTCATCCAAAGTTACACCCAAGTTCTTAACTGTTTTCTGATGTGGTATTGGAGTACCGTCGAGCAGAATAGGAGGTAGCCGCTCGCGGAAATCTGAACTTATTAATTTCTGATGGGCTATTAAGATTACTTGCGTCTTCTTTGCATTTAGTTTAAGCCCCAGGTTTTTCGCCCATGTCACTACTGAAGACAGATCATCATTCATCTGAGCGATTGCATTGTTTACATCTTCAGGTCTGACGCTTAGGTAGAGCTGGAGGTTGTCAGCATAGAGATGATATTTACAGGAGGACAGAACCGACGAAATATCGTTGACATATAAAGAAAACAAAAGTGGTCGTAAGACTGATCCTTGTGGCACTCCCGAGGAAACATGTTTCCAGGAAGAATTTTCATTTACGCAGACAACACATTGCTGTCTGTCTTTTAAGTAGCTTTCAAACCATCTTATTGCACTATCTGAGAAATTAAGCTGTTGCATTTTTCTGAGCAATATGTCAAAGTTAACAGTGTCAAAAGCTTTCCTGAAGTCCAGTAGCGTCAATATTGTTGCCTTTCGGTTGTCGATGGCATATTTCAGGTCATCAGTTACTTTAATTAGAGCAGTGTTTGTGCTGTGATGTTTACGGAAACCGGACTGAAATTTGTCATATAGGCTGAATTCATGCAGGTGTTCAGTGATTTGATCATGAACAATATATTCAAGTGCTTTGGAAACAGCAGGCAGTATGCTAATTGGTCGGTAATCACTAGGCAGTTGTGGGTTTTCGATCTTAGGGATGGGTCGAATTCTGCTTCTTTTCGATGCAGTGAGGTGTATTCCGTTCACGAGGGAAAAATTAAATATGTCAGTTAAGACAGGTACTAAGATATCGGCAACATTCCTAATCATGGTTATACGGATACTGTAATTGCCTATCGCATTAGAAGAGATTCTCATTATTGATTTTCTTGCCGTATTTATTGTTACATGTTTTAGATGGAAGGTATCGTTGTTAGTTATCCTGTTTGGGGATTCTTGTGGACGGTAATTAATAGTTCTACTCATGACATATCATCGGAAGTTTCATCATACGTTCTTAAGATGATATTCTCGGAGAAATTCGAATTTTTTTTATATCATTACCCGTTATCGAAAAGCAGAGGTTCAAAGTTACCGCACTTCCGCAGAAAACTGCCAAAAAACAGTTTTTAGCTGCTTTTGCACCAATGGCCACAATTATCTTGAGAGGCACCCACTTGCCTTACTCATACTGTGGCATCAAGCAGTCAGGCCTGCAAGATGAGTGGTTTGCCAAGCGAGTGGATTCTTCCTTAATTTATCGAGTAACATGAATTCTCGTATCCTTCTATTTTAGTTACAAATTATCCTCCTGTGTGAATAATACGCAACGGAAACACGCATCTGACTATCAGTGATTTATAGAACTCTGACTGTACACTACGCACTGGCAATACCACATTTACTTTTTGTCTTTTATTTAACGGCTTTTATATAAATTCGGGACATTATGACAACATACAATTTAATGAAAGAGGCCACCAATCTCTTTCTTTTCACTATCTGATTTATTCCTAAACACACAAATTCTACAACCTACAACAATATCACATGAGAAATTCCGCCCAGTAGGCACGGCTTTACATTAGTGAATCTCTATACTATGGTCTCGTAATTTATTTACCGCAACAGTGCACTTTCTGGATAGGATGGTGGATCTTTTATTATATCTCACGCTTCGACTCTCACAATCATCCTCACGAAACTTTCCTCCAGATCGAGCGATACAGATGGAACAAGCATAACCCACAAATCTTTTGAAACTACCTTGCTACTCCCCCATGCAAACCGCACATACCCAAATTACATGACATACACCACAAAACAATATGAAATACTACACAAAGAATGGTTACACCATTATCACTTTCCGCTTTCCCACTTCAATCAATATTTATCCCAGTTTCACACGACACTGCCCCACTTTGTAATTCTACTTTCCTACTGTGAACTCTGGGGATAAACGCACGTCTTCCTGTGCAATGCAAGCCAAGTGGCGTTGCTGGATAGACGGCCGACTCACCTTGATTCTCTCTCAGAGTTTAAATCTAGCGTCACACGGAATGATATTTCTTAAATATTTCAACTTATGATACACACTCTATTTCTTAAATATTTCAGCTTATTGTACACACGCTAGTAATTCAGCTTAACTTAAGCACACGGAAGTATCTCAACTTATAACTACATGTGGTTTCATTGTGACCGTTGGTTTACTACAATCCCCTTAAAATTACCTGCCTGACATTTAATTCTCCCCACAAAAGTTCCTGAGATAGAGAAATTATTAATTCAAGCTACTCTTAAATATTCCACATTCATACCATGCCTCCACTCTTTCATTACGGAGCACAACAAAAACAGGTCTTTACAGCAGAAGGTCCAGCGGCAGAGTGCTGAAACATGGCCGTATTCCGGTTCTCTCGCACCTCTGTCGAAGTGGGAGAAGCACCTTGCTACCTTATTGGTCAGCCACATTTCAGGCGCTCAAAGCTCTGGTAAAATTTTCATCTCTTTGGTCTCACCAAAGGTAGCCAAAGGATCGACTCAAAGATGATCATATATTCCCATTCACTATCTGTGGTTAGCAGACGACCATACATTCATTCATTTCACAGATCTCACCAAACTGGATGTAGGGATTTATTTTGAGGGAGTGCACATGTGACCAATTAAATAAATAAATTGTCATTCTTTCCCACACTGGTATCCGGCTTCGCTGTATTAATTGAAATTGAGTTACTTTACAAAAAAAATGTGTTGTTCTGACAAAATAATGAAGTATTTCGTACCTATTTTCAATGTTGGGCGGTACTGTACCCTTTCACCACCGCCTACCCATGCAGAAAAAAATGGCACGGTACTATCCTTGCAATGCAAGGGTAGTTCCGAACATTTTTTTAAGAAAACTGTATTAGAACAAACATAGCAAGTCAACAAAATACCCAGGAGGCGACCTTAGCCCCTGGTGACCTCAAATAGACGACCAAATATTGTTACTTTCCCAAATTATTGACAGTTGTTGCATTATTGTACTCTCCACAATCCGGAGTAACGTACACATACAGATTTATAACAATCCACATGACAAATAAAACCTCACATCATACAACTAAAATAATAATGGTGAGATAAAAATTGACTTAGTTACTGGGATCTTCGTTATTTTTATGAGTAATCCAAATTTCAATAATTCTAAAACAAATAAAAAAATACTAATTGTACTCATGAAATTTTAAATACCTCACCGTCCAAACACAGAACAAGTAATCTGACATTCATAAATTGCGTTGTAATAATCTTTACACGGCAATGTCTAAATACAAAACAAAATCAACAAAAGAAAAAAAATTTCGTACACTAGTTATACGTAGAATGTCAGGCTCCATACCATTACTCTAAAATATACCTCAAACCTACAGAGAAATAAAACTGAGAAGAAAAACAATGAAATATACCACAAGTTACATACTGGTTACGTAATATAGTTCGTCTAAGACATCATGTCATACCTCATTAACTATCATCACCTAAGCAATTGCCACAACTACTCGACAGTGAGTTTAACCTTATCCTTATCCATCAGTACAAATACCTGCTGCTGAGCCAGTCAGTCGATCAACTTTGATCAATACACGCAGTAAATAGTTTAGCAATAAGTGCTTGAATCCACCAGTAGCTCTCTTATCTCACTCTACTGCTTATTTCTCTGTTGTCACACATTTAGACGACAAGAACTTGCATTTCGACTAGCCTTCGTTACACTTTAATGTGAAATATCACCACTGTGATAATGAAAATAAGTGGCTTCAGTCAAAACACCAACAAGATTATTACTATGTACGACATCAAAATGCATCAGTTAATTCCGATATTTGTTGTGCAATGCAAACTCTTGTCCCCTGTGAAAATCTTACTGACCAATGCAACAAGGGCCGCTACGTTAGTATTACGCCACTGGCTAATAATTAAAGCATCATTGTACCAAATAATCTAATAAAAATGCTACGTGAACTTGATAACCCAGAACAAACAAAAAACAAACACTAACTATTCTAAACACAAATGTTAATGAAATACAATTACACTTGCTGTCCCTTCAGGAATGAAACATATAAAAAAGAACATTTACACAATTACAAATACATTATTCCCTATCTTGTGAGTCACACGGAAACATTTCATTTTGTGATTTTCTTGGGGTCAAAAAGTTTCTGATAGTTTTCCTAGACACACTGTCTCGGTGTCAAAGCTCTCCCATGGTTACCCGGACGAAAGTCTTTGAGTCACTCAAATCGGCATTTTGAACACGCACTGAACAGTAAACTGTATCTCACATTAAACACAAATGTCATTGTCACTCTCAGAGTACCATCCACACGAATCTGTTCGTCCAAAAAATGGCCCTACAACTACTATTACCCACGGTTCTGTCCTTTCAGTTCATGGTGTAATTAAAAGTCGTAAGTTTCAACAAACAGCACTTATTCCCGCGCCAATTCAAGAAATGTCTCCTACTACAGACGCAAATGTCAATGTCCCACTCTAGTTTCTTGCCTTCATACAATAATTGTTCACCAAACGACAACTGTCCTCTAAGTATACCAAGTGTCCCACATGCAATTCACAAAGCACACTTAACAAGTCACTGCCAAAAGTTTATGGATCCCACCATTCAGTGGTCGAGACAAAACAAAACGATCGTCCTGTCTGCTAAAGGCAAAATTTTTCCCACCACTCACAACGTGGAAACACCAGTCCCTCACTTTCCACCTTATGGAGACATACGAGCAGTCATCTTGTCTCACGGCTCCACAGTCCAGTACTAGTTAATAGCTGCTGGTAAAAAATGTCCGCCGGACTCTGCCGCGCGTCGTCCATTCTGCCGTGGCGCCGCTGCGCGCGCCGTTGAGCACAAGAAACCACCTGCTGTTGCCTCCGCGGGATACTTTCCCCAGTCGTAAGGGTGGCGGAACTTATGAATGGCCAGTGGTACATGCGTGTCGCCCCAGGCCGTTGATCTGCTGTAGCGGGCGCGTGGAGTGTACCTCGTCCGACAGTGGAGTGGGGAGTGCCGCGGCTCTGTCGCCCGTCGACATGGCAATGTCAGCTCGGCCCGCTAGCGGTATGGGCGTTACGACACCCAATCAGTCAGAGCCTTCCGTGCATCTCGCAACATTACAGACAAAAGGATATTCTTACATTATTTAAATACTCATTGATTACATGTATGATCTATTAGACACATTGGTAATAAAAGAATCTTTGTTCTAAAAAACATAAAATTATACACCCTAGTTTTCTACCCATACAACATCAACACTTATCCATCCCTTTTCTACAGACAGCCCACACTCGTGCTATTCATTGTACCTGTCGTCCCTCATACAAAACATGAAAGTGTAACAAAAAAAACAAAAGGAATAATAAGCAATCTATACTGCTCATAATTACAATATCAAATAGTAGGCTACTCTAACATCCTATCACAGTGAAAATATTAGAAACTTTATTCTAAAACTACAATATACAATGAACTTTTGTGCTTGTGACAGACTGAAATTAATACCCCTTGAAAGTGTTCTAACAAAAAAATAAGAATAATCTACACAGCTCACAATTACCTACCACATGTTATTAAATATTAAACTACTTTAACATCCTAACACAACAAACATTTTAGAAACTGATGACTCTAAATCTACAACATACAATGCACCTTTGTGCTTGTGACAGACTGAAATTAGTATCTTTCTATATATTTTACCTTTTTATTATATATAACAACATTTCTAGGGCATCTATGAACCATCCACATGAAGTCAGATCCTGACCTGCCATCGAGGTTCATCCCAATCAAACAATACATAATAATGTTTTAGTTACAGATCGGTAGCATCCCCTTTACAGGAGTGTGCACATTGATCACACTACTCTACGACTCTCACTCACCAGACATCACATTTTCCTTCTCATTCAATCCATTAATACACTAACAGAATAGGTCTAGAAGTCAGATAACCTTAACACCACCACACTCACGACAACATACCATACCTTTGCTCCCTTATACTCAACCACATGACACATGAAGCTGCTTCGGAGATAGCTTTCCCGTCTCCGAATTCGTCCTTTCCCTCTGGCACCTCTCTCCATCGGCTTACCTCCGCATTCGCTTTACCCATTAATCATTCTGCTAAACACCAACTTAGAATTGCGACATTTCATCTAAGAACAAAAAAATACACAAATTATTCAACCTGCAAAGTAACTGTACACATTCTTGGTACCCTTTTGATTAGTTATACTGGTACTAGGCTCCAACAACAAAAAATATTATTTTTGCCAAATCGCAAATGTTATGGTAAGAATTAGATTTACGCTTATATTACATCTTACGTCAGTATTCCACAACGTTCACCATCTGAATCTCATACTCCCTTTATGTCCTTTCACGTTGTGCAGTTGTCCTCATCTCTTCATTCGTATTTCGGCTCTCCGTCCGTCCATTACTCCATCATTTCCTGGTCTTCCTTCGCCATTCGCATCAATCTCGATTGCAGCATACACAGGCCTCTCTGTAACATACATCTAAGACATCTCCACATTATTAATTCTACTCACCTTTATTTACCACTGTTTCATCACGTCGAATCTTTCTTTATTAATCATACTGCTTCACGTCGCTTCTTTCCTTAAATATCACCTTTATCCACTACTATTTATCACGTCGCTTCTCTATCTACCATCTTTATCCACTCATTAATCATCACGTCGTTTCTGCTTGATCCTCATTCATATGACAAAAAATACGTACATACACCACTCTGTCGACTCCTGTTCATGACTCATTCAACCAGTCTATTCCGTCATACTTCCTGACATCCCGCCTGAAAATTCTTATGTTCGATTTGACCCTGCACAACGTTACACACCACAAATAAATACACTATCTACCATAAATTGCCTACTTTCGATCTATCCTTAACTTGTCCATAACTTGATGTTAGAAATGTGATGAAGCCCACGAGATTGTTTTCCCCTGATCGTCTCAATCAGTACAGCATTTTCACGGACAATCCGCCTCACTTTGAATGGTCCACTATACACAGTAAAGAATTTCCTAGTTAGGAATATGTGCTTACTTGAAAATTAAATGTGTGCAGAGAATATACAAGCTGGGAGAATTGGGCAGCCCAAGTGTTAGAAACTTAGGTGCTAGTGGCCTCTTTCACTAACACCAGATTCCGAATAACCATACACAGCACTTCATTATAACAGTCACCACGACAATGACATACTATAGATCAGATGGCATCTAATTTAAAAACTTCGATCACAATGTTTACCTCTTACATTACGTGTTTAGCACCTGCCATAGTCAAATCGCACTAATTAAACTGGACTCATTGGCATTATTACATAACGTTTTAGCAACTGGATTCTTTGAAGAAACCGCTCTTTTACTTTACTGTTCGAAATAAAAAGTTGCAAATTTTACTGAGATACCAGCCTAACAGATTCCATTACTGCCGTTTTATTCTCTGATCAGAAGTATGGTATTTGCATTCCTACATATTAGTTGAGTTTGTCTGCTACATAGACAATTTTCAGTGCCAGCTGCATGTGTTTTAAGGCAAGATGCTAAGGGCTGATATGTTGGATTAGTTTCTCCTATTCTTCAATCTATTACGACAAGAAAGAAATACCAGGATTCCACGCTCTCCTGTCATTCTGATAGTGTCTACCCTCGACACTATCTGACCTGTCTCCGTTCACGATATCGCTCTCATTACCCAAGTGCTGAAATGATGCAGAATCGTCTACGCCTTTGCCTGCCATCACTATACCTCTGCGCAATTTCACTGGCAACTTCGTTATACAGATCCTAAAGAGCTCCCCAGGTTCGTATGTCACATTCAAATACCTGTTTCGTCTGAACATTTCCTGATAGCACGACACTGAATCTCTTACACCACCTTCGTTACAATTTGGCATCATCAATATGCTTTGCGTAACCTGGTCCTGCTTACTTTGCGACCAGAATTCATTTAAATGGCTACTACAGTCCTTAATGTCTTCCTGCATTTTCGCTCTAGCCTCGTCCCTCAAATAGTTATACACAAACTTCGTTTTGAGGAGCAGTCCCCACGATGAAGGTAATGAATCGTGAAATTGAGACAGCCTTGGTCTATACCCAGTTGGGTTTGCCACCTGTTTTATCTGACACAACCGTTCTTCTGACTCTCTGAATTCGTCTTGCTCTTTCTGCCTATTTTCGCTTTTTTAGTTTATCTCACTC
Organism: Schistocerca nitens; assembly: GCF_023898315.1. Taxonomy (NCBI): domain Eukaryota; kingdom Metazoa; phylum Arthropoda; class Insecta; order Orthoptera; family Acrididae; genus Schistocerca; species Schistocerca nitens. Next base: position 492,935,026 of record NC_064622.1, read on the forward strand.
TCCCTCTGCAATCTACCTGGTGGTGTGTCACCTTCGCTACTGCACGCTAATTGCAACTGTGCTAGTTCTTCACTATGTTTCCTACTTATTTCTAATTGTGCCTCTTTAAACTGTAATGGTGATTGTATCTCCTCCTGGTCGGCATAAACCTCTCGCTGCGTACTGTCAGAACCTGTCTCGCCTCTTGTACTTATCTTTTCTGCATCTGCACTAATCGTATTCATTCTGACCACTACCTCCGCAACTTCATTCCTGTGTTTATTTAGCGCCACTTCTTGCTGGGTGATTTGAGCTTCCACACTGTCTGATGCCCCTTGTTTATCTGCAAGTAAGTCCTCCACTACCTCTTTGATTCGCTCATCTGGCAACACGTCCCTACGTTCTGTAATATCACTCTCTATTGTCATTATTCGTACCTCCAAATTACTGGCTTTTTCTTTCACGGCGTCACATACTTGCTTCACCGCATCCAGATTCTTCTCCCCCTCATCTAACCGATTATTAACTGCGGGCAGACGCTCATCGATAACTGTGTGTAGCTTCCTCATTGCCTCTTTATTTCCCTTATCCAATGCCTCCACACTTCCCTCACTATCTTTATCCATCGCTTCCCATCTTTCCTTATTACCTCTACCCATCGCGTCCAATCTTTCCATAAATTCCCTATGCATCTTCTGTAGAAACTGCAGTATCGCTATTTTCGACGCGCTCACCTCGTTCGCCTGAGAAACCGTAGCTTCGCTAAGGGTAGCTGCACTTTCACTGCATACCTGATCTAGTCCCGAGCCCGCGTCGTCGGGAAAAGCCCGCGTTTGTGGACAAAGCCCGCCGCATAAAGGATCCCCTTGCAGCAGTCCACTGAACAATGCAGCCCCTTCGGAGTGTTTGTCTTTCTCGCTCATTAACCCATGGTCAACAGCTAATTCCCGCTGCACTGCTACATTCACGCCAGAATCGCTATTCTCCATGGTGACTACACGTTTAGACTGCGACCTAGTTACTACGGACATTACGCAAAAAAAATTATAAAATGATCTTCCAGCCTTGTGCGATATAGCAATTAATTACATAAAATAAAATAAAAGACCCTCACCAATCCAGAAAGAAATTGCAAACAGAAAAAATTTTACTTCTTAGCGCTATCACAATATATTCCATCAAAAAAATAAAAAAAATTTAACAGCAAACCCTAACAACAAAATATCCTAACAAAAATAATCCTGGCAGGGTCGAAATTATGAGAGGCACCCACTTGCCTTACTCATACTGTGGCATCAAGCAGTCAGGCCTGCAAGATGAGTGGTTTGCCAAGCGAGTGGATTCTTCCTTAATTTATCGAGTAACATGAATTCTCGTATCCTTCTATTTTAGTTACAAATTATCCTCCTGTATGAATAATACGCAACGGAAACACGCATCTGACTATCAGTGATTTATAGAACTCTGACTGTACACTACGCACTGGCAATACCACATTTACTTTTTGTCTTTTATTTAACGGCTTTTATATAAATTCGGGACATTATGACAACATACAATTTAATGAAAGAGGCCACCAATCTCTTTCTTTTCACTATCTGATTTATTCCTAAACACACAAATTCTACAACCTACAACAATATCACATGAGAAATTCCGCCCAGTAGGCACGGCTTTACATTAGTGAATCTCTATACTATGGTCTCGTAATTTATTTACCGCAACAGTGCACTTTCTGGATAGGATGGTGGATCTTTTATTATATCTCATGCTTCGACTCTCACAATCATCCTCACGAAACTTTCCTCCAGATCGAGCGATACAGATGGAACAAGCATAACCCACAAATCTTTTGAAACTACCTTGCTACTCCCCCATGCAAACCGCACATACCCAAATTACATGACATACACCACAAAACAATATGAAATACTACACAAAGAATGGTCACACCATTATCACTTTCCGCTTTCCCACTTCAATCAATATTTATCCCAGTTTCACACGACACTGCCCCACTTTGTAATTCTACTTTCCTACTGTGAACTCTGGAGATAAACGCACGTCTTCCTGTGCAATGCAAGCCAAGTGGCGTTGCTGGATAGACGGCTGACTCACCTTGATTCTCTCTCAGAGTTTAAATCTAGCGTCACACGGAATGATATTTCTTAAATAATTCAACTTATGATACACACTCTATTTCTTAAATATTTCAGCTTATTGTACACACGCTAGTAATTCAGCTTAACTTAAGCACACGGAAGTATCTCAACTTATAACTACACGTGGTTTCATTGTGACCGTTGGTTTACTACAATCCCCTTAAAATTACCTGCCTGACATTTAATTCTCCCCACAAAAGTTCCTGAGATAGAGAAATTATTAATTCAAGCTACTCTTAAATATTCCACATTCATACCATGCCTCCACTCTTTCATTACGGAGCACAACAAAAACAGGTCTTTACAGCAGAAGGTCCAGCGGCAGAGTGCTGAAACATGGCCGTATTCCGGTTCTCTCGCACCTCTGTCGAAGTGGGAGAAGCACCTTGCTACCTTATTGGTCAGCCACATTTCAGGCGCTCAAAGCTCTGGTAAAATTTTCATCTCTTTGGTCTCACCAAAGGTAGCCAAAGGATCGACTCAAAGATGATCATATATTCCCATTCACTATCTGTGGTTAGCAGACGACCATACATTCATTCATTTCACAGATCTCACCAAACTGGATGTAGGGATTTATTTTGAGGGAGTGCACATGTGATCAATTAAATAAATAAATTGTCATTCTTTCTCACACTGGTATCCGGCTTCGCTGTATTAATTGAAATTGAGTTACTTTACAAAAAAAAAGTGTTGTTCTGACAAAATAATGAAGTATTTCGTACCTATTTTCAATGTTGGGCGGTACTGTACCCTTTCAATCTAAATAACTAAACATAGCAAAATGGCTCTGAGCACTATGTGACTTAACATCTATGGTCATCAGTCCCCTAGAACTTAGAACTACTTAAACCTAACTATCCTAAGGACATCACACACATCCATGCCCGAGGCAGGATTCGAACCTGCGACCGTAGCAGTCGCGCGGTTCCGGACTGAGCGCCTAGAACCGCGAGACCACCGCGGCCGGCAAACATAGCAAATGGCTCAAATTTTAGCTATACATTCTTTAGAAATTTATCCAGAAACACCGCTTTCCCAATTGCGAAAGTATCTCTCCGTTATCAAGGTGCACCCGAAACATCATGATTTTTGGGTATGAAAAGTACCAATTGTGGGTATGACGACTTCCATAATATCTGTTCCTGGCAAACAGTCAAAACTTTTACCACAAGTTCTTAAGATGATATTCTCGGAAAAGCTTGAAACTTGTTACAGCATCATTATCCGTTTCTGAGATCCAGACGTTTAAATCTACCATACTTAATATCCGGTCTGAGGCATAAATGTAGTTTTGACCCATGGTAACGGTTCTAGCGCCATCTCAGAGGTACAGAGATCAGCAGACTATGCTTTTAGTCAGCATTTTTCGCCAACAAAACATTATGACGGATTGTCTCTGTATAGTGGGCACTTCACGCCTGTACAAATTTGTCCAAATTGATACTGTGCTCACAATTGGTCTTAACATGGCTGAAAAGAACTTAACATAAGTACCAGAAATTATGTAAAACTGGAAAGACACCAAATTGAGTAAAACATTTCCAACATCGTTTTTTACTCTTTTAAGACGCAAAAGGTTAGTTAGGTTTAAGTAATTCTAAGTCTAGGGATCTGTTGACCTCAGATGTTATGTCTCATAGTGATTGGAGCCATTTGATTTTTTTTTATTTATTTATTTTTTTTTTTTTTTTGTTTTTTTTCTGCCTCGACTGAATTTTACAGGCGTGGCAATAAAGGTTATATCAGAGACTTCTCTGCATCGAAGAACAGCTTAAGCCCAGTTGTTGGGAACGGTGACAAATTGATTTCACTGGTCTAACAGCCACACTGTCGCGAACCAACGCAATGTTCTGCACACTCCGGGCAAGGGCTTTTAAGATTTACTGTTCAACAAGTTTCACAAGTCTGCGAAACGGTGGTTCGTTTGGTGCTTCTTTAAGGCCTGGAATCGCGAGAAGTCGCCTGACAGTAGCTGCATAACTTTCTCCATTTTGATAAAACGTTTTCACACAACGTTTTCACAAACGTTGCACACAAGTAAGCTGCTCCATGATTAGACACTGAATGCGAGAAATCAAACTGAGTCAACAGTTGGAATTTTCCTGGAAATATAAACGAATCGAAACAATGTCAACAAAAAAAAATGGTTCAAATGGCTCTGAGCACTATGGGACTCAACTGCTGTAGTCATAAGTCCCCTAGAACTTAGAACTACTTAAACCTAACCAACCTAAGGACATCACACACATCCATGCCCGAGGCAGGATTCGAACCTGCGACCGTAGCAGTCGCACGGTTCCAGGCTGCGCGTATAGAACCGCGAGACCACTGCGGCGCCGGCCGAAGTGGCCGTGCGGTTAAAGGCGCTGCAGTCTGGAACCGCAAGACCGCTACAGTCGCAGGTTCGAATCCTGCCTCGGGCATGGATGTTTGTGATGTCCTTAGGTTAGTTAGGTTTAACTAGTTCTAAGTTCTAGGGGACTAATGACCTCAGCAGTTGAGTCCCATAGTGCTCAGAGCCATTTTTTTGAATCACCGCGGCCGGCAACAATGTCACCAACCGACAAACAAAAATTCACCGTTTCAATACAGGCGCTCTTTTTGAACCACCCTTTACTGCTGTGCTTAGCACTGAAGGTTTCCCACGAACTGAGTTTCCAGTTGTGGCACTAGTTATTGAAGCTCTACATGCGCAGTTGTTATCGTGCATAGCCCACCAACGTGGTCAACAACAATATGAGGTCAGTAGGGACTGACACGGACATAGGTCAATCAAAGAGGTACTAGGGGTGGAGCACATTTCGTCGTGTTGCTCAGTGAGCAGAAGAAAGTCTTTCAATTGGACGTCACTTTGGCAATTTGTTTGTCCCTAATCTACCTCAGAGGGAAAAGGAACGTACAGTTTTGAGTAGAATCCGAATCTCGAGACATTCTTGAGACTCACACACGTTTGAAAAACGAACGTTAGATAAAAGTTAAATTGGAAATTTCCATGGTCCGGACCGCTGATGAGTGTCCCAAGTTCGAGTCACGGTGCAGCTGATCTTTAGGTGCTCGGGTGCTACTGAAATCGCCTCCTAATACCAAGTCATCGTGCCTGCCCTGAAAAAACGGTGCTACTCCTTCCGCGAAGAAGAGCGATCGGTCGCGACGGCGATTCGTCCCAGAAGGGCTGTACACATTTATAAACTGGACGCCTAGCACTGTTACGGCCATTCCTCTAGCGTCGGGGAGATACCGTACTTCATCCACCTCGAGACCCTCCCTGAGGAGAACTGTCACTCCACTGTTAGTTGGCGAGGCGTGTTACACATGAGCTGTGTAACCCGGGAAATCGTCGACGAAGACTTCTTGGAGAAAGACAATGTCAACGTCTGCTGCACTGAGCATGTCTTGGAGCAGCGACCGTACGTGTCAGAACGGTGTTATCGTTGATGGTCGCTAAGCGATAGGTCTGTAGGTCGTCTCCTGTAATGGTGGCCGCCGTCATCATCGCCGTAAAAGATGGGGACTGTGATCTGCAGACCGCGTCCGCGCCGCCACCTGCTGCTACTCGGGAGGGGCCGAGGTGTGGGAGGAGAGACCCCTCTCCTCATCCTCCACGGCGGGCGCAGAATCGTCTTCAATAAGGTCCGTAAGTTAACTGTGACTGCTGGGTGACCGAGGGTGAATCCGCAGTCGTTTCTGGTTGTGTACCAGTGGCGGGCGTTATGCTTGTGATCTGTGTTCCCTAGAGAGCGGAAACAGATGTGTCGAAATCAGGCTAACTAAAATTGAGGGTGATTCTGTATCATCCACTTCTTCCGTCTGATCGGCCGTCGGGTCGTCAACTGCAGAAGACGTTCGCAGAAGGCAATTGCCTGAGGATGTATAACGTCGCTTTTTATGTTTCCTCGGTTACCTCTGCTGGTAAACGTGGGTTTCTGTGTCCGAAAGAGTGTGTGGTTCCAGCAGTGCACCCTCTCAGGGAGAAAAGCAGAGAGCGGTACAACCCTACCGTCGAGTTCCATTCTTTCGTCCGAATCTTCTTGTGGAGTCGATGGGCGGCTTTCTGCAATCTCTGTGGACTCTGTAATGGTGTTGGTCAACCCAGGACGTGTGACGGGTGTGCATTCTAACGCTCCCGGTCTTCCAAGTGGTCTTTCGTTTGCCGTGAGGGTCGAGATGTCATCCCTGCGTAATTGAGTGAGAGGGTCGTTAGCGTTGGAGGTGATGCCGTATCACCTAATGGAATTTGTGTAACCCGACGTTGAACACACACCGAGCGTAAATGATCCTCCTGGCCGCAACCAGAACAAGTATAAGACTGTCTATCGTACGTTACGATTGCTCGACATCCACCTATGACTAAGTAAGATGGCGCGTCTTTCGTTAATTCAATTTTGACTTGTCGGACGCCGTTGCAAATCGGTTGCGGTTGAAGGGTTTCCATTTTTTCTGTCACGTGGCTAACTACAATCCCATACGGTCGTAAAGCTGTGGTAACTACGTCCAGCGTGTAATGGTTCTCTATTTACGTGACCATTACGGCACTCCAACCCCAGTTCTTGATACCAGTAATATCGTACTACTTTTCTGCGAAGTACCAGACATGTTTTTGTGACAATATTCACATTTGGTTTTTTTAATGTATAGGTACTCCGATGTATCGATATATTACAGTGATGTGGTTCTTGTGTGTATTTGTTTCTGTGGGACTGTCATAATCTTTGACTTACTTGTAACTGTTTTGGCGCGAATGCACACAAAGCAGTCTTTGTTTCACTTTTGGCAGAAGTTAAGTTGTTATTTCGCTTTGTAAAAGAACAGTCAAGTCTTGTGTTTGGTTAAAGTGGAAATTAAATATATAAAGATTGATACAAAACTGTTTTCTTGATGATGTGACAATTAAGAAGAAATATACGTGAATTTACAAGAAGTTTAATAAAAATGTGGATCGTGAACACCAAGTCAAAAATTACTTCTACCATACCATTGTTCTGATCTGGGATTGTTTGATCATTAAGAATTTCCTGAAAAACGCATTTCTTAGGTCTTCAAATATTGCTAAAATACAGATCTGGACCTTCTAGCAGACAAAGTGGAATCACCCTAGAATCAACACGATGAGCCATAACAACTTCGACGAAATCTACGTGGGAATCCATTCAAGATAAGTGCCAAAATAAACGACTTTTTTACAGTGACCTCATTATTTTCATTCTGACGATATCATCCACAGTCAAAAACTTTGTTGTAGCCCGATAAAGCGAACATATGCTGCGTGAGCAACATTATTAACCTGATTTCTAACCTACTTTGCAAGTGGTGGTATTGTTAGAAGCGGCGCTTCGAAAGGGAGTTCGTAGACTCTTAGTGTATGTAATCCTAGTTCTACGTGGTCAACGGTAACCGCCCCAATGTGACCATCAGAGTGTTTGAACTTGAGAGTCTTCGCACATCTGTTCACAACTGCGCGACATATCTCGTCATCGACCATCTTGACGTAGACGACACTACTTGCGACGAACAGGTGGATACGACGATGCGCTGTGGTGGTATTTGAACTTCGTCACGGATTAATCGTTCGATTTCAAAGGCTCGTGGACTAGCGTGGTCGGGCTGTAAGCTGATCTTGAAGGTAACCTTTCTGCAGGAATGTGCCATAGCGACTCAATATCAACGGACGTCAATACTAGCTGCGGCGCCGACCGGGGCGGCCGAGCGGTTCTAGGCGCTACAGTCTGGAACCTCGCGACCGCTGCTCACCTGCCTCGAATCCTGCCTCGGGCATGGATGTGTGTGATGTCCTTAGGTTAGTTACGTTTAAGTAGTTCTAAGTCTAGGAGACTGGTGACCTCAGAAGTTGAGTCCCATAGTGCTCAGAGCCATTTGAACCATTTGAACTAGCTGCGGCGAGCAAGTAAACAAATTACACCCGCTCGCGACTGTGCGGACGGGACATAAACAAGACGTTCTCGCCGCTCACCTGCCGAAAGCAAACTGACGTCTTTCAATTGGACGCCACTTCAGCAGCTTGCTTGACCCTAATCTACCTCAGTTACCCAAAAAAAATGAAAACGGAAGTACAGTTTAATGTGGAATCCGAACCTCGTGTCATTCCTTGAGACTTACTCACGTTTGAAAGGCGATTCTTAGAGAAAAGTCAAACTGGAAATTTCCGCAAACCGACCAGATTTCAATCCTGCAAACCTCTCGGATTCCAGGCACGTCCATTACCATTAGACCACCAGGTGCTGTAACTCAAGGGCAAAACAAAAGATAACGGCAGTGCGTTTGCCGGACGAGGTGGCCGAGCGGTTCTAGCCGCTTCAGTCCTGAACCGAGCGACCGCTACCGTCGCAGGTTCGAATCCTGCCTTGGGCATGGATGTGTTTGATGTCCTTAGGTTAGTTAGGTTTAAGTAGTTCTAAGCTCTAGGGAAACTGATGATCTCCGATGTTAAGTTCCATAGTGCTCAGAGCCATTTGAACCATTTGATTCTCCTGGCCGCAACCAGAACAAGTACAAGACTGTCTATCGTACGTTACGATTGCTCGACATCCACCTATGACTATGTAAGATGGCGCGTGGTTCGTTAATTCAATTTTGACTTGTCGGACGCCGATGTGGATCGGTTGCGGATTGAAGGTGTTCCATTTTTCTGCCACGTGGCTAATTACAATCTCATACGGTCGGAAAGCTGCGGTAACTACGTCCAGCGGCGCTTCGAAAAAGTTTGAAGACTCTTAGTGTGTGTAATCCTAGTTCTGCGTGGTCAACGGTAACCGCCCCAATGTGACTATCAGAGTGTTGAACTTGAGAGTGTTCGCACATCTGTTCACAACTGCGTGACATATCTCGTCACGGAACATCTTGACGTAGACGACACTACTTGTGATGGATAGGTGGACACGACGATGCGCTGTGGTGGTATTTGAACTTCGTCACGGATTAATCGTCCGATTTCAAAGGCTCGTGGACTAACGTGGTCGGGCTGGAAGCTGATCTTGATGGTAATTTTTGTGCAGGAATTTGCTATAGCGACTCAATATCAACGGACACGAATACTAGCTGCGGCGAGCAAGTAAACAAACTATGCGCGCTCGCGACTGTGCGGACAGGACGCAAACAAGACGTTCTCGCCGCTCACCTGCCGAAAGCAGACTGACGTCTTTCAATTGGACGCCACTTCAGCAGCTTGCTAGTCCCTAATCTACCTCAGTTATCCAAAAAGGGCCGGCGGGTGTGGCCGTGCGGTTCTAGGCGCTTCAGTCTGGAACCGCGTGACCGCTACGGTAACAGGTTCGAACCCTGCCTACGGCATGGATGTGTGTGATGTCCTTAGGTTAGTTAGGTTAAGCCCCATAGTGCTCAGAGCCATTTGAACGATTTTTTGCCGGCCGAAGTGGCCGTGCGGTTAAAGGCGCTGCAGTCTGGAACCGCAAGACCGCTACGGTCGCAGGTTCGAATCCTGCCTCGGGCATGGATGTTTGTGATGTCCTTAGGTTAGTTAGGTTTAACTAGTTCTAAGTTCTAGGGGACTAATGACCTCATCAGTTGAGTACCATAGTGCTCAGAGCCATTTGAACCATTTTTTGAACGATTTTTTATCGAAAAACGGAAAAAGGACGTACAGTTTAATGTGGAATCCGAACCTCGTGTCATGTCTTGAGACTCACTCACGTTTGAAAGGCGATTCTTCGGTAAAAGTCAAACTGGAAATTCTGCAATCCGACCAGGTTTCAATCCTGGAAACCTCCCGGATTGCAGTCACGTCCATTACTATTAGACCACCAGGTGCTGTAACTCAAGGGCAAAACAAAAGGTAACGGCAGTGCGTTGCAGGTAGGTCGTCAGTTAAATGCTAGAAGTCAGTTGTTTACGCCAGCAGTTTGGGCGGTCCGGCCCGTGTTGAGGAACGCCGGTGAGCAGTGGTACTGGAATGGGGCAGCAGCTGAGGGCGACAGCGCGCGGCCGCCGTGTATTGACGGCCGCGCCCGGCCGCTGTTCCGGCGGCTTCTGCATCATTGAGGGCGGCGGGCAGTCGCGGCCGCCGCGGGCCACCGTCAACATTTGGCGAGGCGAGGCCGCGGCCCGGCCTGTTTGCCCACTCATTGTTTCGCGCGCGGCGGAAGAATGGCGCGACAGCTGCGGCGCTCTTCACAAATATTGATACACACAGATGGTGCTCGAGTCGAGTGGCGGGCGGACACCGGCCCCGGACGTTTAGCAAGTATAATACGGCGGCCGCCGACGCGTGACGTCACCGCCGCGTGTTTGACGACCGTGCCGGAACGGGACGGCCCGGCCGAGCAGAAGGGAAGGCTTCTGCTCCAGTTGCCGCGCCAGATGGCCGCGAGGGCGTTGTCCGGCAAGTGTCGAGGGCTGTTTACAGCGTAAAAAATTATGTTCCTACTTGCTCACCCTTCACTTCTTAACAGACGTGGAAAGGCAGATCTAATAAAGTATTTGCCATTGTTCGCAAACATCCGCGAACGGTAGCTGAGCCGCTGGTTTGTCTAACTGCCATGCAGATGACCTGGGTTCAGCTTCCAGTACTGCTCGGAGAGGACTGGGATCAAGTGCACTTCAAAGTGCACGCCAAAGGACGAGTTACTCGAAGTAGCGGCTCAAAGGGCTGTGAAGCTGAAAACTGCGTATGGGACAGTGTGCTGCCCCAATGCCTCTCCGTACCCAAATGACACCATGTGGCATGGAGTAATGGCCGCTATCGACAGGGGATCTCAAGTTGATGCCGCATTTCTATATTTCCGGAAAGCTTTTGACACCGTTCCTCACAAGCGACTTCTAATCAAGCTCCGGGCGTATGGGGTATCGTCTCAGTTGTGCGACTGGATTCGTGATTTCCTGTCAGGAAGGTCGCAGTTCGTAGTAATAGACGGCAAATCATCGAGTAAAACTGAAGTGATATCAGGTGTTCCCAGGGAAGCGTCCTGGGACCTCTGCTGTTCCTGATCTATATAAATGACCTGGGTGACAATCTGAGCAGTTCTCTTAGGTTGCTCGCAGATGATGCCGTAATTTACCGTCTAGTAAGGTCATCCGAAGACCAGTATCAGTTGCAAAGCGATTTAGAAAAGATTGCTGTATGGTGTGGCAGGTGGCAGTTCACTCTAAATAACGAAAAGTGTGAGGTGATCCACATGAGTTCCAAAAGAAATCCGTTGGAATTCGATTACTCGATAAATAGTACAATTCTCAAGGCTGTCAATTCAAGAACCTGGGTGTTAAAATTACGAACAACTTCAGTTGGAAAGACCACATAGATAATAACCGGGGAAGGCGAAACAAAGGTTGCGTTTCATTGGCAGGACACTTAGAAGATGCAACAAGTCCACTAAAGAGACAGCTTACACTACACTCGTTCGTCCTCTGTTAGAGTATTGCTGCGCGGTGTGGGATCCTTACCAGGTGGGATTGACGGAGGACATCGAGAGGGTGCAAAAAAGGGCAGCTCGTTTTGTATTATCACGTAATAGGGGAAAGAGTGTGGTAGATATGATACGCGAGTTGGGATGGCAGTCATTAAAGCAAAGACGTTTTTCGTCGCGGCGAGATCTATTTACGAAATTTCAGTCACCAACTTTCTCTTCCGAATGCGAAAATATTTTGTTGAGCCCATCCTACATAGGTAGGAAAGATCATCAAAATAAAATAAGAGAAATCAGAGCTCGAACAGAAAGGTTTAGGTGTTCGTTTTTCCCGTGCGTTGTTCGGGAGTGGAATGGTAGAGAGATAGTATGATTATGGTTCGATGAACCCTCTGCCAAGCACTTAAACGTGAATTGCAGAGTAATCATGTAGATGTAGATGTAGATGTAGATGTAGATGTAGATGACACAGCGACCATTTGGCATATTGTGATCCTTTGGGCCTAACTTCGGAATTAGTTTTTATCATGTATGAGTATAGTCCTCCTCCTCTATTGCCAAATAATATTTTTCTGCCTAAATCGTCTCCTGCACTTGACTTGCTCGTCTTTCCACACAACCTTCATCTTCTTCTGACTATGCATACCAAAGAATTTAAAAATTTTTCATAGCAGCTTTCATGAAAACAAGGCACCGGGAGTAGATGACATCCCATCACAACTGTCCTAGGGAGAAATAACTATGACGAAACTGTATCACTATCTTTACATTCAAAAATTCAGCCTGCGTATGATTGCGCTCGCAAAACTCAAAATGTCGTTAGTCGATTGAATTCAAATTTTGACACAACACTGAATTCTAATACGCTTGTTTTTATATACCTACTGGAGCGCCATGTGGATTATATATCTGCATATACACTGAAGAGCCAAAGAAACGGGAACACCTGCCTAATATCGTGTAGGGCCCCCGAGAGCACGACGAAGTGCGTGGACTCGAGTAATGTGTGAAGTAGTGCTGGGCGGAATTGACTCCACGAATTCTGAAAGGCTGTCCATAAATCCGTAAGACTACGAGGGGGTGGAGCTCTTCTGAATAGCACGTGGCAAGGCATGCCAGATATGCGTAATAATGTTCATATATAGGGAGTTTGGTGGCCAGTGGAAGTGTTTAATCTCAGAAGAGTGTTCCTGGAGCCACTCTGTAGCATTTCTGGACGTGTGCAGTGTCGCATTGTCCTGCTGCAATTGCCCAAGTCCGTCGGAATGCACAATGGACATGAATGGATGCAGGTGATCAGACAGGATGTTTACGTACTTGTCAGTGGGAACAAGCTGCCAGAATCTACCGAGAAAATTTCCTCTGGCACTGCCAAGCTGCCAGATTCGCGCTTGCGTAGCTGTTGGGGGCGAGGGTCCTCGCTTCACGTGAGTCGTGTTTTGTTTATGGCGCGTTTTTCAATCGTTTCGAAGCTATTGCAGTTCCCGCTTTCAGCTCTTTCACGTTTACACTTCATTGTTAATAGTAAGGAAACCATTTCTGATGCTTATCAACCAATATGCCCGTGAATCTATCCAGAAATGGGACGAAAAGTGCGAAGACCAAACACGGATTTCTACCACAGTTTTAACATAACAGTCGCGAGACTCACTACTATAAAAGTTGTAACCGTTTGACAGCTGGAGCGACACTAGCGCTCGTAAGCATGTCTGTTTTGCATCCATTTCCTACGTAAGTTACGAAATATTTGAGTTATTTTCTTGCCTCCAAGGGTTTGTGTAGTATCAGAAGGCATATGTGTTTCTAAAAAATGATTCTAAAATAAGTGCAAGTATGGACAAAAACCTTGAATCGAGTGGCTAGCTACAACACATTCGTGAAGAAACACTTGGGACGTTGGATAGAATTTCAGCTTACCTCGTTGATATAAAAAGAATATAAACACGTAAAAAGCACAGACATGCACCTCTACATGCAAAAGCGACCGACAGCTCATTTATCGTTCTGTAGGCCTAGGCCTACTGTGTTTGTCGCTGTCGCCTGTTGCCACGAGTACGACCTTCATCGTCGTATCTAGACGTATCAGGGGTCCCAAAACACGCCCCAAACCATCACAAAGCCTCCACCAGCTTGAACAGTCTCCTGCTGACATACCAAGGTCCGTGGATTCATGAGGTCGTCTCCATACCCGTACACGTCCATCCGCTCGATACAATTTGAAACGAGACTCGTACGACCAGGCAACATGTTTCCAGTCATCAACAGTCCAATGCCGTTGTTGACGGGCCCAGGTGAGGCGAAAAGCTTTGTGTCGTGCAGTCATCAAGGGTACAGGAGTGGGCCTTCGTCTCCGAAAGCCCAAATCGATGATGTTTCGTTGGATGGATTGCACGGTGACACTTGTTGAAGGCCTAGGATTGACATCTGCTGCAATTTGCGAAAGGGTTGCACTTCTGATACTTTGATCGATTCTATTCGGTCGTCGATGGTCCCGTTCTTGCATGATCTTCTGGCCACAGCGATGTCGGAGATTTGATTGCCGATATTCACGGTACACTCGTGAAATGGTCGTACGAGAAAATCCCACTTCATCGCTACCTCATAGATGCCGTGCCCCATCGCTCGCGCACCGGCTATAACACTACGTTCAGCTCACTTCAGTGTTGATAACCTGCCACTGTAGCACCAGTAACTGATGTAACAACTGCTCCAGACACTTGTCCTAGGCGTTTCCGACCACAGCGGCGTATAATGCGTGTTTACGTATCGCAATATTTGAATACACATGTCTATACCAGTTTCTTTGGCACTTCAGTGTAATATACAATGCTAAAATCACTTTTCACTTATTCAGAATCTTAAATCTCCGAAATTTCTTCACCTATTGATCGGCAGTTTTAACATCATGTCGAAGTCGAGTACGCGCATGTTTTAATTTTAATATATATAATGTATACAAAAATGTTATATATAAAGGGGAAACGTTGGTATAGAAAATCTCGGAAAGTTCTCCAGCGATTAATTCCAAATTTTTACACGATACTCTAATGAACATTCGGATCGACGTGGCCTGTATACGTGATGACTATTATTGAACTATAGGAAATAAAATCGTCATAACTTCTGAACGGTTTGCGTTGGGAAGTTCTAACTGCACGGTTATTAATAAGTAAAATTGGTGCATTGTGGGGGGGGGGGGGGACTGAGAATCCGCATTTTGGGATCGACAAGCCTCTTCATCCCCATCAGGTGACTGTGTAGTCTACAATGTCCAGCGACAGAATAATCGGTGCGATAGTCTTCGATGGCACGGTGGCTACCAAACGGTACGTGAAGGTTTTCGAAGATGATCCCCATTATCCAAAGTGACCCAGATTTCGACAAGGTGTGACTCATGCAGGACAGAGCTCGACCCCACCGAAGCAGGAGAGTGTTTGATGTCCTGCAAGAGCACTTTGGGGGCCGCTTTCTGGCTCTGCGGTACCCAGAGGCCACTGGCATGGGCCTCGACTGGCAGTCATATTCTCCGAATCTGAACACATACGGCTCCATTTTGTAAAGCAGTGTTAAAGACAAGGTGTACAGCAATACTCAGAAGGTCATAGACAGCATCGATATTCCGACGCTTCAAGGGGTCATGCAGAATTTCGCTATTCGTCTGCGCCACATTATCGCCAATGACGGCAGGCATATCGAACATGTTATAAGTTAAATCCGAATATCTGTAATGACATTTACATGTTGAATAAAGTGTGTGCAGGCCGTAGTTTGTAACTAATTTACTTTTTTTTCATATAGTTCAATAACTTTCACGTTATATTTTTATATATATATATAAAGTATGCAAATGTGTGTGTAATATATAAAAGTGAAACATTTTTACCAAATACGTCGAAACGTTGTTGACAAATTTACTTAAATTATTCCTTGTAACTTTCAGAAGGACAACACGCTATGTATCTTTTCTTGACAGATTTAATTGAGGTTTTTACATATTACTCTAAAAAACGTTTGGACAAATATAGCTATACATTTTTAATATATGTATATTATATACATATGTACTTAAAATGTATAATAGTGAACGAAAAGTTCTTGGACGATTCACATCAAATTTTAACAATATTTTACATTCAGGCAACAGAATCTGTATTTGCAATAACGATAATCAGGATACATGTTCGGAGACAGGGAGAAAGAGGAGGTGGACAGAGGGGTGGGAGAGCAGAAAGGCAGAGATGGACAGAGAGAGGGGACAGGAAGAGATGGAGAGAGAGTAGAAGATGGACAGAGAGAGGGTATAGAAGGAGATGGACAGAGAGAGGGGACAGGAGAAGATTGAGAGAGGAGGGAGGATGGAGGAGAAGATGGACAGAGAGAGGGGATAGAAGATGGAAAGAGAGGGGGGACAGGAGGAGAGAGAGGGGAGGGAGGAGAAGATGGACAGAGATAGGAGGAGATGGACAGAGAGAGGGGATAGGAGGAGATGGAAAGAGGAGAGGGCAGACAAGAGGGCATAGGGGGAGATGGACAGAGAGAGTGGATAGGAGGAGATGGAGAGAGGTGAGGGAGGAGAAGACGCACAGAGATAGGAGGAGATGTACAGAGAGAGGGGATAGGAGGAGATGGGCAGAGACCAGAAGGGGAGAATAAACATTTGCTTTCTCTTTGCTTTCATTTCCATTTAACCAGAATGAGCCACAGTGACACGTGAACAGGAACAGCTAGTATACTATAATTGAAGTCCCCTGCCGAATTTTTCTGTTTGTATGTGAAAGGTAATATGACGAACTACTGCAGGGATTTTAGTGCAGTTTACAAACAGATGGAATGATTCACAACGAAGCTTTGTGTATATCATTACATATTGTAAACAAGTCGTCTGGCCGTAGACACGTAATGCTACCTGTGGGAATCCAAGGCAGGTCAGAATTAAGGGATTCATGAGACAGCTATAACAATCACAGACTCTGATATGAATGTGATAACCAAATACCAAAGAAGTCAGGCGCTGCCAGGCATGGCTATTTCTGATCCATGAGTTCAATATGTCTTGCTTGTATAATGGTAACACAAGTATTTTACAGAAGGATAGATCGACTAGCAGGAACCATCCAGGGAGATACAAGTTTAGATTCCGAAGAAAGACAAGAACATACGAAACCATACCGACCCTTGTAATGGGATAACATAGAAACGAACACATTTATGATATCAAATTGATATCAGATTAATTGACCAATTAATTAAATTGATCTTCTCTGCCTCGTGATGACTGTGTGTTGTGTGATGTCCATAGGTTAGTTAGGTTTAAGTAGTTCTAAGTTCTAGGGGACTGATGACCATAGATGTTAAGTCCCATAGTGCTCAGAGCCATTTGAACCATTTGAACCAATTAAATTGATCAATTGTTTTCCCCCTCCCCTCTGAGAATTCCCCAGCCCCTCCTTCCGCCCTCCCCCTCTGGAGAATCTCTAGCCCTCCCCACCCTTCCTTCTCCCCTCTTCTCCACCCATCATTCGTGAAAAAAAATTCGCGTGAAAAATCGCTGGACTGTAAGGATCTCACAACATCAATGGCAATTCCACCCTTTTCATTTGAACAAATTATTTTTTGAGCTTATAATCTGTGCCTAAAATTTCCTATAAAATTGCCTATTTGAGGTTTCGAATAATAGTGCGATTTCAGTCCATAGATTCCGAACTGTATCCAGATTACGATATTCTCATCCTCGGGATGCCACAAACGCACTCCTTCTTGGACTAAACGTGTCAGTTTCTCACGCTCCTCGACATTTCTTGTGCGAAAACAACGGTCGATTTGACCGAAGAAAACGAACTGATTTGAATTCCACCGATTGTCGTCCGAAGTCTGTACGTTCGGGCGACAAGATCGGGGCACGCAGTGGTGTGCTGATTTGAAAAATCGACCGTCTCCGGCCGATATCGCTCGTCGGAGGATTACACCGATATCCGAGCCACTGTGACCGCAGCCTAAGTTCCCTGCCGGCTACAAGAGAATATACGCTCTAAGATGGCGTACGTATCTGCAAGTAGTTGTTGTTTTTGTAGTCTTCAGTCCTGAGACTGGTTTGATGCAGCTCTCCACGCTACTCTATACTGTGCAAGCTTCTTCATCTCCCAGTACGTACTGCAGCCCACATCCTTCTGAATCTGCTTAGTGTATTCATCTCTTGGTCTGCCTCTACGATTTTTACCCTCCACACTGCCCTCCAATATTAAATTGGTGATCCCTTGATGCCTCAGAACATGTCGTACCAACCGATCCCTTCTTCTAGTCAAGTTGTGCCACAAACGCCTCCTCTCCCCAATCCTATTCAGTACCTCCTCATTAGTTATGTGATCTACCCATCTAATCTTCAGCATTCTTCTGTACCACCACATTTCGAAAGCTTCTATTCTCTTCTTGTCCAAACTAGTTATCGTCCATGTTTCACTTCCATACATGGCTACACTCCATACATATACTTTCAGAAACGACTTCCTGACACTTAAATCTATACTCGATGTTAACAAATTTCTCTTCTTCGGAAACGCTTTCCTTGCCATTGCTAGTCTACATTTTATATCCTCTCTACTTCGACCATCCTCAGTTATTTTGCTCCCCAAATAGCAAATCTCCTTTACTACGTTAAGTGTCTCATTTCCCAAGCTAATTCCCTCAGCATCACCCGACTTAATTCGACTACATTCCATCATCCTCGTTTTGCTTTTGTTGATGTTCATCTTATACCCTCCTTTCAAGAAACTGTCCACTCCGTTCAACTGCTCTTCCAAGTCCTTTGCTGTCTCTAACAGAATTACAATGTCATTGGCGAACCTTAAAGTTTTTATTTCTTCTCCATAGATTTTAATACCTACTCTGAATTTTTCTTTTGTTTCCTTTACTGATTGCTCAATATACAGATTTAACAACATCGGGGAGAGGGTACAACCCTGTCTCACTCCCTTCCCAACCACTGCTTCCCTTTCATGTCCCTCGACTCTTATAACTGCCATCTGGTTTCTGTACAAATGGTAAATAGCTTTTCGCTCCCTGTATTTTACTCCTGCCATCTTCAGAATTTGAAAGAGAGTATTCCAGTCAACATTGTCAAAAGCTTTCTCTAAGTCTACAAATGCTAGAAACGTAGGTTTGCCTTTTCTTAATCTAGGTTCTAAGATAAGTCGTAGGGTCAGTATTGCCTCACGTGTTCCCATATTTCTACGGAATCCAAACTGATCTTCCCCAAGGTCGGCTTCTACCAGTTTTTCCATTCATCTGTAAATAATTCGCGTTAGTATTTTGCAGCTATGACTGCAAGTAGTAACAGCCCGGAATGCCCCACTACGTCAGACGCTCTCTTCGAGTCGCTCGGCACCGTTCTCTGCAAAGTAGCTCGTGACTCGAGCGGTGAGTCAGTAGGGCCGCGGCCTCGGACTAGAACTGCTCTATTCCTTGTTTTACGTCTCGCGGGGCGCCTCCTCGCGCCCGCCCCAGACCAGGCACGCCCCGAGGGCCCCGTCCGCCACCCCCGCCGCCCCCGCCGCCCCAACCGCGCGGTAATGCATCACTCCTTGTCAGGCGGCGCCGCCCTCCCCATTTCCGGACGGCGCGCGGCAACAATATGTCCTTATCTTTAGGCACACAGCCGGCGAGCAGAGGCCTTAATCTTCCCATCAATATCCAATTCATATTATTCTCGGAGCGGCCCCGGCGGCCACCAGCCAGTCAAGAACCGGGCTAATCCCGCAGCGCCGCGCCGGCTCGGATCGGATCTGCCGGGATCGAGGCCGCCGCCGCTCCCCCGCCTTGTCGCGCGTTATTCATCGGCGCGGCTATGCTAAATGTCGCCCTCCCCTGCCAGCCTCTTGTGTGCAGAAAGTAGCGGCCGCCCCCACGCCACCACCCCCGCCGCCGCCACGCCGCCTCCTTGTGTAATCTGCGCGCCGTCCATTGTTGTTGGCTTTGCGTGCGCCGGCGCGGGCGCGGACTGCTCCCTAAATATTTGGCTTTCCCTGCTTGTCATAATCTGCCCGACTCGCGGCCCCCACTCACGCTGCAGACTCGTGTGCCGCGACGGCCAACAATCCGGACGCTCTGGTTTACATGACGCGCGACGTTTACGACCTGCCCACACACTGTCTGACCGAGAGAATCTGGACACCGTAATGTAACACCGATCTGATCACCAGATGTCGCGATGGGTGCATCCACATGTACAAAAGAACAATATTGCAGTGCCTGTGCCTGAAAGGCGCGTTTACACCTGTGCGATTTTCCGGGTTCACTTGTCGCAAGTAGCCGTTCCACGAAGAGGTAAGATAGGCACATGCACCTTTTGCGTTAGCAGAAGAGCCAACACCGTGTTACGAGTGGAGGCCGAAATGCACGCGTTTTAGCTCAAGCAGGCTAGCGTGAGGAGGGAAGAACTATACTGACGTGAGGTCTGGAACATGACAAGGAATGAGAATTCAGAAAGCGGACGTAATTAGTTTGATACTTAACTTTAATCCATTAATGATGAACGTCGCTCTTGACGGTACATGATTCACAATATTATCTGTTCAGAATACATTCTTGAAGATACTATCATTACTAACTGAATATGGCGCCTTGCTAGGTCGTAGCAAATGACGTAGCTGAAGTGAAGGGGTACAGTACCACCCGACATTGAAAATAGGTACAACATTCTTCGTTATTCTTGTCAGAACAACATATTTTTTGTAATAATAACTCAATTTCACTTAATACACCGAAGCCGGATACCAGTGTAGGAAAGAAGGACAATTTATTCATTTAATTGATCACATGTGCACTCCCACAAAATAAATCCCTACATCCATTTTGGTGAGATCTGCGAAATGAATGAATGTATGGTCGTCTGCTAACTGCAGATAGTGTATGTGCAATATATGATCATCTTTGAGACGGTACTTTGGTCACCTTTGGTGGAACGAAAGAGATGAAATTTACCTGAGCTTTGAGCGCCTGAAATGTGACTGACCAATGGGTAGCATGGTGCTCCCCCACCTTGACGGAGGTGCGAGCTGACCTGAAGAACGGCCATGTTTCAGCACTCTGACGCTGGATCTTGTGTTGGTAAGACCTGTCTTAGGTGTGAGTTTGGAATAATAATTTCTCTATTTCAGGAACTTTTGTGGGGAGAATTAAATGTCAGGCAGGTAATATTAAGGGGATCGTAGTAATCTTCGGAAGTGACCAACGGTCACTATGAAACCACGTGTAGCAATAAGTTGAAATACTTCCTAGCGCTAAAGTTATGCTGAATTACTGACGTGTGTACTATAAGTTGGAAATATTTAAGAAATGGCGTGTGCAGGACTTGAAATTAGAGACGAGTACTTGCACGTGGTGAGTACTGTGTGAGTCTCAATCTGTGTATAAGACAAAGGATAAAGAGAAGTACTCGCCAATGGTATCAGTTGAGGATTCACGTGTGTGACGAATATGTTCTTAATATTACTTTGCGTGTTATGTTTCCGTGTGACGCTTGAGTCAAACTATAATACTCTGAGAGTGAAGCAAGGTGAGTCAGCCGTCTATCCAGCAACGCCACTTGGCTTGCATTGCACAGGAAGACGTGCATATATCCTCCAGAGTTCATAGTAGGGAAGAAAAGCTACGAAGTGGGGCAGTGTCGTGTGAAACTGGGATGAATTCTAATTGAAGTCGGAAAGCTGAAAGTGATGTGATTATAAAGTTGTGACTATTCCTTGTGTCGTATTCCATGTTGCCAGTGTGGTGTATTTCATGTACTTTAAGTATATGTGGTTTGCGTGGGAGAGTAGCAAGATAGGTTCAGAGGTAGTGGGTTATGCATGTTCCTTTTGTACCGCTCGGTCTGGAGGAAATTTTCGTGATGATGGGTGTGAGAGTCGAAGTGTGAGACATAGCAAAAGATCAACCATCCTATCCAGAAAGTGCACTGTAGTGTTAGATAATTACGAGACCATAAGATAGAGAATCACCAATGTAAAGCCATGCCCTCCGGACGGAGTTTCTCATGTGCAATTGTTGTAGAAAATGTAATGGTGTGTTTAGGTTATGGAATTTATCGGAATAAAAAAGATAGTGAAAAGAGAAAGATTGGTGGCCTTTTCCTTCGAATTGTATGTTGTCATGATATCCAGAATTTATAATGTGTGCGCCATTCATATTCAGTGCGATGGCCACGTGATGATCAAAGCCGTTGGGTAAGAAAGAAAATGTGGTATTGCCAGTGCGTAGTGAACAGTCAGTGTTGTGTAAATTACTGATAGTCAGATGTGCGTTATCCGTTTCCGTTGCGTAATATTCATACAGGAGAATAATTTGTAACTTAATTGCGAGTACTAGAGCTCATGTTACTCGATAAACAAGAATGAATCCACTCGCTTTGGAGACCACTCATCTTGCAAGCCTGACTGCTTGATGCCACAGTATGAGCCTCTCAGAAGGCTATGCTAAACTGTCGTCTCTGCAAATGAAAGCGTATGTAGACAGTGAACCATCGCTAGCAAAGTCGGCTGTACAACTGGGGCGAGTGCTAGGGAGTCTCTCTAGAATAGACCTGCCGTGTGGCGGCGCTCGGTCTGCAATCACTGATAGTGGCGACACGCGGGTCCGACGTATGCTAACGGACCGCGGACGATTTAAAGGCTGCCACCTAGCAGGTGTGTTGTCCGGCGGTGACGCCACAGAAACCTGAGCGAAGTCATGCAGTCTGGTTCGCGCTTACGGGGACGCAGCTATCTCTCCATATCAGACGGGCAGATACGTGCCTCTACTCCTGTGTGGGGCAAGGACAACCGCACGGCGACTAGCCGCAAAGCGCACAGGTGTAAACGCGTCGCAAGAAATACCATGCAACATTTCTTCGGACGTACATTTGAAACCTCCCCTTAGAAAAATTAGAGAATTACTGTGCTGGTAAACATCGTACGTAATTTGATTTTCATACAGCTGAGCAGAACTGAACGTACTCAGACATTTCTCTCTTTACTTATTCTGATTAACACTAAACTGACACACAATATTTTAGCGCAACCCAATCTGATTTTCAATAATCTCTACAAAAGAATGCAATACAGCGAGCGCCAATACTGCCAGCTAAATAAAAGATTCTAACTACTGATAGGCATACTTAGCAAATGAAAGATTTTGATAGAGAACAAACAATGTATTTACCTTAATAGTGTTCAGAACTCATAATATATATACATCGGTTCATGACATCCAGTCTTACAAATTTACTCTTTCTGGCGGACACACGTCCAGATCATCCGCTCTCAAAACTCCGCCATCTCTCTTCCCACATCCACCAGTGCTGGCGGCTCACTTCCAACTGCGCAACGCTACGCGCTATTCACGTCCAACTGCCCAACACTACAATAGTGAATATTCCAACAATGCCAACCAGCACACAGCACAGTCAGTGATTTTCATACAGAGCTCTACGTGGCGTTGCCAACACAAAAACCTAAACAGCCTACTTTCACATTCGATGCATGTCGGCAGGAACGCGGCGTCGTACCTCTTACAAAGACAGGCACTGCACTGTCATATTTATCCTCCGATCTCAGGCGAGCAACTTCGCGCTTATACAGCGTCGTCCATTGACAGTGATCGGGCCAAATATCTCACGAAACAAGCGTCAAACGAAAAAACTACAAAGAACGAAACTCGTATAGCTTGAAGGGGGAAACCACATGGCGCTATGGTTGGCCCGCTAGATGGCGCTGATCACATATGAAATATGAACGTTTTAGTTGGACCACTTTTTTCGCTTTGTGATAGATGGCTCTGTAATAGTCACAAACGTATAAGTACGTGGTGTCACGTAACATTCCCCTAGTGCGGACGGTATTTGCTTCGTGATACATTACCCATGTTAAAATGGCTCTGAGCACTATACGACTTAACATCTCAGGTCATCAGTCCCCCACAACTTAGAACTAATTAAACCTAACTAACCTAAGGACATCACATACATCCATGCCCAAGGCAGGATTCGAACCTGCGACCGTAGCGGTCGCGCGGTTCCAGACTGAAGCGTCTAGAACCGCTCGGCCACCAACGGCCGGCTTACCCGTGTTAAAAAGGACCGTTTACAAATTGCGGAAAAGGACGATATCGTGTTAATGTATGGCTATTGTGATCAGAATGCCCAACGGGCGTGTGCTATGCATGTTGCTCGGTATCCTGGACGACATCATCCAAGAGTCCGGACCGTTCGCCAGATAGTCACGTTATTTAAGGAAGCAGGAAGTGTTCAGCCACATGTGAAACGTAAACCACGACCTGCAACAAATGATGATGCCCAAGCAGGTGTTTTAGGTGCTGCCGCGGCTAATCCACACATCAGTGGCAGACAAATTGTGCGACAATTGGGAATCTCAAAAACGTCGGTGCTGAGAATGCTACATCAACATCGATTGCATCCGTACCATATTTCTATGCACCAGGAATTGCATGGCGACGACTCTGAACGTCGTGTATAGTTCTGCCACTGGGCAAGAGAAATTACGGGACAATGGCAGATTTTTTGCACGTGTTCTATTTAGCTAAGAAGCGTCATTCACCACCAGCGGTAACGTAAACCGGCATAATATGCACTATTGGGCAACGGAAAATCCTCGATGGCTGCGACAAGTGGAACATCAGCGACCTTGGTGCGCCATTATGGGAGGAAGGATAATTGGCCCCCATTTTATCGATGGCAATCTAAATGGTGATGCTGAATTCCTACGTAATGTTCTACCGATGTTACTACAAGATGTTTCACTGCATGACAGAATGGCGATGTACTTCCAACATGATGGATGTCCGGCACATAGCTCGCGTGCGATTGAAGCAGTACTGAATAGCACATTTCATGACAGGTGAATTAGTCGTCGTAGCACCATACCATGGCACGCACGTTCACCGGATCTGACGTCCCCGAATTTCTTTCTGTGGGGAATGTTGAAGGATATTTGCTATCGTGATCCACCGACAACGACTGACATGCGTCAGCGCATTGTCAATGCATGTGCGAACATTACGGAAGGCGAACTACTCGCTGTTGAGAGGAGTCGTTACACGTATTGCCAAATGCGTTCAGGTTGCCGGACATCATTTTGACCATTTATTGCATTAATGTGGTAGTTACAGGTAATCACGCTGTAACAGCATGCGTTCTCAGAAATGATAAGTTCACTAAGGTACATGTATCACATTGGAACAACCGAAATAAAATGTTCAAACGTAACTACGTTCTGTATTTTAATTTAAAAAACCTACCTGTTACCAACTGTTCGTGTAAAATTGTGAGCCATATATTTGTGACTATGACAGCACCATCTATCACAAAGCGAAAAAAGTGGTCCAACTGAAACATTCATATTTTTTCACGTACCACACGAATATGTAATAAAAACTGGGGGTTCCTATGTGAAAAAACACTCCTGAACTCACCGTCCCTGTCAGCCCTCTGGACGCCCCCACCCCTCCTGGCAATTCCCTTCCTCCCCCCCCCCCCCCACCGCTGAGGACATCATCAGGTTCCTCACCATTGTTCTGCAAAACGTCCATCCTTTCCAGCGCCCTCACACCCTCCAACTGATCTACCTCGCCGCCCATTCCGTCTTCCACCTAAAAATGTATGCCACCTACTCCCACAACTAGGCCCATTTCACCTTCTCCCGTCTCGACACCCTCTTCTAAATCCCTGTCATGGCGCGACAGCACCGTATCCTGTTCAACAACATCCGTTCCCTTCCCCCCAACAAGAACCTCTTGATGCACACCCTCGCCACCCACCGCGTGGATGCCTTCCTCCTTAATGAAACCTTTCTTCAACCCCACCACACCGTTCACACCTCGCCCTACCTCCTTCACCGCTCCGAAAATCCCTTCCCAATAGCGCGTGGCGGAGTTGCCATTGGTCACAACCGCCAGATCCCAGTTGGGCTCCAACCTCTCCTTCCCGACCCCACCGAACACCTGATCCTTAGTCTCTTCTTCCCTGGCCTTACCATCACCTGCGCCACCATCTATGTCCGCCCTAACACCCCGATTCCTTTTGACTTCCTCTCCCACATTGTCCGTACCTACTCCTCCTATGTGATCGCCGCCGACCTCAACATCCATAGTCGTTCCGCCGCCCAGTTACGGCAGTGGCATCGGTTCCTCTCCTCCCTCCAAGGCGACCTCGTCCCCATTCCCCAGCACACCCGCCCCAAATCCACTCCTGATGTCGTCCTCTCCTCCCCTAACCTCCTTGGCCACATAACGGTGAATGTCCTGGAGCCCATTGGAAGTGACCATCTCCCTGTCCTCCTCACCGTTTCAAACGGTCGTCGCCCCCGCGCCAACCCCCGTCATGACCCTCCCCCGAAGTACGTACATGATTATTCCCGTGCTGACTGGAATGTATACCAGGATACCCTCTCCACCCCTTCACCTACCACCACCCTGATGATATTACCCATGCCGCCTCCTTTCTCCAGCAGACCTTGTCTGAGGCCGTGGAGGCCCACGTCCCTACTGTCGCCATCCAGCAACACCGTCCTACCTTACCCCCACAGGCCATCCTCCTCCTCTGTGAATACCGCCGTCTCTACCGTGCCTTCCTCCACACGCGTGACCCAGACATACTACGACACCACCGGTAACTCCAGCAACACATCCGAAACTTGCTCGCAGCTAAGAAACGCCGGGACTGGCGACAGAAATGCACCCGTTTAAATGCTACCCTTCCTATAAACTCGTCCAAGTTCTGGTCAGCCTTCTGTCGCCTTACTGGAACTAAACCCTCCCCCTACTATCCTCTTCTCCATGATGATCACCCCTTCCGTGACACCCTTAGTAAGGCCAATCACTTTGCCTCCTACCTCACCGATGTCTTTTTCATCCCCGACGATTCCCAGTTCCATTATTCCCTCTTCCCGGATGTCCGCGATCGAACTGACACCTCTGTCCCCCCCCCCCCTTGCACTTGGTTTCCAGTACTTGGACAACATGGCACACACTGCACTCAGTGCCCCTATCACTACACAGGATCTCATTGCTACACTCCACAAAAAACGCAACACCACTCCTGGTCACGATCGTGTCAGCTACCGCCACCTTCGTGAAGCTCCTGTCTCTTTCCTCTCCACCCTGGCCAGGCTCTACAATGTAGTCCTGTCCACCGGCTACTACCCCGACCTGTGGAAAACCTCCCGTATCCTGATGTTCCTTAAACCCAGTAAACCACCGTCCGCCGTCTCCTCCTACCGTCCCATCAGCCTTACCTCGGTCTTCAGCAAGGTCCTGGAATCCATCCTCACCCTCCGCATCCACCAGCATCTCCACCAGCACCGCATCCTTCCCGTTACCCAGTGTGGCTTTCGGCCGTCCTTCTCTTCCGACGACCTTCTCCTTCACCTCACTCATCTCCTTTCCGATCAGCTTAATTCCTGTCGCTCCGCTATCTTCCTCTCCCTGGACCTCGAACGTGCCTATGACTGCGTATGGCATTCCGGTCTCCTCTTCAAGCTCCAAACCTTCGCCGTTCCTATTAATTACGTCCGTCTGATCGGCTCCTTTCTCTCTCAACGTCACCACCCATAACACGGATTCCTACACCTTTTTTCCCTCCGCCAGTGTGCCCCAAGGCTCCGTCCTCTCCCCTTCTGTACCTTTTGTATACAGCGGACATGCCGCCGCCATCACCCCCCGTCCACCTTCTCCAGTTTGCCGATGACGCTGCCTTCCTTGCCCTTGGCCCCACCCTGCAGCGTTCCCAACACCTCCTCCAATCCCATCTTGACCGGTTCACCGCTTGGTGCAACCAGTGGTTGCTTAAGGTCAATCCCTCCAAAACCCAGGCGATCATTGTAGGCAAAACCACCCCTTCCTTCCGCCTCCTCGATTTCTATCTAACCATCTATGGCCATCCTATCGCCCTCACCTCCACCCTTAAGTACCTTGGCGTCACCCTCGACCGCCACCTCTCCTGGACCCCCCATCTCCGGACAATCCAAGCCAAGGCACGCTCCCGCCTCCATCTCCTCAAGCTCCTTTCCGGCCGTATGTGGGGTCTGGACCCCTCCACCATACTCCACACCTATAAATCCCTCGTTTGCCCTATCCTTTGTTACGGCCATTTTGTCTGGATATCCGCCCCCCTCCCCCTACCTTTTACAAATCCCTTCACATCCTTGAACGCCATGCTCTCTGCCTCGCCCTCCACTCCCCCACGTGGATCCTGTACGACCTAATTCCGTTCCCCCACCTCCTCCTTTTCCTCGAACGGATATGGATACTCTACACCTCCCGTAGACTCGATCCTCCTCACCCACTTGTCTCACCCATCCTCTCCCACCCCCACCTGCTGCCGCACCTGTATTCCCACTTCCCACCTGCTCTCCATCTCTCCACCCTCCTTACCCTCTCCCAAGGTGGCTTCCGGCAGCTCCCCCTCCCTGATGATGCCCTCCTCCCCTCCATCTACCTCTCCTACCAACTTTGATCCTCCCTCCCTCTTCCTGTGTTTGGGCACCCTCCCTCCCTTCTCTTCCCCTTCCCTCCCTCCTCCCTTTCTCCCCACTCCTCTCCCAGGCTTCCCCTACCCCCGTCCTCCTCCCATCTCCTCTGCCATTGGCATCTTTGCTCTCCCCTCTCCCTCCCCACCGAGCGAGGTGGCGCAGTGGTTAGCACACTGGACTTGCATTCGGAAGGACGACGGTTCAATCCCGTCTCCAGCCATCCTGATTTAGGTTTTCCGTGATTTCCCTAAATCGCTTCAGGCAAATGCCGGGATGGTTCCTTTGAAAGGGCACGGCCGATTTCCTTCCCAATCCTTCCCTAACCCGAGCATGAGCTCCGTCTCTAATGACCTCGTTGTCGACGGGACGTTAAACACTAACCACCACCGCCACCATCTCCCTCCCCCTCACCCTTCTTCCCCTCTTGGCAGGTCCCCAGACTCGCACACGTTACGTGGACATTCGCGCGCCGGAGATCATCGCCATCTGTTTCTCGTGTGTGCCGTCACGCTCCATCGTTCACATGTGCCATCGCTATCATCAGTGTTTGTGCGTCGAGTCAACAGTTTGTCGTGTGGATTATCATCGAGTGTGTATGGCTTCTTGTTTTTTTTTATGTTACTGTGTCTACTGTTTTTTTTACTCGCCGATTGTTCAAACTCATGTGTCTTCTCTGTTTTGGCCGGCCGCGGTGGTCTCGCGGTTCTAGGCGCGCAGTCCGGAACCGTGCGACTGCTACGGTCGCAGGTTCGAATCCTGCCTCGGGCATGGCTGTGTGTGATGTCCTTAGGTTAGTTAGGTTTAAGTAGTTCTAAGTTCTAGGGGACTGATGACCACAGCAGTTGAGTCCCATAGTGCTCAGAGCCATTTGAACCATTTGAATCTTCTCTGTTTTATCATTGTTAACTCTTGGGCTGAAGAGCGGCATAATGTGCTGCTGCCAGCCTACCTGTTGTTGTACAGGTATCAAAATCACGATAAAAACGGTGCAGTGCAAATTTTCAGTGTTGTCACTCCATCCCACAGTTGAATGTTGTTTACATTCACAACTCGAAGCTACTTCGGTTTTGGAGTGAGGCAGTGTTGCGTTGTCAGACGAGAAGCAGTGACAGCAGAATGGGACAGTCAGGGGGCTCAGAGGCACCGAACGTGCAGCAGTCACTGCTCGTCGAGGAGGATTTGAGTTGATCTGCTTTGACTTATTGCTCATTAGGGACCTGTTGCCTCACGTATTGTAACAGGTGGTGCATTTTACAGCTTTTCGTGTATATGACAAAACATATTCCATATTACAAACAGCAATTATTGTTTTCAGCGGTTACAACGGAAGTAATAATAAATTAAAAATACATCAGAAATTTAAAGAAAAAAAAGAAGACAAAAATATTCAAATTATAGGAAAGACTTTGATAGAAAGAGAGAGAGAGAAATGTTGCCCTATTTGAGCCAGCCTGGTCTGAAAGCCTCGGAACTACTTCGAGCCTTGCAGTCCCGGTTCGCTACAGTTTATTTTTCGGATTAATATTTCTAAACACTAATTTCAAAAATACAAAATTATGTACATTGTGAAAAGCGAAGCGGTGGGTGAGTGTAAAGTAAGTTATTTCTTGTTGTTATTAATTAACCTTTAGTTCCTATATTATGTGTATTATGTTTCTTATATGCTAAGTGTTCAGTTACAAGTGTTACATCTCGACAGCGGTATAATGATCGCGGGAGGTATATGCCTGCCGTTAATACTTAAGCTAGAATAGCGTTACAGGGTTGACTGCATTACTCTGTTTACTCTAAAACAGTTTAATTATTCTAGATGTTGTGTAAGGTTGTCTGCGACACGTGTTGTGAAAGTTTCGCTGTTTGAGAGAGTATGTGTTACGGTACTGCTGTCTGTGCTGGGGTACGAAATGGTATTGATGCCTCACGTGCTTCCTGTGTGTTGCAGTGTTCTGTTGTATGGCCGTGTCTGCCTGTGTTCTTCATGTAATGTACTTGACACATCATGAGCGTGGAGGAGGAGGAGGACTGTGAAGTGGAAACGCTAAAGAAAAACCACAGGTAATTCGAGACCAGGCAGATCTCGCGTCTTGAGGAGAGCAACTATCGAGCATTGCGGAAGTTGCTGCCAAAAGGAATCACAGGAAATCACGGGAAAGAGTAACTTTTTGTAGTCTATTTATGTACATCCGTTCTGCCTCCTTTCCCTCCCCGTACAGATTGCCTCACATCTACCTTGGTAAAGCCAAGCAAGCTGCAATCGTGAGACGGACTGTTTGTAGTTTTGGGTAACAGGACGAAGATTTCTGCTCCGTACTCGACGATAGCATGGATAGAATGCAGGGAGCGAAAACTTATGTACCACTTGTACAGAAGTCACGCTGTAGATATATGTGTTAAATCGTATGAAAAAGAGTATTTGAGAAGGCTGTCAGATAGGCTTGTAGTCTTTCCCCCCGTTATTCAATCCGTACACCGAGCAACCTTTGAAGGAAACCAAGAATAAATTTGAAAAGGCAATTACAGTTCAAGAATGAGAAACACGAACTTTGATGTTTCGCGATAATACCGCAATTCTGTCAGAGCCGGCAAAGGACCTGAGTGCTTGGAAGGGCAACGTCTTGAAAAAGTGTTAAAAGGTAAACATGAACCAAAGGAAACCATCAGTAATGGAATGCAGTCCACTAATTCTGACATAACTACACTCCTGAAAATGGAAAAAAGAACACATTGACACCGGTGTGTCAGACCCACCATACTTGCTCCGGACACTGCGAGAGGGCTGTACAAGCAATGATCACACGCACGGCACAGCGGACACACCAGGAACCGCGGTGTTGGCCGTCGAATGGCGCTAGCTGCGCAGCATTTGTGCACCGCCGCCGTCAGTGTCAGCCAGTTTTCCGTGGCATACGGAGCTCCATCGCAGTCTTTAACACTGGTAGCATGCCGCGACAGCGTGGACGTGAACCGTATGTGCAGTTGACGGACTTTGAGCGAGGGCGTATAGTGGGCATGCGGGAGGCCGGGTGGACGTACCGCCGAATTGCTCAACACGTGGGGCGTGAGGTCTCCACAGTACATCGATGTTGTCGCCAGTGGTCGGCGGAAGGTGCACGTGCCCGTCGACCTGGGACCGGACCGCAGCGACGCACGGATGCACGCCAAGACCGTAGGATCCTACGCAGTGCCGTAGGGGACC
This sequence comes from Schistocerca nitens, assembly GCF_023898315.1. NCBI lineage: Eukaryota > Metazoa > Arthropoda > Insecta > Orthoptera > Acrididae > Schistocerca > Schistocerca nitens. The sequence goes on from NC_064622.1 coordinate 492,966,254, forward strand.
GCACCGCCACTTCCCAGCAAATTAGGGACACTGTTGCTCCTGGGGTATCGGCGAGGACCATTCGCAACCGTCTCCATGAAGCTGGGCTACGGTCCCGCACACCGTTAGGCCGTCTTCCGCTCACGCCCCAACATCGTGCAGCCCGCCTCCAGTGGTGTCGCGACAGGCGTGAATGGAGGGACGAATGGAGACGTGTCGTCTTCAGCGATGAGAGTCGCTTCTGCCTTGGTGCCAATGATGGTCGTATGCGTGTTTGGCGCCGTGCAGGTGAGCGCCACAATCAGGACTGCATACGACCTAGGCACACAGGGCCAACACCCGGCATCGTGGTGCGGGGAGCGATCTCCTACACTGGCCGTACACCACTGGTGATCGTCGAGGGGACACTGAATAGTGCACGGTACATCCAAACCGTCATCGAACCCATCGTTCTACCATTCCTAGACCGGCAAGGGAACTTGCTGTTCCAACAGGACAATGCACGTCCGCATGTATCCCGTGCCACCCAACGTGCTCTAGAAGGTGTAAGTCAACTACCCTGGCCAGCAAGATCTCCGGATCTGTCCCCCATTGAGCATGTTTGGGACTGGATGAAGCGTCGTCTCACGCGGTCTGCACGTCCAGCACGAACGCTGGTCCAACTGAGGCGCCAGGTGGAAATGGCATGGCAAGCCGTTCCACAGGACTACATCCAGCATCTCTACGATCGTCTCCATGGGAGAATAGCAGCCTGCATTGCTGCGAAAGGTGGACATACACTGTACTAGTGCCGACATTGTGCATGCTCTGTTGCCTGTGTCTATGTGCCTGTGATTCTGTCAGTGTGATCATGTGATGTATCTGACCCCAGGAATGTGTCAATAAAGTTTCCCCTTCCTGGGACAATGAATTCACGGTGTTCTTATTTCAATTTCCAGGAGTGTATATTAGGAAATCAGTCTTTAGAAGTAGTCGCCGAGTGTTGCTCTTTGGGCAGCAAAAGTGACATGAGTTGTATCGGCGGCAACTGACCGCAATGAAGCGCACACCACTCCATTCTATTCCAGAGGTGATCCGGGGGACGTTAAGTTACAACACTGGCGGTAGTTATCCGTCAGAACGGCTTGCTTATGCCGTGTTACACCTAAATTCCAGAAAGAACCACGAACCAGCTGGAGAATCTGTTACTGCTGCCTCCCGTTAGAGCAGATTATCAAATCTAGAGTGGAGAGTTAATAACAATCTGAAGAATTTGCTGCCTCTCTCTCCCTTTTGATGACATTATCAAATCTATCGCAATGAATTGACACTCCTGGTTCTTCAAGCAACTCAAGCAACCTTCCTCTCTTCTCTATGTCCATCACCTCAATGTCCTGTTCAACACCTTTCACTGGGTGGCCTATCTCGCATCGCGTTCGGCAAGTACAAATTTCCCATAGTTGTTCAGTCTCAAAAGCGTCCTTGTACTTGGTATACCTCGTCGAGAACGCTCTTCCAGTCTGTCCTACACACCTCACATCGCACGACGCTCACTGTACTTCATGTCCTCCCTCTTGTTCTTGTTTCCATTTCCCATTGGCAACCTCATATCTTAAGCTGCATCTGACTAAACAGACTGGAGGCATTTTAAAGTAATACGCGAACTTTGTATAGCAATATTTTTTATTTTATGACTGTTTTGATTCTTTGTTAAGCCCATTTATATCACGAGCTAAACGCAGGCAGCCAGATGATGGGAACTTCATTGCCGAAACGCGTGGCTGTGGATAACATTTCACTTCTGCATCTACATCTATACTCTGCAGACTACTGTGAAGTGCATGGCAGAGTGTCGATCCCATTGTACCAGTTATTAGGGTTTCCTCCCGTTCCATTCACGTATTGAGCGAGTGAAGAATAGTTGTTTGTGCGTAATTACTGTAATCTTGTCCCGACTATCTCAGTGTGAGTGGCAAGTAGGTCGTTCTAGTATAGTCACAGAATCGTCTTTTAAACCCGGTCCTTGAAACGTTGTAGGTAGGGTTCCTCTGGAGGGTTCACGTCTGTCTTCAAGAGTCTGGAATTTCAGTTTCTTCAGCATCTATATGACACCCTGCCAAGGGTCAGACTAAACTGTGACCATTCGTACTGCCCTCCTCTGTATACGTTAAATATCCCCTGTTACTCCTATTTGGTACAGACGCCAGACACTTGAGCGATATTCCAGAATGTGTCGCACGAGTGATTTGTAAGCACTCTCCTCTGAATTTCTCTAGCATTTTACCAGTAAACCGAAGTCTGTTACTTTTCCCACGGCTGAGCATTCCATTTCATATCCCTATAAAGTGTTGCGCCCAAGAATTTGTAGGAGTTAGCCGATTCCAACTATGGCTCATTGATACGCTACTGGCCATTAAAAGTGCTACACCAAGAAGAAATGCAGATGTTAAACGGGTATTCATTGGACAAATATATTATACTACAACTGACATGTTGGATGGCGTGTACAGGTACAGCTGCCCATGCTGCTTCAACACGATACCACAGTTCATCAAGAGTAGTGACTGGCGTATTGTGACGAGCCAGTTGCTCGGCCACCATTGACCAGACGTTTTCAGTTGGTGAGAGGTCTGGAGAATGTGCTGGCCAGGGCAGCAGTCCAACATTTTCTGTACCCAGAATGGCCCGTACAGGACCTCCAACATGCGGTCGTGCATCATCCTGCTCAAATGTAGGGTTTCGCAGAGACCGAATGAAGGGTAGAGCCACGGGTCGTAACACATCTGAAATGTAACGTCCACTGTTCAAAGTGCCGTCAGTGCGAACAAGAGGTGACCGAGACGTGTAACCAATGGCACCCCAAACCATCACGCCGGGTGATACGCCAGTTGGGCGATGACGAATACACGCTTCCAATGTGCGTTCACCGCGATGTCGCCAAACAAGGATGCGACCATCATGATTGTGTAAACAGAATCTGGATTCATCCGAAATAATAACGTTTTACCATTCGTGCACCCAGGTTCGTCGTTGAGCACACCATCGCAGGCGCTCCTGTGTGTGATGCAGCGTCAAGGGTAACCGCAGCCATGGTCTCCGAGCTGATAGTCCATGCTGCTGCAAACGTCGTCGAACTGTTCGTGCAGATGGTTGTTGTCTTGCAAACGTCCCCACCTGTTGACTCAGGGATCGGGACTTTGCTGCACGATCCGTTACAGCCATGCGGATAAGATGCCTGTCATCTCGACTGCTAGTGAAACGAGGCCGTTCCAGCACGGCGTTCCGTATTACCCTCCTGAACCCACCGATTTCATATTCTGCTAACAGTCATTCGATGTCGACCAACGCGAGCAGCAATGTCGCGATACGATAAACCGTAATTGCGATAGGCTACAATCCGACCTTTATCAATGTCGGAAACGTGATGGTACGCTTTTCTCCTCCTTACACGAGGCATCACAACAACGTTTCACCAGGCAACGCCGGTCAACTGCTGTTTGTGTATAAGAAATCGGTTGGAAACTTCCTCATGTCAGCACGTTTTAGGTGTCGCCACCGGCGCCAACCTTGTGTGAATGATCTGAAAAGCTAAAAATTAGTGTATCACAGCATCTTCTTCCTGTCGGTTAAATTTCGCGTCTGTCGCACGTCATCTTCGTGGTGTAGCAACTTTAATCGCTAGTAGTGTATTATAGTCATAGGGTATTACGTTTTCTCGTTTTGTGAAGTGCACAGTTTTACATTTCAGAAGATTTAAAGGAAGTTGCCAGTCTCTGCACCACTTCGAAATCTCGTGACTATCTGGCTGCATATTTCACTTGATACCTCATATGGTCGCACTTTTTACAATAAGCGTAGATGTGATACTAAAACGATTTTCGGAAATCAAGAAATACTGCATCTACCTTGAGTCTTGGTCCAAGACTTTCAGCACTGTCATGTGAAGAAAGTGTGATTGCACTTTATATGGTCGATGTTTTCGGAATCGATGCAGACTTGCGTAGAGGTTGAGAGGCACCCACATGCCTTGCTCATACTGTGGCATCAAGCAGTCAGGCCTGCAAGATGAGTGGTCTGCCAAGCGAGTAGATTCATTCTTATTAATCGAGTAACATGAACTCTAGTACTCACACTTAAGTTACAAGTTATCCTCCTATATGATTAATACGCAACGGAAACACGCATCTGACTATCAGTAATTTACAGAACTCTGACTGTACACTACGCACTGGCAAGACCACATTTTCTTTTTGTCTTTTATTTAACGGCTTTTGTCAACACGTGGCCACCGCACTGAATATGAATGGCGCACACATTATAAATTCGGGACATTATGACAACATACAATTCGAAGGAAAAGTCCACCAATCTTTTTCTTTTCACTATCTTATTTATTCCGATAAATTCTCTAACCTAAACACACAAATTCTATAACGTACAACAATAACACATGAGAAATTCCGCCCAGTGAGCATGGCTTTACATTGGTGAATCTCTATATTATGGTCTCGTAATTATTTAACGCTACAGTGCACTTTCTGGATAGGATGGTGGATCTTTTATTATTTCTCACACTTCGGCTCTCACAATCATCATCACGAAACTATCCTCCAGACCGAACATTACAGAAGGAACAAGCATAACCCACTAATCTTTTGAAACTACCTTGCTACTCTCCCATGCAAACCACACATACCCAAATTACATGACATACATCACACTACAATATGAAATACAAAACACTAAATAGTCACAACACTATCACTTTCAGCTTTCCCACTTCAATTAATATTTATCCCAGTTTCACACGACACTGCCCCACTTCGTAATTCTACTTTCCTACTATGAACTCTGGAGATATATGCACGTCTTCTTGTGCAATGCAAGCCAAGTGGCGTTGCTGGATAGACGGCCGACTCACCTTGCTTCTCTCTCAGAGTTTGAACCTAGCGTCACACGGAATCATATCACGCAAAGTAATATTAAGAACATATTCATCCCACACGCGAGTCCTCAACTGATACCATGGACGTGTACTTCTCTTTATCTTTGTCTCATACACAGATTGAGACTCACACAGTACTCACCACGTGGAAGTACTCGTCTCTAATTTCAAGTCCTGCACACGCCATTTCTTAAATATTTCAACTTATGGTACACACGCTATTTCTTAAATATTTCAACTTATTGTACACACGTTAGTAATTCAGCTTAACTTAAGCACACGGAAGTATTTCAACTTATTGCTACACGTGGTTTCATAGTGACCGTTGGTCACTTCCAAAGATTACTACAAGCCCATTAATATTACCTGCCTGACATTTAATTATCCCCACAAAAGTTCTTGAAATAGAGAAATTATTATTTCCAACTACTCTTAAATATTCCACATGCATACCATGTCTCCACTCTTTCGTCATTACGGAGCACAACTAAAACAGGTCTTAACAGCACAAGATCCAGCGGCAGAGTGCTGAAACATGGCCGTTCTCCAGGTCCTCTCGCACCTTTGCTCAAGTGGGGGAGCACCTTGCTACCGTATTGGTCAGCCACATTTCAGGCGCCCAAAGCTCAGGTAAATTTCATCTCTTTGGTCCCACCAAAGGTGGCCAAAGGATCGTCTCAAAGATGATCATATATTCACATTCACTATCTGCGGTTAGCAGACGACCATACATTCATTCATTTCACAGATCTCACCAAACTGGATGAAGCGATTTACTTTGTGGGAGTGCACATGTGATCAATTAAATAAATAAATTGTCATTCTTTCCCACACTGGTATCTGGCTTGGCTGTATTAATTGAAATTGAGTTATTTTACAAAAAAAATGTGTTGTTCTGACAAAAATAATGAAGTATGTTGTACCTATTTTCAACGTCGGGCGGTACTGTACCCTTTCAAGGTGATCATTGTGTTCGAGATACCTCATTATCTTTTAGCTCCGAATACGTCCTGGGATTCTACAACAAACTGATATCAAGCATATTGGAAAGTAGTTCTTTGGATCACTTCTACCCTTCTTGTAAATGGGCGTGACATGTGCTGTCGTATGTCTGCTGGGCACGGTTTTTTGTTCGAGGGATCTGCCACAGATTAGGAGCTAACTCAGCCGCAAATTCAGTACAGAATGTGATATGGATACCATCGGGCCTTGGAGCATTGTTCAGTTTTAACGATTTCTGGTTTTCTCAACACCACTGACACACTTATTTCATCCATCCTTTTAGTGGTACGAGGATTAAATTGGGGCAATTCTCCTGGGTTCTCCTACGTAAAGGAACATTTGAACACGGAGTTTTGCCTTGCTACCCACAGTTTCAGTTCCTGTCTCATTCGCGAGTGAGTGGACATTAACTTTGATATCAGTGACTGCCTTGACATACAACCAGGATTTCTTTGGGATTTGTGAAAGATGATTTGAGAATATTGTGCTACAGTAGTCACTGAAGGCTCTACGCATTGCTCTTTTGACAGCCAAGCGTGTTTCATTCAGCACTCTCTATTTACATTCACATAGTTGTGTGTTGCACGCTAAATACCTATAACGATAAACTTTAAAATCATTACATCCAATCCGTAACATGGATAGTATTATAATGTAGAGGCTTCTAGCAGCTAAAAATACAACGAACCAATTCCATTGAGAGGCACCCACATGCCTTGCTCATACTGTGGCATCAAGCAGTCAGGCCTGCAAGATGAGTGGTCTGCCAAGCGAGTGGATTCTTTCTTATTTGACGACTAACATGAACTCTAGTACTCACACTTAGTTACAAATTATCCTCCTGTATGAATAATACGCAACGGAAACGCATATCTCACTATCAGTGATTTACAGAACTCTGACTGTACACTACGCACTGGCAATACCACATTTTCTTTTTGTCTTTTATTTAACGGCTTTTATTAACACGTGGCCATCCCACTGAATATGAATGGCGCACACATTATAAATTCGGGACATTATGACAACATACAATTCAATGGAAAAGGCCACCAATCTTTTTCTTTTCACTATCTTATTTACTCCGATAAATTCTCTAACCTAAACCCACAAATTCTATAACCTACAACAATAACATATGAGAAATTCCGCCCAGTGGGCATGGCTTTACATTAGTGAATCTCTATATTATGGTCTCGTAATTTATTTAACGCTACAGTGCACTTTCTGGATAGAATGGTGGATCTTTCATTATACCTCACACTTCGATTCTCACAATCATCATCACGAAACTTTCCTCCAGATCGAGCGACACAGAAGGAACAAGCATAACCCACTAATCTTTTGAAACTACCTTGCTACTCTCCCACGCAAACCACACATACCCAAAATTACATGACATACATCACACTGCAACATGAAATACAACACTAAATAGTCACAACACTATCACTCTCAGCTTTCCCACTTCAATTAATATTTATCCGAGTTTCACACGACACTGCCCCACTTTGTAATTCTACTTTCCTACTATGAACTCTGGAGATATTTGCACGTCTTCCTGTGCAATGCAAGCCAAGTGGCGTTGCTGGATAGACGGCCGACTCACCTTGCTTCTCTCTCAGAGTTTGAATCTCGCGTCACACGGTATCCTATTGTGCAAAGTAATATTAAGCACACACGCGAGTCCTCAACTGATACCATGGACGAGTACTTCTCTTTATCCTTTGTCTCATACACAGATTGAGACTCACACAGTACTCACCACGTGTAAGTACTCGTCTCTAATTTCAAGTCCTGCACACGCCATTTCTTAAATATTTCAGCTTATGGTACACACGCTATTTCTTAAATATTTCAACTTATTGTACACACGTTAGTAATTCAGCTTAACTTAAGCACTCGGAAGTATTTCAACTTATTGCTACACGTGGTTTCATTGTGACCGTTGGTCACTTCCGAAGATTACTACAATCCCATTAATGTTACCTGCCTGACATTTAATTCTCCCCACAAAAGTTCCTGAGATAGAGAAATTATTAGTTCAAACTACTCTTAAATATTCCACATGCATACCATGTCTCCACTCTTTCGTCATTACGGAGCACAACTAAAACAAGTCTTAACAGCACAAGATCCAGCGGCAGAGTGCTGAAATATGGCCGTTCTGTAGGTCATCTCGCACCTCTGTCGAGGTGGGGGAAGCACCTTGCTATCGTATTGGTCAGCCACATTTCAGGCGCTCAAAGCTCTGGTAACTTTCATCTCTTTGGTCCCACGAAAGGTGGCCAAAGGATCGACTCAAAGATGATCATATATTCACATTCACTATCTGCGGTTAGCAGACGACCATACATTCATTCATTTCACAGATCTCACCAAACTGGATGTAGGGATTTATTTTGTGGGAGTGCACATGTGATCAATTAAATAAATAAATTGTCATTTTTTCCCACACTGGTATCCGGCTTCGCTGTATTAATTGAAATTGAGTTATTTTACAAAAAAAAATGTGTTGTTCTGACAAAAATAATGAAGTATTTCGTACCTATTTTCAATGTCGGGCGATAGTGTACCCTTTCACCATGTCTGCGAAGATATCGTTCCCTGCATGATCGGATCACGCTTGCCAGGTGTCGAAGCGTCGAAGAGGCTACCTAGCGTGAGCGACTCTGTGTCCTGCTCGAAGGGAACACGCACGCTCTCCCATCACATCTGTTCAGTCATTATTTCCGTGCTCTGTCACAGCGGGACGACAAAACCAGGCTTGTTTTCAGTGATTGGTTTCCGCCATCAAAGAGTTTACCTTGCTCCTTACATTCCCACTCATGTTCGGCAAACTGCGGTGAATATGTACCATGAAAATTCTTTCCTTTGAAAGAAATGCAATGGCGCAAAGACATCGAGCCAACCATTATTTAGATAATTTTTTCACCAGTGCCCATTTCTTCAACCACCATTCTCTGATCGGCTAATGATAATGAAACCATGAAAGAGTACGTAATATATCGAAAAGAAGGACATCGATTCCGAAGTATAAAACGTAATCCGAAGGGAATGTTTAATACATGTTATTAAAAATTGTATCTTACATTACACTTAGGTCCGGTGTTAACCCGTTTGCTGCCTTCTTCGGTCTCCATTGTTTCTCTTGCCTGCCTAGCATCTGTTCCTCCTTATGGCTAGGTTATTTTTAATTTCATTTATTGTGAGCCTTGCTGTATTCGTTTTAAATCTTCTTCAGTTTTCTTCTAGCTTTTTCTTTGTCCTCCTCTTCCCCTAGCATGGAAGTCTACCTTAACGAAGGCACTTTCACTTGCCGAGAGGAAAGTTTCCTGTGTTCTGCTGAAGGTGACGGCTATCTGTAGGATCTCCCAAGACGGAGACAGGCTTTTGCAGAAGATCCGGACAAAGCGCAGCAAATCATGAGGGTGGCTGTTCATATGGCGTGGATTTAAGAACTAAACGCTCACAATAAATCCAGGACCTCTAGCCAGTACATTACGCGTTGGGAAGGTGGCTGTGATCAACTGCCGTACAAATGTCTTAACTGCTTTCAACCCTAAAACTGGATTCGGATAAACAGCGATAGAAACTGAAAAATAATAGTAGAACAATACGAAACTCAGATGGAAAGAGATTCGCTGATAATTTAGTATAATTAAAGAAAAATCAAATTACAAATTCCTCAATCTGCTGTTGAAAAGCACTATTTTCTTAATTAACGAATGGATTTTATTGTTGTAGGAACTTCGCTTGACATGACTGAGACTACTGAAACTCAGACGTAACTAACGATACATCCACATCTATAAACCGCAAGCCATCTTACACTAAAGAGCCAAAGAAACCGTTATACCTGCCTAACATCGTGTAGGCCTCGGAGAGCTCGCAGAAGTGCCGTAACTAGATGTGGCATGGGCTCGACTAATGTCTGAAATAGTGCTGGATGGAATTGACACCATGAATCCTGCAAGGCCGTCCACAAATCAGTAAGGGTACGAGGGGGTGGAAATCTCTTCTGAACATCACGTTGAAGGCATCCCAGATATGATAAATAATGCTCATGTGTGGGGAGTTTGGCGGCCATCGGAAGTGTTTGAACTCAGAAGAGCGTTCCTGGAACCACTCTGTAGTAATTATGGATGTGTGGCGTGTCGCATTGTCCTGCTGGAATTGCCCAAATCCGTCGGAATGCACAATGGACATGAATCGATGCAGGTGATCAGACCTGTCAGAGTCATATGTAGACGTATCAGAGGCCGCATATCACTCCAACTACAGACGTCCCACACCAATACAGAGCCTCCACCAACTTGAACAGTCCCCCGCTGACATGCAGGGGCCCTGGATTCATGACGTTGTCTCCATCCGCTCGACAGAACTGGAAACGAGGCTCATCCGACCCGGCAACATGTTAGTCATTAATAGTCCAATGTCGGTGCTGACAGGTCCAGGCGAAGAGTAAAGCTTTGTGTAGCCTTCGGCTCCGAAAACCCATATCGATGATGTTTCGTTGATTGGTTCGCACGCTGACACTTGTTGATGGCCCAGCATTGAAATCTGCAGCAATTTGGTGAAGGGCTGCACTTCTGTCACGTTGAACGATTCTCTTCAGTCTTCGTTTGTCCTGTTCTTGCAGGATCTGTTTCCGGCCACAGCGGTGTCGGAGATTTGATGTTTTACCGGGTTTCTGATATTCACGGTACGCCTGTGAAATGGTTGCACGGGGAAAATCCCCACTTCTGCATCTGTACTGGATTAAGCAAAAATCAGGAAATATATGCTCTTATTTTGTGTAAATACCTGGAATTATGCACATAAAGAAATTTCATTTCTTACGAAAGCATACTACAACATATCACACATATTCTTGTAGAATAATTAGAAAACTAGTGATGCGCGCGTAATTGTTATTTGGTGTTCCACGGTGAACTACAAGAACTCAAAGTGAAAAAAAAGAACAAGTCTTCACTAAAGAACAGTGATTCTGACGCTTGTTAAAAAGAACTTACAATGTGTTTCAACTTGAGCACATGTAAAACGATACCCATTGCTTTATGATCAAAAAATTCGGGGAAACCAGTTTAATCGCACTACTACGTGCGTAACAGTAGTACTATAATTCGTTGAATTGTCAAAATCAATGCTTCATTTCTGCTATGTTGTTGTTGTTGTGGTCTTCAGTCCTCAGACTGGTTTGATGCAGCTCTCCATGCTACCCTATCCTGTGCAAGCTTCTTCATCTCCCAGTATTTCTGCTATAAACGAGAAAAACTGAAACTGCCAGCTCCACTTCACACGGCGCTTACTGAACTCGGATTTCTGTCATGGGACTTAGGTGTTGGTTTCAAGCCTTAACACAGCAGAGATAGAGACATACGCAGTCTGTGTTATATATGGTCTACGATATTGCGGAGCGGAGCAAGTCTTCGTCAGTGTTCTATGGATAACTTGAAGATAGCTGACAGATACTCAATCGAAATAACGTGGGATTAATCAAACGACGTTCAGATGCAAGCCCGAAATTTGTCTGAACAGCGCTCCGTGTGTTTCCGGTTTCCCTATTCCGTAAACTTCCGTCACATTTGAGCCTTCTGTAGTGTTTTAAGTGAGCGAAACTACGACTGATTGATTTATATGGTGTTCTCTGTGCCCCGTGAATTTTCTCATAACGGCTAAAACACCTAGAAGGCGACAAGTGTATTGCAAACGGGCAAGAAGAATCCTTATTTTTTGCAGAGTTCTCGTTCCTCAAACGTGAGACAGATTCGCGCGAGCCGGTCTGCGACGTTGCCAAGGTGCAGGAACGTAACGTAGGCGCTGTCCGTGGACTTATTTTTAGACGGCTGACAACGCAGCATTCCTTGTGGGCTTCCCGGCCAGAGGCCATTAACGCTGTAGCCGACTATAGTCGCGATGGTACGATCATTGCTGCAACAGTTCGAGCTTGTTTGTACATCTGCCGTGAAGGGGTCATAGGGCCGTCTCGCCGTATATACAGGGTGACAGTTATTGAACCATACGAAATAAAATCGTCATAACTTCTGAACGGTTTGCATTAGGACGTTCAAAAAATGGCTCTGAGCACTATGGGACTTAACATCTTAGGTCATCAGTCCCCTACAACTTAGAACTACTTAAACCTAACTAACCTAAGGACACCACACACATCCATGCCCGAGGCAGGATTCGAACCTGCGACCGTAGGACGTTCAAATTGCACGGTTAGCCGCGGGGCATGATGGGAAGTAGTATGCGCATGCACCTTGTTGTCTGTTCAACGAAGCTCACTTTCATTTGGATGGGTTCATCAATAAGCAAAATTGGACCATTTTGGGACTGAGAATCCGTATTTCGCGATCGAGAAGTCTCTTCACCCTCAACGGGTGACTGTGTGGTTTGTAATGACCCGTCATGGAATAAACGGTCCGATATCCCTTGACGGCACGGTGACTACATAACGGGTACGTGAGCGTTTTAGATGATTTCATCCCCATTACCCACAGTGACCCTGATTTCAGCAAGATTTTGTTCGTGCATGACGGAGCTCGACCCTCGAAGCAGAACAGTGCTAAGTTGGAGGAGCACTTTGGGGACCACAGTCTGGCTTTGGGGTACCCAGAGACCACTGACATAGACCTCCATTGGCCGTAACATTCTCCGGATCTGAACACATGCGACTCCTTTTTGTGAGGCTATATTAAAGACAAGGTGTACAGCAATAACCCCAAAATCATTGCTGAGCTGAAAACAGGAACTCGGGAGGTCATCGACAGCATCGATGCTCCCACACTTCAGCGGGTCATGCAGAATTTCGCTATTCGTCAGCGCCACATCATGGCCAATGACGGCAGACATATCGAACATGTCATAACCTAAATCCGAATATCTGCAGTGACTTTTACATGTTGAATAAAGTGTGTGCACGCCGTAATTTGTAACTTATTTACGTTTTTTTGATATAGTTCAATAATTTTTACCCTGTATATAGTGTCTGTTCTTTCGGACATGATCTCGGCACGACTCGTTTGCTTCTGTCATCTTTCTCCGACTGTTCACAGTGTCTCTCTGACGCATGACTTATTGCATTCTTACGGAAATCCTTATATTGTTTACGGAGCCGCAAGCCGTCTTTCACCTTACCTATTAGCTTACACTTTTTTGGAAGCAGATGGAAAATCCATTTAATTTTGCCACTGTGCCAGGATTCTGCTCAGTTGGTTCAATACTCTGCTGACGTACGGCAGACGCGCCATCGTTCTGTCCTTCTCGTCGTGTTCCTGAAAGCACGTCGGAGCTGTCTCTCGCCGTATCCGCGCGTCTTCAGCACGTCTCCCGCTGCTTCGTAAAGGACTGCATTCGGATCGTCACGCTAGAGCAATGCCAGCAACACAGGAGACTTTCGGTCTCCAGCAAGTTCGTAATACACAGATTTATAACGTTTTCCAGACTTATAGAACGATACGGGGCTGTAGTTGGTGGCTTTGGTGATCTAACGTATAAACCGCTGGCCTCTAGCCAAGAAGAGTCCGGGTTCAGTCGCAGACAGGTGCGTCGATTATTCCTCGTTCCAGTCCTCTCAGGACGACCAAGCGTACTCAGCCTGTTATAAGGTGAATACTAGGTTCCTCTCTTGAGGCTCAAAGGCGGCTGGGGCGATGGGCTCACCACCGTCCTCCCCCCGGCGCCATGGCGAAGAAAGGCTGCGTTCTGCTTGCAGTCAACCCAGTAGCCCGGGGAAGGGCCTGTGTCAAAGACTTTACTTTCTTCAATTTGGGAATGACTTGTTTGTTTTTCGAGACATTTACAAATGGTTCAAATGGCTCTGAGCACTATGGGACTTAACAGCTGTGGTCACCAGTCCACCAGAACGTAGAACTAATTAAACCTAACTAACGTAAGGACATCACACACATCCGTGCCCGAAGCAGGATTCGAACCTGCGACCGTAGCAGTCGTGCGGTTTCAGACTGAAGCGCCTAGACACTTTCAACTCTACGCTTCTACAGTAAATTGATAGTAGAAGATGAGCAAATTCTCTCACGATATTCATGCACCTGACAAAGTTTTACTTCATGTTCCTCAAATAACGCCCTTTTTCTTCTTTTTTTGTGTCATGAGCCCGCCCCTAATACCTCTCCTGCGCTAACTTCTTCGTCTCAGATAAGCATTCTGCGCCTTCAGTTGTTTGTTGGATACACTGTTTTCCAGTCTCTATCTCCCCCTACTATTCGTATTCTCTACAGCTCCGTCTAATATGATGCAGGTTATTCCCTGATGTGTCAAAACGTGTTCTATCATCCTGTCCCTTCTTCTTGTCAGTGTTTTCCTTATGTTGCTCTATCTTTGTTCGCTGATTTTGCGGAGAACTTTCTCGTTCCTCATCCTATCAGTCCACATAATTTTCAACATCCTTCTGCAGCACCACATCTCAAATGCTTCGATCCTTCTCTGTTCCGGTTCTCCCTCTGTCAACGATTCACTACCCTACAACGCTGTGCTCCAAACGTACATTCTCAGAAATGTATTCCTAAAATTAAGGCCTATGTTTGATCCTAGCAAATTTCCCTTGGCCAGGAATGCCCTCTTCTCCTGAGCTAGTCTGCTTTTTATGTCCTCCTTGCTTCGTCTGTCACTTTTATTTTGCTGCATAGGTAGCGGAGTTCCTCAGCTTCATCTACTTCGTGATCACCAATCCTGACGTTAAGTTTCTCGCTGTTCTCATTTCCACTACTTCTCATTACTTTGGTCTTTCTTCGATTTCCTCTCAATCCTTATTCTGTACTCAATAGACTGTTCATTCTATTGATGGCATCCTGTAATTCTTCGTGACTTTCACTGAGGTAGAAATATCATCTGCGAATTTTATCATTGCTATCTTTCACCCTGAATATTGATTCCACTCTTGAAACTTTCTTTTACTTCCGTCATTGCTTTGCTTGTTCGATGTATGGATTGAAAGCGAAACATTGCATTTGTCTCATACACTGTTTTTATCCCGAACCCTTCGTTTTTGTTCTTCCAGTCTTATTGTTCTCTCTTGGTTCTCGTACGTGTTGTATATTACTCGTCTTTCCATGTAGCTTACTGCAATGTTCCTAAGAATTTCGAACATATTGCCCCGTTTTAAATTGTCGAACTCAATTCTTAGTCTACAAACACTTTAAACGTGTCTTTATTCTTCTTCAACCTTGCTTCTATTATCAGGCGCAAACTCAGAACTGCCTCTCTGATGTGCTCTTGCTGTCTTCGGAATTATGTGGATGATATTTTTTTCTGAAAGTCCGATGGTATATCGCCAGACGGATGAATTCTACACACCAACTTCAATACTCGTCAAGTTACCACTTTTCCCAGTGATTTCAGAAATTCCGATGGTAGGCATGCCATCTGCCTTATTTCATCTCAAAGATCAATGAGTCCTTGCACTTTCTGACTCTAATACTGGATCCCCTACGTCTTACTCATGTACTCCAATTTCTTCTTCTACCAAGTTATCGAACACGTCCTCCCACTCACAGAAGCCTTCATCTACATCTACATGCACACTCCACAAGCTACCGCATGGTGCATGGTGGAGGGTATCCTATACTACTACTCGTAATTTCGACTCCCGTTCCACTTACAGATAGAGCAAGGGAGCAACGACTGTCCATATGCGTCTGAATGAGCCCTAAATTTTCGTATTTCATCTTCGTGGTTCTTAAGCAAAATGTATGTTGGTGCCAGTACAATCGTTTTGCAGTCACCTTCAAATGCCGGCTCTCTATATTTTCTCAGTTGTGTTTCTCGAAAAGAACGTCGATTTCTCTCCAGGGATTCCTATTTGAGTTCCGCCGCGGGGTAGCCGTGCGGTCATAGGCGTCTTGTCACGGTTCGCGCGGCTCCCTCCGTCGAAGGTTCGAGTCATCGCACAGGCTTGGGTGTGTGTGTGTTGTTCTTAGCGTAAACTAGTTTAATTTAGATTAAGTAGTGCGTATGCGTAGGGACAGATGACCCCAGCAGTTTGGTCCCATAGTCTTTACCACAAATTTCCAATCTGAGTTCCGGAAGCATCTCCGTAGCATTTGCGTGTTGCTCGAAGTTACCGGTAACAAATAAACCAGTCCGCCTCTGCATTGCTTCAAGTCGTACTTTGATCCGATCTGGTGGGGATCCCAAGCACTCGAGTAGTAGTAAGGAATAGGTCACCCAGACATGCGTTCTTCTTTACAGATGAACCACACTTTGCTAAAATTCTCCCAATAAACCGAAGTGGAGCGCGTGCCTTCCCCACTATAATCCTTACACACCCCCATACTTAAACGTCTCGACTGTGTCAAGCAGGACTCCACTAGTACTGTAGAAGAACATTATGGGTTCGCTTTTCCTACTCATCCGCACATTTTTCTGCATTTAGCGCCAGCTGCCATTCATCATACCAACTATAAATTTTGTCTAAATCGTCTTGTATCCTCTTACATTCACCCAACTTCGACCGCTCCCCGTACGCCACAGCATCATCACGAACAGCCGCAGATCGCTGCCCACCCTGTCCGCCAGATGAACAGATGAATGGTTCAAATGGCTCTGAGCACCGAGGGACTTAACTTCTGAGGTCATCAGTCCCCTAGAACTTAGAACTACTTAAACCTAACTAACCTAAGGACATCACACACATCCATGCCCGAGGCAGGATTCGAACCTGCGACCGTAGCGGTGGCGCGGTTCCAGACTATGGCGCCTAGAACCGCTCGGCCACCCCGGCTGGCCCGCCAGATGATTTACATATATAGAGAACAGCAGTGGTCCTATCACACTTAGCTGAGGACTCCAGACGATACCATTGTCCTTGATGGAAACTCGCCATCGAGGGCAACATACTGGGTTCTACGAGGGTTGGCCGGAAAGTAGTGCCCCGCATGTTTTTTCTCAGCCGAAAACAATACTACAAATGTGAAACATTACATACGTATTACCTGAAGTCTCGTGAGCGAGCCCGCCAAGTTTTCGCCCCTTCCGACTGATAAGGTAGCTGCAGGACAGTTTCAAAATGGCGTCTGTAGGTGATGTACGTTACAAGCAACCTGCCGTTATTGAATTCCTCACTGCAGAGAAAGAAGCCGTAGGGAATATTCATAAACGCTTGCGCAGAGTCTATGGAGCATCTGCTGTCGACAGAAGTACAGTTAGTCGCTGGGCACGGAGGGTGAGGTCATCAAAAGGCGGTTCGGCGGAGCTCCACGATTTGCAGCGTTCGGGGAGACCATCCGCGGTTGTCACAACTGACATGTTCCAGCGAGCTGATGTTGTCATTCATTAGAGGATGTCATTCGTGGAAGACATTTTGAGGAGGATGAGGAGGTGATTCACACAGTGAAGCTCTGGCTCCGCCACCAAGGCAAGGATTGGTACCGACAGGACATACACGCCGTTGTTTCGCGCTGGAGGAAGGCCATAGAACGGGCTGGAGATCACGTGGAATAATAGGGTGTTTAGATAAAACGCTAGTCTTTCGTGTGTGTAATTCTCATTATGTTCAATAGAGAGAAATCTTCGCGTCTCTCACATATCTGGGAACCTCTTCTATACCCTCGTACCTTCCTCGACAGTCTGCAGTGCGGCAAGGTGCCAAACGGTTTTCAGAAGACTATACCTATCGAATCTGCCTGTTGGTCCTCATCCACAGTCACGGCATATCATGTCAGGAAAGGCCAAGCACGGGCGATGCTTTCTAAAACCATGCTGACTCGTGTACGTAAGCGGTCTTCCAATTATTCCCTCTATGGTCTGTGTGGAATACCCATTGCACTCTAAACGTTACCGTCCTTCCTTGTAACTTCACCGAAGATTGTTTTGACTTTTCCGTACGCTGAGTCGGTTCTCCCGACGACCGTTTCATACAGCAGCTCTCGACTGCCGACACAGCGCCTCCGTCGTTCGCTCCAGCTGCGACGGCAGCCCTGTGAGAACAGCCTGTTAGCGCCGGCGGCTACAGCGGGCCGCCACCTGCCGCTACCCCCGACACGGGCGCCCCCTGTTGTGCTGGCGCTGCGGCCGCCACCACAGACAGCGCGGGCCCCGGGAGACGCGACAACAATTACTCAGCCCCTCCCACCTCCGCTATTCATCTGGCGGGCCCCGCCTCTCCCATCCCCTCCCAGGGCGGCTCTTTGTTTCCCGGCATGCAAATCTGAGGAGCGCGCCTTCCGCCCACCGCGTCTACTGAGGATTCTCCCCCGTCCCTCCCTACCCGCAGCGGGAAACAAAGTTTACTCCACAACCGAACCTTCGAGTACCGCTCATCCTTCCCGCTCGACAAGTACATCCCACCCCATCAATTAATACAAATCAGAAAGACGGAAGTACCTGTACTTCATTACAAGAAACGAAGGCGTCTTAATTCTGGGGCGTAGGCAGCTTGGTTACCCACGTAAGGCTCTACCGTGCCTTAGCAACACATTTTCGTATAGTGGACGTCAGGGTAGCGAAATTTTTCGTCATCTCTCTGTCTTATGGACGGCCATACAAGTGAGAAATATGTTGTCCCTACATTTTAAGTGCTATTGCACTTCTCGTCATTAAAATTGCTACACCAAGAAGAAATGCAGATGATAAACGAGTATTCATTGGACAAATATATCATACTAGAAATGACATGTGATTACATTTTCACGCATTTTGGGTGCATATAGCCTGAGAAATCAGTACCCAGAACAACCACCTCTGGACGAAATAACGGCCTTGATACGCCTGGGCATTAACAGAGCTTGGATGGCGTGTACAGATACAGCTGCCCATGCTGCTTCAACACGATACCACAGTTCATCAAGAGTAGTGACACGCGTATTGTGACAGGCCAGTTGCTCGGCCACCATTGACCAGACGTTTTCAATTGCTGAGAGATGTGGAGAATGTGCTGGCCAGGGCAGCAGTCGAACATTTTCTGTATCGAGAAAGGCCCGTACAGGACCTGCAACATGCGGTCGTGCATTATCCTGCTCAAATGTAGGGTTTCGCAGGGATCGAATGAAGGGTATAGCCACGGGTCGTAACACATCTGAAATGTAACGTCCACTGTTCAAAGTGCCGTCAATGCGAACAAGAGGTGACCGAGACGTGTAACCAATGGCACCCGCTACCATCATGCCGGGTGATACGCCAGTATGGAGATGACGAATACACGCTTCCAATGTGCGTTCGCCAAACACGGATGCGACCATCATGATGCTGTATACAGATCCTGGATTCATCCGAAAAAAATGACGTTTTGCCATTCGTGCATCCAGGTTCTTCGTTGAGTACACCATCGCAGGCGGTCCTGTCTGTGTTGCAGCGTCGAGGGTAATCGCAGCCATGGTCTCCGAACTGATAGTCATGCTGCTGTAAACGTCGTCGAACTGTTCGTGCAGATGGTTGTTGTCTTGCAAACGTCCCCATCTGTTGACTCAGGGATCGAGACGTGGCTGCACGATCCGTTACAGCCATGCGGAAAAGATGGCTGTCATCTCGACAGCTAGTGATAGAAGGCCGTTGGGATCCAGCACGGCGTTCCGTATTACCCTCCTGAACCCACCGATTCCATATTCTGCTAACAGTCATTGGATGTCGACCAACGCGAGCAGGAATGTCGCGATACGATAAACCGTAATCGCGATAGGCTACAATCCGACCTTTATCAAAATCGGAAACGTGATAGTACGCATTTCTTCTACTTACACGAGGCATCACAACAACTTTTGACCAGGCAACGCCGGTCAACTGCTGTTTGTGTATGAGAAATCGGTTGGAAACTTTCGTCATGTCAGCACGTTGTAGGTGTCGCCACCGGCGCCAACCTTGTGTGAATGCTCTGAACTTTTCACGTGAACGTTCTTTTGGAGAACTACTGTCCAAATATCAGAAAGTTTCATCGCTTCTCTTTTTCTGTTGCAATGACCCCACATTTACGTGTTTCGGTGGTTTCTCTATATAACCACGTATAACAGATCCTTATTGGAGATGAAGTTTTGGATTCGGAAAGCTTCACCTGATGACTTCCTTGCTGAAGGCAATCTCTGCTACACGCGATTTTTCTAGTTCCCCTAGTCGACAAATGGTTTTCAGCTCCCTTAGAGACACAAACCCTGTGGAGATAAGGTCGAACATTACGTGTGCAGTGGACCGACTACTTCTGATTGAAAATTGCGGAGAGTAACTTCAAAATGGTTCAAATAGCTCTAAGCAATATGGGACTTAACATCTGAGGTCATCAGTCCCCTAGATTTAGAACTACTTGAGCCTAACTAACCTAAGGACCCACACACATCCATGCCCGAGGCAGGATTCGAACCTGCGACCGTAGCAGCCGCGCGCTTCCGGACTGAAGCGCCTAGAACCGCTCGGCCACAGCGGCCC
The DNA here is from genome assembly GCF_023898315.1 of Schistocerca nitens. Taxonomy (NCBI): domain Eukaryota; kingdom Metazoa; phylum Arthropoda; class Insecta; order Orthoptera; family Acrididae; genus Schistocerca; species Schistocerca nitens. Next base: position 492,986,538 of record NC_064622.1, read on the forward strand.
GTGCGGATCGCAGTGGAATTGTAATCAGCGGTATTGCTGTAAGCTGCCATCCTGAATGCCGAATGTAATTTGGTGAATTGTGATAACATTTCATTTCATACAAGAGGATGATGTATACTGGAATGTACGTAGCAAAATCATTTGTGGAAAAATATAATTTTCTGAATGGGAAAGGTACGTTCAATTTTTTGGTTATTTCAGCTTCTCCCTAGTATGTGGCTCGTAACATTATTTGGTCTGTCGTAAATCGTAGGGAGCTTAGCATCCTGGGAAATCAGTAGAGCCCGCACCTCGGTCATTTATGCTCTATCTTAAGAGATTAAATCCTGGACTTATCGAGACTGATACACAACTTGGACACTGATTCCCATACTGCAGAGTGAGTACGTCGTAGCATCCAAGACGGCTCCTCCACGGCGTACGACTGTGCCTCTGATTGTTTTAAGAATTTTCAGAGTCGACGATAGCCGGAATTTTGCAAAGCCATAGAGATCTGGCCTTGTAACACTAACCAAAACGGCCTTGCTGTGCTGGTACTGCGAACGGTTGAAAGCAAGGGGAAACTACAGCCGTAATTTTTCCCGAGGGCATGCAGCTTTACTGTATGGTTAATGATGATGGCGTCCTCTTGGGTAAAATATTCCGGAGGTAAAATAGTCCCCCATTCGGATCCCCGGGCGGGGAACTACTCAAGAGGATGTCGTTATCAGGAGAAAGAAAACTAGCGTTCTACGGATCGGAGCGTGGAATGTCAGATCCCTTAATCGGGCAGGTAGGTTAGAAAATTCAAAAAGGGAAATGGATAGGTTAAAGTTAGATATAGTGGCAATTAGTGAAGTTCGGTGGCAGGCGAATACAGGGTTATAAATACAAAATCAAATAGGGGTAATGCAGGAGTAGGGTTAATAATGAATAAAAAAAATAGGAATGCGAGTAAGCTACTACAAACAGCATAGTGAACGCATTATTATGGCCAAGATAGACACGAAGCCCACGCCCACTACAGTAGTACAAGTTTATATGGCAACTAGCTCTGCAGATGACGAAGAAATTGAAGAAATGTATGAGGAAATAAAAGAAATTATTCAGATAGTGAAGGGAGACGAAAATTTAATAGTCATGGGTCACTGGAATTCGGTAGTAGGAAAAGGGAGAGAAGGGAACGTAGTAGGTGAATATGGATTGGGGGTATGAAATGAAAGAGGAAGCCGCCTGGTAGAATTTTGCACAGATCACAACTTAATCATAGCTAACACTTCGTTCAAGAATCATAAAAGAAGGTTGTATACATGGAAGATGGTTCAAATGGCTCTGAGCACTATGGGACTCAACTGCCGTGGTCATAAGTCCCCTAGAACTTAGAACTACTTAAACCTAACTAACCTAAGGACAGCACACAACACCCAGCCATCACGAGGCAGAGAAAATCCCTGACCCCGCCGGGAATCGAACCCGGGAACCCGGGCGTGGGAAGCGAGAACGCTACCGCACGACCACGAGATGCGGGCATACATGGAAGAAGCCTGCAGATACTGACAGGTTTCAGATAGATTATATAATGGTAAGACAGAGATTTAGGAACCAGGTCTTAAATTGTAAGACATTTCCAGGGGCAGATGCGGACTCTGACCACAATCTATTGGTTATAAAATGTAGATTAAAACTGAAGAAACTGCAAAAAGGTGGGAATTTAAGGAGATAGGACCTGGATAAACTGACAAAACCAGAGGTTGTACAGAGTTTCAGGGAGAGCATAAGGGAACAATTGACAGGAATGATGGAAAGAAATACAGTAGAAGAAAAATGGGTAGCTTTGAGGGATGAAGTAGTGAAGGCAGCAGAGGATCAACTAGGTAAAAAGACGAGGGCTAGTAGAAATCCTTGGGTAACAGAAGAAATATTGAATTTAATTGATGAAAGGAGAAAATATAAAAATGCAGTAAATGAAGCAGACAAAAAGGAATACAAACGTCTCAAAAATGAGATCGACAGGAAGAGCAAAATGGCTAAGCAGGGATGGCTAGAGGACAAATGTAAGGATGTAGAGGCTTATCTCACTAGGGGTAAGATAGATACTGCCTACAGGAAAATTAAAGAGACCTTTGGAGAAAAGAGAACCACTTGTATGAATATCAAGAGCTCAGATGGAAACCCAGTTCTAAGCAAAGAAGGGAAAGCAGAAAGGTGGAAGGAGTATATAGAGGGTCTATACAAGGGCGATGTACTTGAGTACAATATTATGGAAATGGAAGAGGATGCAGATGAAGATGAAATGGGAGATAAGATACTGCGTGAAGAGTTTGACAGAGCTCTGAAAGACATGAGTCGAAACAAGGATCCGGGAGTAGATAACATTCCATTAGAACTACTGACAGCCTTGGGAGAGCCAGTCCTGACAAAACTCTTCCATCTGGTAACCAAGATGTATGAGACAGGCGAATTACCCACAGACTTCAAGAAGAATACAATAATTCCAATCCCAAAGAAAGCAGGTGTTGACAGATGTGAAAAATACCGAACTATCAGTTTAATAAGTCACGGCTGCAAAATACTAACGCGAATTCTTTACAGACGAATGGAACAACTAGTAGAAGCCGACCTCGGGGAACATCAGTTTGGATTCCGTAGAGATACTGGAACACGTGAGGCAATACTGACCCTACGACTTATCTTAGAAGCTAGATTAAGGAAAGGCAAACCTACGTTCCTAGCATTTGTAAGAGAAAGCTTTTGACAATGTTGACTGGAATACTCTCTTTCAAATTCTGAAGGTGGCAGTGGTAAAATACTGGGAGCGAAAGGCTATTTACAATTTGTATAGAAACCAAATGGCAGTTATAAGAGTTGAGGGGCATGAAAGGGAAGCAGAGGTTGGGAAGGGAGTGAGACAGTGTTGTAGCTTCTCCCCGATGTTATTCAATCTGTATATTGAGCAAGCAATGAAGGAAACAAAACGAAAATTCGGAGTAGGTATTAAAATCCATGGAGAAGAAATAAAAACGTTGAGGTTGACCGATGACATTGTAATTCTGTCAGACAGCAAAGGACTTGGAAGAGCAGTTGAACGGAATGGATAGTGTCTTGAAAGGAGGATATAAGGTGAACATCAACAAAAGCAAAACGAGGATAATGGAATGTAGTCGAATTAAGTCGGGTGATGCTGAGGGTACTAGATTAGGAAATGAGACACTCAAAGTAGTAAAGGAGTTCTGCTATTTGGGGAGCAAAATAACTGATGATGGTCGAAGTAGAGAGGATATAAAATGTAGACTGGCAATGGCAAGGAAAGGATTCCTGAAGAAGAGAAATTTGTTAACATCGAGTATAGATTTAAGTGTCAGGAAGTCGTTTCTGAAAGTATATGTATGGAGTGTAGCCATGTATGGAAGTGAAACATGGACGATAAATAGTTTGGACAAGAAGAGAATAGAAGCTTTTGAAATGTGGTGCTGCAGAAGAATGCTGAAGATTAGATGGGTAGATCACATAACTAATGAGGAGGTACTGAATAGGATTGGGGAGAAGAGGAGTTTGTGGCACAACTTGACTAGAAGAAGGGATCGGTTGGTAGGACATGTAATGAGGCATCAAGGGATCACCAATTTAGTATTGGGGGGGGGGGGGCAGCGTGGAGGGTAAAAATTGTCGAGGGAGACCAAGAGATAAATACACCAAGCAGATTCAGAAGGATGTAGGTTGCAGTAGGTACTGGGAGATGAAGAAGCTTGCACAGGATAGAGTAGCATGGAGATCTGCATCAAACCAGTCTCAGGACTGAAGACCAGAACAACAACAACAACAACAGTCCTGACTCCTCTAAAAATTTTAATTTCTCCAAACACCTGACTCGGCAAGGCGTTCATAAACATGTTGATTACTTTAAGTCACTGACTTCTTTATGTAACTAGCACGGTTCCTACCTTGCGAGGTGCCAGGGTGGAGAAGAGTTTGTACCTCTTTAATTCAGACGAATTTTGCACGAGAACGAGACATGCACTCGACCCCCTCCTTATCTACCAGCTAATTAATTATGTGCACAACGGTAACGGAAGGAAATGATGGTGGACCCTGCAAGTTGCTAAAATAAGGAGTGCACACACACAATAATTTAATAAAAACCGTAATCTACTCAAAAAAAGAGAACTTTATCATATTAAACAACAGGAAACGGGATTCTGCCTATATCTACTAACTGATATGCGGATCAAATATTACAATGAGATTTATTATTTATCAGAAAATAAATGCACATTATTGTCGACACACACAGTAGGTTAAAGGATAGGGTATACTTAAATATTATGAGAATAATAGTTGGCTCGAGAACAAGGAGCTCCTACTCTCTGTGATGCAATAGATTGACGATAATGACTGGAGGTGTTAATGAATCAAATGTTAATCTCCAGACTATATAGCAGTATCGCAATTAGTAGTGAGAGCTCACATGGGATCACATAGAGATACAAGCATGGTGTGCATGTAGCAAAGCGAGCGCGCGTGTTGCTGAGGGATTCAGTATAAAATTGATGAGGTCCTACAATGCCGGAGCCGCAAAATACTGTACCAGTACTGAAATCTGCAGCACGTCGTCGGTAGGCAGCGTCCTGATGAGGTAGGCGCCGACTTCTGCCGTGCAGCAACTCTGTGTCAACCCCTGGCCACGAAGGCTGTCCGAGAATTCTAAGTTCTTCCGAAAACGAGCGACCAAGTCGTAAGACCATCCCACTCCGAGGAAAATCAGATCCCGAATCTACTGCCCGCGCCACGCAAGAGCGAAGCCAACATTGCTCTACTCCCTACTCTCCTCGAAAACCGTGAATCAGCATTCAGTTATGATTCCAAAATTCCCCCACACTGTCTCGGAACATCATTCGCGCCAATAGCGACCGTTCCCTCCAATTTCGAGCAGGGCTTTATGGCGTCAACCAGCCTCAGTTTAAGTTGACCAATTATGCCCCTGCTATTCAGCTGAGGGCACTGAATTTGCCGTTTGACCGGCTACAAAAACAACATGTCTAGACCACCGGCCATCCGGTGCCAGACAGTTGCACTCAGCAGGGCACATTCCTCAAGTATTCTCAGAATCAAGAGGACAATGCAGTCAGTCGGTACCAGGAATCTTCTTTCCGGACGCCCTGGAGCGGTAAACACATAAACTGCGGCGACACTCACACGTCTCGCAGGTCGTTTCGCCCTGCATACAATAGGCGAAACTCGACCGAAGTCAGTCGTTCCGCCAGGGGCTTAAGCCTATTGTACGAACCCCTCAGAATTCAGGGAAGTGCAGCCCCCAACCTAAAACGCAGTATGCCGCGTCCTCGGATGCTCGCCTCGCACAGGCCACCCAAGGAAGTAAAAAAACATGTTTAGGAATCCAGTGAAAAGTATTTTTTGAGCTCTCAGTATGAATACTCTCATTGCAATAACCTTATTCGGCCTGTTACTACCGTGCAATGACATAGAACATTGATAAAATTGATGAAAATGAGAAGCGACATGCAAAAGAGGATTCAAATGGTTCAAATGGCTCTAAGCACTATGGGACTTAACATCTGAGATCATCAGTTCCCTAGAACTTAGAACTACTTAAACCTAACTGACCGAAGGACACACACACATCCATGCCCGAGGCAGGATTCGAACCTGCGACCGTAGCAGCAGAGCGGTTCCAGACTGAAGCGCCTAGAAACTCTCGACGCAAAAGAGGGCATGGAACCTCTCAACCTTTCACAGTTCTGTGTGAAGATGGCCTAAGTCTAGGCCAAAACGGGTCCTTTTGATAAAATAGCCATCACTTTCTAGACTGTTTTTTCACTAATTTTGTATATGACGCTTACCGATAGTACAAGACGTTTATCCTGCAGAAATCTTGAGAACTTGACGTGTTTCTCTTTCTTGTTCTAAAAACTAGTTTGATGTTAAGTTTCTGTAAAATCTTCCCCATCTCATCAGTTACTTTTTTTAATAAAAGGGAGAGAAATTGTTCTTCCTTGGTGAAGCGTGAACAGACAGTTGAAGGAAGGCAAAAGTCTTTGCTAGTTAGGGAAATAGAAAAATAGGTCGTAGCAGAGCATGTTCTACTTCTTCCTGAAGCCAAAATATTATACAGAATGACTAACTATTAGCATGGTTACATAGAGAAGCCACCGACAGGTATCAACATAGCAATAACTTTAACAGAAAAGAAGAAGCCATGAAGTTCACTGATATATGGGTAGTATCTTTACAGAATCGATAGTTATGTTTTATCTTCGACAGACGGACGTTCGATTATCGAGTTTTATCCACTACAAGGATTATCACCTGTATTGCTGGACCACAGTATTATTGCACCTCGAAGTGAGGGTGCTGCGATTCTTGTCTTTACGTGTGAGCTTGACGCCCATCAGAATTTGCTCTGATATTACAACCAATAGCAAACTTGCTCGCGAAGTTATTAGGACACACGCGACAGTCGAGAAAATGGATGTAGTTTTTCTTTACTGCAACTTCACCACCGGTTATCGATAATGGACACAGGAGGCTAAGTGTAATAATATCGTGGTTCGGCAGTAAATTTCTGCCGCAGCTCCCTTCTTCAGAGTGTTTATGTCGCCCTCCGACAGTCGACAAGACGCCGGGGAACCAGGATCACTACAACACTCTCCTTACGTTAACAAGACGTGCCCCAGTCCCTGGTGACAGCACAAGATGCGTACGCGCGAGGCCTGTCGTTATAAATGTACAACTTCAGCACGTAACGCTATCCTTGTCCGCAAATCATTCATCTTGCCTCTTCTAAAGGTGACCCTGCGCCAGAGTGGAAGCGCTCGTATTGCAGCGGTGCTGTAATTGTGATAATCGGAGGAGATCCTTACCTAGTTCGCAGTAAAGAGCACACATCTGCATCTACATCTAGATGGATACTCTGCAAATCAAGTTTAAGTGCCTGGCAGAGGGTTCACCGAACCACCTTCACAATTCTGTATTATTCCAATCTCGTATAGCGCGCGGAAAGAATGAACACCTATATCTTTCCGTTCGAGCTATGATTTCCCTTATTTTATCTTTGTGATCGTTCCTCCCTATTTAAGTCGGTGTCAACAAAATATTTTAACATTCGGAGGAGAAAGTTGGTGATTGGAATTTCGTGAGAAGATTCCGTGGCAACGAAAAACGCCTTTCTTTTAATGATGTCCATCCCAAATCCTGTAATATTTCTGTGACACTCTGTCCCATATTTCGCGATTATACAGAACGTGCTGCCTTTCTTCGAACTTTTTCGATGTACTCAGTCAGTCCTATCTGGTAAGGATCCCACAGCGCGCAACAGTATTCTAAAATAAGACGGACAAGCGTAGTGTAGGCAGTCTCCTCAGTAGGTCTGTTACTTTTTCTAAGTGCCCTGCCAATGAAACGCAGTCTTTGGTTAGCCTTCCCTGAGCCGTGGTAAATTTGCTGTTTTGATGGGCGCGCCGCAGCGCGTAGTGTGAAGCAGTCGCCCTCCGTTTCTGGCGGTGGCGCCGCTTTGGCAATCGCAGCTTTGGTGCCTCCCTCTGGTGGAAAATGGGAAAGGTAGCCTGTTCACGTGCATTTCAGGGGCGCTATGAGCTCGCTAGGCGGCGAGTCTGTTCAGTTGGTCAGCCCGGTCAGTGTGTGGCAGTCAGTGCCTGTCTGTCGTCCGGAGTGCTGGTATGTGTTAGGCCGCCAGTCTGCTCGAGTTTGTTCAGGCAATGGTGATTGGCGGTTGGATCGATCGGTTGGTCGGTTGCGCACTGGGACACCAGATGACTCGTCCGTCTTGAGCATCGGCGCATGTGAGGTCGCCACGTTAGTCCAGTGGGCCGCGCCGTATAGCGAGGGGTGGTGGCTTCGCGGCCGACACGAGAGCAACAGGAGTCAACCCACGACATCGGTCTCGCCGGCGCAGGCTGCGACGCCGTGAGACGGGAGATCGGCGCGCCTTCCTGCGTCCGTTGAAGCGGCTGGCAGCGGACGGTTCGGGAGAGCGATGGGGGTGCTGCACCAGGTCTTCGCCAGACATCGCAGTTTATTATAAGTTGAGTGATTCGTGATATGTTGTTTCATTTACTTGTTAAAGTCTACTTGTTTTGTTGGTCAGTCTCTCGTGCCAAGCTTCCTCGTCTGTCTCCCGTCCGCATTTGTTAGGCAGTTAGTGTCTGTCTGTCTGTCTGTCGGTCTGCCGTACGTTAATGGCTGCCTCTGTCATGTTTGTTGGATTCGGCGTTAACGAATTTATTGCTTAAGGTGTAAAGGCCGAATTCCTGAAATATGTTTTTGATTTGCCTATCATCTTGAGAGGCGGTATATGGGTAATGCTGGCATGTTTGTACATTTTATGTAAGACGGCATTTCATGGGTTTTTATTTAAATGGTCATTTTAGTATATAAAGTTGTCATCCTTCCACCGTAAGAGTTTTCTTTTAAAAATAAGTTGCACTTTCGGTGGCAAGTAATTTTTTTTTTTTTTTTATGTGAGTGTTTTGTACCATTTCCATCCCTCCTACGGGATGCATAGTTTATGTGTTTGTGTGAGTTGTTAAAATTTTTAGTTTAAAGTAATCTTGTGTGTTGCAAATATGTACCAGTGTAGTCTTTCAGAGGTTGTTGTGAGCGGTCGTGACTACGGCCGTGTTAAAAGGGAGCGGCAAGGTTCTCAGCCCGAAAGCTCATACTGTGAAAAAAAAATAATAATTATTTCTGCCCCTGAATAAATTGTAACTTGATATTTAGAGGATGCTTTCTGATTACAATTTTTTTTAATCTGGCTTTTTTTAAAAAAAAAAGGGCTTTTAGGAATAAATTTTCGATTTGTTGAAAGAAAATTGTTTTCATCAGTTACCCACTGGCAACTACTTCCACGCTCACATAGTGTGATTAAATGTGTTAATGTTCTTGATGAATCACTAGTAAATAAAGTAAATTCCTTAAGAAAAGATTTTGAAAGTAAATTCACGGTTCATTCCCCACAACATTTTCTATGTGTTCCTTCCCATTTAAATTGTTCGTAATTGTAAGTCCTAGGTATTTAGTTGAATTTACGGCTTTTAGATTAGACTGATTTGTCGTGTAACCGAAGTTTAACTGATTCCTTTTAGCACTCATGCGGATGACCTCACACTTTTCGTTATTTAAGGTGAACTGCCACTTTTAGCACCATTTAGATATTTCTTCTAAATCGTTTTGCAGTTTTTTTGATCTTGTGATGACTTTATTAGTCGATAAACGACAGCGTCATCTGCAAACAACCGAAGTCGACTGCTCAGATTGTCTCCCAAATCGTTTATATGGATAAGGAACAGCAAAGGGCCTATAACATTACCTTGGGGAATGCCAGAAATCACTTCTGTTGTACTCGATGACTTTCCGTCAATTACAACGAACTGTGACCTCTCTGGCAGGAAATCACGCAGTTATTCTTTGTCAAGGGATGCCTTCTAATGATTCCCCTGGTTTTTGATCACAGCACAGTCGGCACTATATACAGTGTGTTGAACAACATAACATCACTGTTCTGAAGTGACTCTCAGAACAAATCTTTAATTAGTTGTGGCGCATGTATTCCATCCCATTACCTGCTCCACCCCCTTACTAAACGATGCCTGTTGTATAAAATCAACACTCTGTCCAAATTTCAAGCTTCAGTCCCGAAGGGATTGGACTGGGCGATGAAGAGTCAGTCAGACAATTCCTTTCAAACACAGAGATAATTGACGCAACTGCCGACACCCACCACCTGTTCGACCATCTACTGTGGCCCCCGCTGCTAGGCTGGAGCTGCCATCAAAGAAACCGGAGTTCGTGCCGACACAAGGGAGCTAGCTTCTTGGTCGAGCTTTCCAGCTCGGCACAGCTAAGGAACATTAGGTCTACTTTGTACAGCGTTGTAGCACCTCTGAAGGTGTACATCAGAGCACTGGACAAAATGACAGGAACTGGCAAGTTTCATGGACCGCGAGCATAGGTCCGCGCGGCTCCTCCAGTCGGAGGTTCGAGTCTTCCCGAGGGCATGGGTGTGTGTGTTGTCCTTAGCGTAAGTTAGTTTAAGTCAGATTAAGTAGTGCGTAAGCTTAGGGACCGATGACCTCAGCAGTTTGGTCCAATAAGACCTTACCAAAAATGTCCATTTTTTCCACGACCATAGAACCCAGCAAATCCACCAGGCTGTTGAAATGAAAAATGATTTTCTGTGAAAGTGATAGGCTATAAACTGGCTTCACTGGGAGATATTATATCATGACTAGTTTAGCCCCAAGTAGGTATAAGTGTAGTGGGACGAATCAATCTGCACTCAGTGATCCGAGAACACCTGGAATAAATACAAGTCCGCCGAATCCCTCGTAGAAACGTTTACAAACTGTTCACGTTCAAGACGCTATTAGATATGCACCACTGTTTAAATGAAACTGTCGTGGTCTCATCGCCGTTAACGCCACAATACGACACCGCTCACAGCAACCCAGCTCAAACTGTGGCAGCCACGGTCACAATCCGGTCTGCTCACAGACCGACTGAAACGGTCCCCAGCTAGTCACTTTCTAATGAAACCACCACAGTGTAGTCCCATACATAAACCAGTTCCCGTTCAAATCAGTCTGTTCAAGAATAAGCTACACAAAAGAAGACGAAGTAAATATTCCAGAATCATTCCAATCATTCCGTATCATTAACGTCGATATGCAGCAGGATTTTGGAACATATATTGTGTTCGAACATTTTGAATTACCTCGAAGAAAACGGTCTGTTGGCACACAGTCAACACGAGTTTAGAAAACATCGTTCTTGTGATACACAACTAGCTCTTTACTCGCACGAAGTGTTGAGTGCTATCGACAAGGGATTAAATTGATCTCGAATTTCTGGATTTCTGGAAGGATTTTGACACTGTACCACACAAGCGGCCTGCAGTGAAATTACGTGCCTATGGAATATCATCTCATTTATGTGACTGGATTCGTGATTTCCTGTCAGAGAGGGCACAGTTCGTAGTAACTGACGAAATGGCAACGAGTAAAACAGAAGTGATTTCTGGAGTTTCCAAATGTAGTAATATAAGCCCTTTGCTATTCCTTATCTATATAAACGGCTTGGCAGACAATGTGAGCAGTCGTCTTAGATTGTTTGCAGATGACGCTGTTGTTTATCAACTAGTAAAGTCATCACAAGATCAAAATAAATTGCAAAACGATTTATAAAAGATATCTGCAAGGTTTGAAAATTGGCAATTGACCCAAAATTACGAAAAGTGTGAGGTCATCCACATGAGTACTAAAAGGAATCCATTAAACCTCGGTTACACGATAAATCAGTGAAATCTAAAGGCCGTAAATTCAACTAAATACCTAGGAATTACAATTACGAACAACTCAAATTGGAAGCAACACATAGAAAATGTTGTGGCGAAGGCTAACGAAAGACTGCGTTTTATTGGCGGGTCACTTAGAAAATGTAACAGACCTACTAAAGAGGCTGCCTACACTACGCTTGTCCGTCCTCTTTTAGAATACTGCTGAACGAACATCTCTGGGATGCTTTGCAACGTGCTGTTCAGAAGAGATCTCTGACCCCTCGTAGTCTTACGGATTTGTGGACAGCCCTGCAGGCTTCGTGGTGTCAATTCCCTCCACCACTACTTCAGACATCAGTCGAGTCCATGGCACGTCGTGTTGCGGCACTTCTGTGTTCATATTTCCACTTCATCATATCCTGTATATGATATCATTTTCCATCGATAGCAAAGAAAAGGCAATCGATTCAGCCACAGAATGTGGCAATGAAGAATTCAGCAGCGGCCACTAGAGGAAGAATGTGGATGGTACTTCCAAGGGCTGCCCACGGTACTACACCCAAGTATTCTCTATCCATGGCCTGAAAGGTAACCTCTGTGCACCATTCATATTCGTCCTCCTGGCCGATAAACGTACATGTTCATACACGACAGCGTTACAGCATGTTGCGCAAAATTCCCATGGCTACGACATCCAACCGAAAGACGTTGTCATCGATTTTGACGTTGCCATCCATGAAATAATGGACAATGTTTGGCCAAATTCACGTATCACGGGCTGTCGGTTTCCGTTTGTTCAGTCTTTGTAGAGGAGGATACAGGAGCTAGGCCTGTCGAATACGTATAAGGCAGATCCCAACATGTCAGAGAGTTATTACTCGAAAAATTTCTTCGAGCCTCCTTTCTTGATTCCAGATGGGGGGATGGAGTGTTTCGCTGATGATTTCGTGACAGTTATCCATGGTGACTGCGTGTGTTAAGACGAGGAGCACGTGCTGAAACAGAACCCTGCAATAATATGATTTTCGACACGTATATATCCCCCGAAGCCTTGTTTCCGCGCCCGCATCTCGTGGTCGTGCGGTAGCGTTCTCGCTTCCCACGCCCGGGTTCCCGGGTTCGATTCCCGGCGGGGTCAGGGATTTTATCTGCCTCGTGATGGCTGGGTGTTGTGTGATGTCTTTAGGTTAGTTAGGTTTAAGTAGTTCTAAGTTCTAGGGAACTGATGACCATAGATGTTAAGTCCCATAGTGCTCAGAGCCATTTGAACCATTTGAACCTTGTTTCCGCCAACTATCTTGGCCGAACGCTCGATGATATGCAACCGTACCCACTTTCCATTCTGAATGGAACGGTTCGTTTTATTCCGCCCATCCTTCTGTCCACCGTCTTGCGGAGATTCTGCTTGAGATGCAAGCAGACACGTACGTGAAAATCAGGAATGCGAACAGTGCCAAGTAACAGGGAAAAAAAAAACCTTTTGAGAAGGATACTTTTACGGGAGCAGATGCAAGACTTTAGGACAGGCGCTATAGATGGGTTCGGTTTTGTTAAAAGAGTTACCTTCAAATTACTACCCCAAAAATTGAAGAACAAGTAACCGCACGATTTATTTTCGGCAATTTGATGTTTGTCAGTGATGTGCTTTTTGACTGACGTTTTAGTTGTGATTTCGGAGGAGAATGTGGAAAACGATCAGCCAATCTCCTCGTGGTGTTTCGCAGGTAAAGCTGAATGGCTGAATAATCCCCTGTCCGTAGTTCCTAAGTCTCCAGTTGTAAGGTGTCAGGCAAATCCAACACCTTCCATGAAAACCCTGACATGATAAGCAAATCCAGTAGTATGTCACATAGCTCCGAATAAATCGTGACATTAAATTAAGCAAAGTAATACGAGTAACGAGTGAGCAAATGGAATACCACACACTAACACAAGAACGCCTAAATGCATGTAATACCTTCCCACTGTGAAACAGACGCAGTTCCGAGGGGAGAAACGAGAACAGAAGCCCAGAGCAGAGTCATGTAGGCTAGGAGGCCCTACGATAAGGGACGGACACCCACGTTGTCAGCCGACCGCCAAGACCACCCCCCCCCACCCCCCACCCCCACCCCCAGCGCATGTTAAAAGATAGAGCCCTCCAGAAGAACAGTATAGATCTTACGATAACACTAAAAGAGCCACACCAGCTGCAAGTTTTAGTGGGAGACTTTTTCGCGTCTCTGTTACGTTGCAAACATTAAAAACATTGCCCCACCACAAAAAGTATAACATTTCTCATTGGATAGACAGAAGTTTTGTAGGCGGAGCTTAAGGTTAACATTGAGACCCTGATTGTTCAGTTGAAAACACAGCTAGATAACTTTTCTTAAACCAACTTTGGTAAATTATAGTAAGGAGAAGTTAGAAGGAGTTGCTTCCGAGACGGCGAGGTGTGTGGAGCTGCACCGCCCGCCGCCCCCTGACGCTGCCTAAACAACGACAAGGTAATGAACGCACGTGATGCCGCGTGAGAGCGCATACTAGTGTCGATCGTCAACTAAACTTCGTGGTATTCACATTTGCTATTAGAAGTTGAAATCTGAAACGCGATGATTATGTAATTTACGATAAATTAAATAAGTAATTAAAGGTAATTGAGGGTCACTGTAGACCATTTTGATAGTTTTCTCTTTAATGAAACTTAACTTAAACTTAGATTATAGATGTGATATGGCATAGGTCATCCTTTGATCCATTATAGAACTTGGAAACCCATTCAGGGAATATTCGTTCGCATTTTTGTTGAACGCAGTTGGTTTTTATCATCTTGTATTAAAATATTTCCTTTTATCAATAGTGCAATTTGTAAAGAATGTTTTGTGAGCAGAATAAAAATTCCACTGGTAATCTTAACTACTTTCTCGACGTTATTTTACCAGATAACTAAAAATAGGAAAGCCTTGAAGCCCTTCCACTAAATTTAGTTAGTATTAAGATTCTTTTACAGGGAGTGCAGTGGAGCTGACGCTGAAATCATTAAGTATTTGATTATATCATCGCTAGTCTCACTGAACTCTTCTGAACTCTACATGTCATGTGTGGTCTGGCGTCTCCTTACCAGCAACAGGTCCCAGGTTCAAACTAGTCAATTCCTTAAAAATCACGCTCAGAGCGTAGTTGCGTGAAAGTGGTAGGGAGACACGACTTAGAACAAACAGACACCACGCAGAATGTTAGACAGTTTACCCCAATTCCTCACTTCACATAATTAAGGCAAGGCTGTCCTCAGTTCACAATTTGTGTCAGCTACAAATTATAGTTACGTTAATCAAAATATCCACGGGTGTACTGCCGGTCTACAGTGTCCAACGGGCACAATATTTCGACGATCATACATGTCGCCATCATCAGGTGAACTGACGGACTGAGCTCCTGTGAACATGCCGGTTCGGAGATCCGTACGCTATGTCTGCACAGGGGGAACTGGGTTCGATCGCGGCGGCGGCCGATTTAAATACCCTCCGCCCGCGGCGCACTCCCTCCGCCGTCCGCGCCCCGCGCCACGGTCGCGCGGTGGAACAGATTGCGACGGCGTCTGAGATGACGTCGATGTGATGGCTCTGTCCGCCGTGGTCGTCACAACTATACGTTTGCTCGATTTACTCTAGATTAACCCAATCGCTGGTTCCCAAGCCTTGCTAAGATTATAGCCACAGTCACGGTTTATGAGGTCGTCATTGGTGCGAATTTCGATGGCCTCTCTAACAACGCTGCTCTAGTATCTCGACGTCTGTGCCAGAATCCTCGTGCGTTCATATTCCATAGCGTGATTTTCCGACAAACAATGTTCAACGACCGCCGACTTGCGCGGATACATCAGTCGAGTGTGCCTCTGGTGTTCACGGCATCGATCCTCGACGGTACGCATCGTCTGACCAATATACGACTTGCCACATTGACACGGAATCTGGTACACGCCGGCCTTCCTCAAACCGAGGTCATCTTTGGCGCTCCCCACCAGTGCAAGAGTTTTATTCGGAGGACAAATCACAAGTTCCGACCCGGTGTTTCTTCAAAATGCGGGCGATTTTCCCCGAGAGTGCGCCTGTATATGGAATAAACGCAGTGCCTACCTCCTCCCTCGTGATTTCATCCATCTCCACAGGTTGTGCTGTAGTGTAGTGGTTACGTTATGATTTAAAACAGAAGTACTATTTTATATGTCCGGCGGCGAATTGTTCCGGTGCGTTAAAAAAAAAAAATCCCTGTTGAGGTGCCGGAACGACGTCGTTCCGGTCGACGTTAAGCCCCGTGAACAAATATTTTAACGGTTAATGGGGACCGGTATTCCTCGCAGAAATCGCGCCGCTGCCTGGTAGTAATTAGCTGGGGGTGGAGCCCAGCTTAGGCAGTGGTGTGGCCGGCTGTTGGCAACCCCTCAACCCCTCCCGTGCCCCCCACGCACGCACTCACACGCCCGGAGCGCTGCTTGTCGGCGAGCGCCCGGCTGCCCGACTGCGAGGTTACGGTAAGCCGCGCGGCCAGCCCTATCAGGGAGCGGTGCCGACTCAGCTGTAACTCTCTCCCGCCCCCCGTGCTGAAGTAAGGGCGCACTCTTCAGCCGCTTATTACGGCGCTCCGTGACCGCGAATGCATTACCCGGAGGCCAAGTAGGCCCGCTCTTGGCCGAATTTACTGTCGGCTGCTGGCGACTGCACGCACCGCCGCCGCCGCATTAACGCTCCCTTCGGCAGATTTTAATCTCTCAGAGCCAACACGGTCGAAACTAAAGCTTGGTCCGTAGCTGTCGAATCACGCTTCCGAATCATAAACAGGTCGATAAGCAGAAAGTCACCTAGTATGAGATGGCGAAGGGAAATCCTTTGAGGCCATGTTACCATCTCGCCGTCTGGGTTGTAAGCCGTAATTTTAATGTGCAAAGAGGTTCAGGCCACTTATCAAACAATTCTACGTTATTCTCCGCAAACCACCTAACGGTGGCGGAGGGTACTTCTGACATTAGTGTAACTATATATACAAAGACAGTAACTTGTTCTCGAAAGAACGGCTACTGTTGATGACCGTGCAGCTTTTCCCTGGAATAAATGATGACTAACTGACAACCTCAGCTGCCGACAGGTGTTGTTGATATACCTCGACGTGGACAGCTGAAAATGTGTGCCCCGACCGGGACTCGAACCCGGGATCTCCTGCTTACATGGCAGACGCTCTATCCATCTGAGCCACCGAGAACACAGATGAATAGCGCGACTGCAGGGACTTATCCCTTGCACGCTTCCCGTGAGACTCACATTCCCAACTGTCCACAATTCTACATATCTATTGTACCTTATAGACATTTGCGCACACACTCATTACTCGCGCACGCTTTGGCGATTCCCGTAAGAGTTTGGGCAACCTGTGCGCATTCGCGCAGATGAAGGTCAATAGCTGGGTAGCCTTTAACTATATATACAAGCGGGAATGTGAGTCTCACGGGAAGCGTGCAAGGGATAAGTCCCTGCAGTCGCGCTATTCATCTGTGTTCCCGGTGGCTCAGATGGATAGAGCGTCTGCCATGTAAGCAGGACATCCCGGGTTCGAGTCCCGGTGGGGCACACATTTTCAGCTGTCCACGTCGAGGTATATCAACAACACCTGTCGGCAGCTGAGGTTGTCAGTTAGTCATCATTTATTAGTGTAACTGATTCTCACTTCCCTCTTTCCATTCGCGATTGGCAAATGGGAAGAACGTTTGTCAGTAATACTGTTTATTAGCTCCGGTTTTAATCGGCCAGGAAGTTTCGAATCAGCGCACACTCCGCTGCAGAGTAAAAATCTCATTCTGGAAACATCCCCCAGGCTGTGTGGCTAAACCATGTCTCCGCAACATCCTTTCTTCCAGGAGTGCTAGTTCTGCGAGGTTCCCAGCAGAGCTTCTGTGGAGTTTGGAATTTAGGAGACGAGGTACTGGCAGATGTAAATCTGTGCGGACGAGGCGTGAGTCGTGCTTCGGTAGCTCAGATGATAGAGCGCTTGCCCGCGAAAGGCAAAGGTCACAAGTCCGTGTCTTCTGTGAAGTTGAAAGGAAGGACACGAGGTACAGGCGGAATTAAAAGCTGTGAGACACCGCATGTGTCGTTGTTAGGGAGCTCAATCAGAGCCGGCATGGTAGCTCAAAATGGTTCAAATGGCTCTGAGCACTATGGGACAACTTCTGAGGTCATCAGTCCCCTAGAACTTAGAACTACTCAAACCTAACTAACCTAAAGACATCACACACATCCATGCCCGAGGCAGGATTCGAACCTGCGACCATAGCGGCCGCTCGGTTCCAGACTGTAGCGCCTAGAACCGCTCGGCCACGTCGGCTGGCCATGGCAGCTCAGCGTGCTCGCCCTCTGTAATAAAAAACTGAGTAAAGGAATCAACGATCAACTTGAACGGATGTCCTTTGACGTCCGCCCAGAGCAATCACAACGAACAATACGGAACAAAAACAAAAAAGGTCGGTAGAGCATTTGCCAGCGAAACACAAAGGTTCCGAGTTCGAGTCTCGGTCCGGCACACACTTTTAGTCTACCAGGAAATTTCATATCAGCGCACACTCCGCTGCAGACTGAAAATTTCATTCTGGAAGTCCTTAGCGTTTATCCATGTGGAACTACATTTTCCCGGTGACATACTGAGAAGGGGAGGCTACGATGTTGGGATCACAGGTTTACTTCAAACTTTGTACACCTTTAGTGGGCTATTAAAACAACATAGTGTGCAAGTAGCACGGTGCGCTGCTCTGGTAAGTCCGAGCAAATCACAAAAGAAGTTTTACGCCTCTATTATTTGGCACATGTATTTGTGCGCAGGTACAGGACGTTAGACTTCATGGTGGTCAAGTGATCGTTCGAGCTTCGTAAGACGAACGTGTATGAAGCGATGGTTCGACTCCCTGTCAAATTAAAATGTCAAACTACTTTCTTCATCACTGGTCATATTATTTAATTTATATAACATTTGAGACGTAATATAAGTAAAAAATTCGTGTGTTAGTATGAAGTTTTACTAAATTGCCTGTTATCTGACTACTTACTATTTCAATTAAACTTACACACATCAAAAAAAGTTTTGCATCACCTCAGTTCCGAGAGTTCCAGAACCTGCCCAGAAAACTGGAAATAGAGATCAACATAAACATAAAAAAAAAATGGTTCAAATGGCTCTGAGCACTATGGGACTCAACTGCTGTGGTCATAAGTCCCCTAGAACTTAGAACTACTTAAACCTAACTAACCTAAGGACAGCACACAACACCCAGCCATCACGAGGCAGAGAAAATCCCTGACCCCGCCGGGAATCGAACCCGGGAACCCGGGCGTGGGAAGCGAGAACGCTACCGCACGACCACGAGATGCGGGCAATAAACATCATTTCCTCCCTTTTTATTGCTCATGAAGACCGCACATTGCATGTTGTGCCACCATGCAGCGAGACCTTCTGAGGTGGTGATCCAGATTGCTGTGCACACCGGTACCTCTAACACGTAATAGCAAGTCCTTTTGCATTTATGCATGCCTGTATTCGTCGCGGCATACTATACACAAGTGCATCAAGACACTGTTGGTCCAGATTGTCCCATTCCTCAACGACGATTCGGCGTAGATCCCTCGGAGTGGTTGGTGCGTCACGTAGTCCATAAATAACTCTTTTCAATATATCCCAGGCATGTTAGAGAGAAAATTTGGAAATTTGTGGTAAGGTATTATGGGACCAAACTGCTGAGGTCATCGGTCCCTAACCTTACGCACTACTAATCAAACTTAAACTAACTTATGCTAAGAACAACACACACCCTCATGCCCGAGGGAGGACTCGAGCCTGAGACAGGGGGAGGCGCGCGGGCCGTGACAAGGCGCCTCAGCCCGCGCGGCCATGTTCGATAGTATTTATCTTTGGAGAACACGCTGGCCAGTCTAGTCGAGCGATGTCGTTATCCTGAAGGAACTTATTCAGAAGATATGCACGATGGGGGCGCGAATTGTCATCCATGAAGACGAACGCTCGCCGATATGCTACAGATATGGTTGCACTCTCGGTCGGATAATGGCATTCACGTATCGTACAGCCGTTACGTCGCCTTGCATGGCCACCAGCGGAGTGCTTCAGCCCCACATAATGCCACCCTCAAAACAGCAGGGAATCTCCACCTTGCTACACTCGTTGGACAGTGTGTCTACGGCGTTCAGCCTGACCGGGTTACCTCCAAACACGTCTCCGACGATTGTCTGCTTGAAGGCACATGGGACACTCATCGGTGAAGAGAACGTTATGCCAATCTTGAGCGGTCCATTCGGCATGTTGTTGGGCCCATCTGTACCGCGCTGCATGGTGTCGTGGTTACAAAGATGGACCTCACCATGGACGTCAGGAGTGAAGTTGCGCATCATGCAGCCTATTGCGCACAGTTTGAGTCGTAGTAACACGACGTCCTGTGGCTGCACGAAAAGCGTTATTCTGGCGTTGCTGTCAGGTTTCCTCCGAGCCATAATCCATAGCTAGCGGTCATCCGCTGCAGTTTTAGCACTTGGGCGGCCTGAGCGAGGCATGTCATCGACAGTTCCTGTCTCTCTGTATCTCCTCCATGCCCGAACAACATCGCTTTGGTTCACTCCGAGACGCCTGCACACTTCCCTTGTTGAGAGCTCTTCCTGGCACAAAGTAACAATGCTGACGCCATCGAACCGCGGTATTGACGGTCTAGGCATGGTGGAACTACAGGCAACACGAGCCGTGTACCTCCTTCCTGGTGGAATGACGGGATGTTGGACCCCCTCCGTCTAATAGGCGCTGCTCATGCGTGGTTGTTTACATCTTTGGCGGGTTCAGTGTCATCTCTGAACAGTCAAAGGGACGGTGTCTGTGATACAACAACCATAGTCAACGTCTATCTTCAGGAGTTCTGGGAACCGGGCTGATGCAAAACATTTTTTGATGTGTGTATTTGAAGAAACATAATTATAACTACCGACAAGTGAACGAAGAAACGCTTAGACTTTTCCCGAAAATATATTCCTGTCGTGATTTGCGAAATCACTTATACATGCAGTCTGGTAAGGTACCCGGAACTACTTTGCACCTCGATTCTTCGAGCTGCAGACACAGATGCGGGCCCTATTTGAATGTTAACCTGCGTAACGGTGAGATGTTGCTGATGTAGCAAAACCGAATGGCGTAGTTGCAAATTTTTTGAATATCACAGAAGTTACACTCGTATTGCAAAACTGAAGGTGACTTCCTGTTTGTCTTGGGCTTTCCAAGCCTGTCCCTTGTCCTCAAAAATGTAATTAAAAATAGAAAATAGTCAAAGAATATATTAAATCCACTACAACTTGATGAAAATGCACGGTTTTTTCATTACGTTACCTCTCAAATGTCCTGAAAGGAATTCCTGGCAAGAATTCGCACTAACTGTGGCGCTGTTCAAACGACACAAAGGATATTAAAATGGTTGCGACAGAACTTCGTGTCACGGTGCCATGCCTGCATTGATGCTGGGAGTCGCCATTTGTAAACATAACAGCTTGTAAAAGTTGTGCAGGCAAACGGAATTCATTATTGCTGTACGGTGGACTACCTTACAAAGTTAATTGCACAGTTACTAGCACATAAACTGGGGGTAACTATCTGACGGTATGGGGAGTATTCAGCCGGAAGTCTGTATGATGATCAAAGTTCGAATTTTGAGGCTCTTAATTTGAGAGCTGCGAGAGGCTAAGGGGAAAAAAACTGAGATTTTCGCTTATAGCTTTAGACTCGATAGATTAGGGACTAACGTCAACTACCGAAAATTGATACGCTTATCTTCCTCCATCATCCCTGAAAGTTTGTAACATCAGCATGAACTCACACTGTGTTTTCCTGAGAGATGAAACAACTGCAGCGCTCTGGACTCTGAGAAATACCAGAAGAGTCGTGGACTTCGCTGCTGCGAAGCTAGTTTCTCGAAGAGAAATTTCACAACCACACTGTGGATATTAGGTACTCGTCTGGCTGCTGTTGGTTGGAATCCTCTGCGACAACATAAGTGACCCTCTGTCCTCATATCAATGACTTCAGCTAATTTTAACGCCAACAACTTTCATGTCACCTGTAAGGAAGAATCTTCAGTAGAAACTAGTGAATCAATAAAGCAATGCTCAAGTAAAAGACATCTTTGTTTTCCTCGTCTAATTCCCTGTCTGTGTGGTATCTGTCACATTACCTCTTTCCTTTTGAAAAATAAGTTGCGTCCAATAGGGTGGCTTCCAAACTGGCCGCCATGATGGTAACTGCGAGGTGCCGGAGTGGAGAAGCGTGTATAACAATTGCTTTCCAATGACTTTGCGTGAGAGCTCCTCATACACTCAACCCCCGCCCGTCCCCTTATAACAATCACCTTAACTTACGCACAGTGGAGAGAGAATTAATAAAATGATCTTATAGATGAGTAGCAGAAAGAGTTGCACACACGCTATAATTCAATAATGTTATTAATCAATCTCTATGCTCAATAGACATAAAAAGGGCAGGAAATAGAATTCATAATTAGACTGACAAATGATAACAAAGTAAAAAATCACAAACGTACTTCTTTTATCTATTAAACTAAGTATGCGATGCACAGAACAGTGCTTCAATAGGACTGAACTAAAAAACTAAACTCCTCCCGAGCAGTCCATTAAGGCCCAACGGTAGCGACCGGCCGCCGTGTCATCCTCAGCCCACAGGCGTCACTGGATGCGGATATGGAAGGGCGTGTAGTCAGCACACCACTCTCCCGGCCGTATGTCAGTTTCCGAGACCGCTGGAAGTGACAGCTTCGACACAACACGACGCAGACTTACAGCCAGCGGTGCAGCCCACAGCTACGAGAACCAGCGGGAGAACGTCGAGGAAAAAGAGTTGTGTAGGTGCTGCACTTGCATATAGCAGTCTACGATTAGTAATTAGAACATTTTAGTAAAATGTGGTGGTTAAAAGAATTAAGTCATGGTGCAGTATCAGCTGACATTTTGCCAATTCAGGATGATCAGGGTATAAGATCTACGCTAAAATTAATTTTGCAACAAGAAAAAGAAAAAGAAAGAAGTAATAAAATAGATAAATGGTTAAAAGAAGCTGAGGTGGAAACAGCTCAAATGATCGCCAAGTTCGATGCCCTGGAACACAAGGATGCACCTCCTGAAGATAACATAGAGAAATGTAGCAAGAATATAGATTATGAAACAAATGTATGGAGTAAAAAAGAAGAAGTCTGTAAGTCAGAAATAAATCAAAGGTTGACCATGAAATCGAAAAGTTAAATAAGAGTTTGCAGAATCAAAGTGGGGTAACGCCAACAACAATTAATGACATTAATAATCTAAGACAAGAGCAAAGCAAAGTTATCACTAGTATTTTACGGACTGTCAAATATGACGAACATTTCACACGTAGAATTCTCTTGTAAAGGCAACACAAGTGCGATTCAGAGTAAATTTAGAGAAATAAACAGAAAGTACTTCCTGAGATGCAAGACAAAACAGAAAACCAAGTTTAAAAGAAGTAGAAATTTGTTGTGAACAAGAAAGAAAGGAAGGTCTGGTTGATGTAAGTGATCTAGCAAATTACGCTAATGTATATAAATTCCATCATTTCTCTAGTAAGGCAACGGTACACCCAGTAGCCTTCATTAGACAGTTTCAGAGCATCATTCCTGAAAACGTGACTGAACAACAAAAAATCGATTCGTGGTCAGTAGGTTAGGAGGAGAAGCAAAGTCATAGGGAACAAGAGTCAGTAGCTCATGTAAAACATATCAAGAATTTCTTCAATCATCAATCATTCTTGAATCAAGACTGGTCTCGCAGCACACAAAACAGAGCAAGAGGTGAAGTATTTGTGGACAGAAGGTTTGATGATGAAAAGTCATAACACCACAAATTGGTAGGAGTAAGGTACTACAATGTATACTGCATTCGTCTATGGGAGACGAAATTACCAGTTCAGTTCTAAGAAGCGTCATATGTGGGTAGATTACGTGGTTGAATTTGAGAAAGTTGTGAATGAAGTGCCTCATTCCACCACGGTAATATCGCCACATCAATTATTAGATGAAATGTCAATCAGCGGCATCAAAAAATATTATGATTACTAAATCTCATGGGACAATAACGTTTTTTGTATTGCTAGGTAACTGACGATTGTAAGGTGCCCGAGTTAACTGGCAGCACACTTCATTTTCTTCCCTGATGTTAGTTCTTTCCCTTCTTTCATTCAGAACAATTATCTGTCTTCTTTAACATTCTTCACTATTAAGGTTAAGATGAGCAAATTTTATTACACTGAATGTGACAACAAAGAAACAAGCTATGACAAAAACAAGGTAACTCAGCAGATTGAACATCTGCATAGCACGGGTGAAAAACAAACATTTACTGAAATTATGTTGACAGGCCAGAGTATACGAAGTAAAGACGTACGGATTCAACACCAAGAGAACACAGTATATAGTTACTACAAGACACTAGGAACATTTTAATGCACTTAACAAAAAGCATGTCATACAGTATGTAGTGGAACAATTTTTAAATATTTATAACAACGATTCACAAATCGTTATGTTTGAAAATGCTTTGAGAATAGGAAATCAAGATAAGGACTGTGATATATAGCACAGACGATATAATGCATACAAATTAACTGAAGGCTGCAGAAGAAGACAACGACGTTAAACCAGGTAAGGGAATATGATAATGTACAATAGAAGCAATTCTGGTGCAAAAATATTGAAAACAACTAAGTGATGTCTTGAGATGCTGCACGGATTGTGTCAATACAGTTATATCGTTACTCTTTTGTGCGAACTGAAACGGCGGAGTGGTTTCCGCTGTAATGAATTATGATACACTGATAGGCTAGGAATAGTCCTGCTAAAGAGGTTTATGGCAAATGGACAGTTATGGTTGGTAGGCGACATAAATGTCGGCCGATTACTTACGACGAGAGAAAAGAGGTAAATAGAGAATTATAGTTTAGGCGACAGAAAAGTCGGTCACTTGTGTACATAGAGAGAGAGAAAGGTGAAGTATTGTTATTAGCCGACAGGAAAGTCGACCTGTCATTTATAAAGAGTGAGGGAGGAAAGGCAAAGGCGACGTGTAAGTGGGCCATTAAGTAGTGTTTATGGGCAAAATGGTTTCCGCCAACTATTTTGTGAAGCACAGTTATGGTTGGTAGGCGACATAAATGTCGGCCGATTACTTACGACGAGAGAAAAGAGGTAAATAGAGAATTATAGTTTAGGCGACAGAAAAGTCGGTCACTTGTGTACATAGAGAGAGAGAAAGGTGAAGTATTGTTATTAGCCGACAGGAAAGTCGACCTATCATTTATAAAGAGTGAGGGAGGAAAGGCAAAGGCGACGTGTAAGTGGGCCATTAAGTAGTGTTTATGGGCAAAATGGTTTCCGCCAACTATTTTGTGAAGCACAGTTATGGTTGGTAGGCGACATAAATGTCGGCCGATTACTTACGACGAGAGAAAAGAGGTAAATAGAGAATTATAGTTTAGGCGACAGAAAAGTCGGTCACTTGTGTACATAGAGAGAGAGAAAGGTGAAGTATTGTTATTAGCCGACAGGAAAGTCGACCTATCATTTATAAAGAGTGAGGGAGGAAAGGCAAAGGCGACGTGTAAGTGGGCCATTAAGTAGTGTTTATGGGCAAAATGGTTTCCGCCAACTATTTTGTGAAGCACAAAGGAGCAGACATATAGTCGAGATAAGACGCAACACTGACATGGAAATCTCATAAAAGACATGAACGTAGCAAATAAGGTTTGATATGAAGCACTGAGAGTGAAAACACACACTAGTTTTAAATATGAAAGGACGATATAATACATGTCAAGCTAAGAATAATTAGCCCCTACACATTACAAAGCCACACAATGTTCGTGTGTGAAAGTCAGTAGAAAATACACTGTAATTACTCGTACATGAATAGAGTTACGCTAGTACTTTTTGTAGCAACTATGACACTCAAATGGAATGATACCTCATACAGTGGAATGAAGCAAAGATTTAGTAAATGAGTGTTTGTGCATTATGTTTGAAGCAATATCCTGATACGTTCTCTTGATGTATCTGTAAACTGCAGTTGTAAGCCTCCGTGGGTAAGATTTAAAGAGCAGAGCAGGGGATGTCGGTTAACAGTGTGAGTCGCTCGGGAACTGGGTCCCGAGCAAGCACAGAGCTCTTAAAGAGTCCGAAGGACAATGACCCAGCTGTATGTAGCAACAGCTGTGACCAAAACAAAACCATTGATGAATCACTGTCGTAGTGCCACGTAAACATTGGCTTTGTTTATAAACAAACTAAATCAAAACAAAACTTTATGTATTTATATTGTAATAGTGTATGAAAACATTTATTTAAAAATTGTTTAAAATTATTAAGAAACTAATTTAAGATATTTTTATTGTTTCATGGAATTGTACTGTAGCTGTTTGCTAAGGTTGGAGATGGCGGAATGGATTGACAATTGAACTCAACTAGAGTTTCACAACGGAAGACCAAATCTTGGACAACAGTCATCGGTAAGGGTTTCTGTTGTGGGCTACTTGCGTATGTCGTGGTCAAAACGGTGAGTGTAATGTTCTTCCATCTCCATGTATTTGCAAATGTATTGATTGTGTTTATTTTATTTGTAACCCTGTGAAGTGGACGTCCTAATGAAGCATTCAAATATAAATAAGTGCAGAACGGCATGGTGCCGACATAATACTGAGGAAAAGTGTAAAGTGTAATGTATGTTTCATCGAATTGAAATGATGGCACTGTGCCCATAGTAACTGTATAGTAGTGTAAGTTACAAAAAAATGTTGTTTGTTTAATTTAATGGACGGAAATGCGCCGATAGTAGTGGTGTAGCAATTGGTCAGTTTAAAGAATGGCAGTGGGCCAAACAATGAGTAACAATGTAAATCGTTCTCGAGAAATATTTTGTTGAATTTAATGGACGGCAATGCGCTGATAGTAGCTTAACAGCAATATAAAATATCGTGAATGAAGTTTTCCTAGGAAATAGTGGATTGCTATAGAACATTATAGTAGAAATGGTAGTTTGTAAGTTAACGAAAGACTAACAACAACATAAAGGTGCAGAATGACACTACTTTGAAAATCTTTACTATTTAAAGAATTATATAAATAGTAAAGAAAGTGTAACTAAAAATTAATGATTATGGGATATAAGGTTATAGAAGAATTTATTGAGGGTAACAATCAGTTTTTTCTAATCATAAAAACTATTAAGCTTTTGATTATATAAGTAAGTTAATTATCTGAGAATGAAAAATTAAAAATCAGATGCAACAGTTGAAAAAACAATAACAAATTAGAAGTATAGTCGAATGGTACGGCTCTTGATAGATTATAAAAAAGTTATAAAATTTGAGTAAAAATTTGCTTGTTTCCCAAATTAATTGTTGTCTGCGAGAACATCCCAATTTTTTGAAATCTCAGAAGGAGGGGGATGTGTAATACTTCTGGCTTTGCAGCCATCATATTCAGGTACAAGAAGCCCTTCGTAGAGCAGTTGAGAAGGCAGCAGTGGAAAGATGATGTAATATGGTGTGAGGTACCGATGGCAGATGGTTTCTTAAGTAAGGGTATCGTGAGAGAGACCGTCTAAATTGTCGTCCCTCTCTGCGACTGGATGCTGCATTCAGTAGTTGCGCGCCAAAATGACAATCTTCTTAGACATTAGACAAACTAAACTGCATATTACTTGCATGTCATATTTAAAGCATCTCTCAATAGAGTGTTATCATTCCATTATTTCACAAGTATTAGTAACGAGCAGAATAACGAACAACTGCGAATCGAAAAGGCAGAAGAAGCACTTCGGTGATCTTCGGATCGCGCATAACTTGAATGGCGGGGGAAGTGGTTCGGCTGTAAGATCAGAGCTGATTCGGCAGTCTCTCTGAACTGACATGTTCTCCGCTGCGGTATCAGTTAAGACTTAATTTGTTAGTAATCTGTGGTTTGTTAATACAGCTGGTTCTGCAGTGTCGGAAGACAGACATGTAGCCTGCCGCGGTCGGTGTTACTTAAGACTTTATTAAGCAGAGTATGGTCATTTGGACATACAGTTGAAAACAGTGTGATACTAATTACGAAAACATGCAGTTCAATAACTTGTTAAACAACAGAAATCATTTGTGACTCTAAAGTGGAATGTAATTGTGCTGTTTCTCGTGTTCTGATAATAAAAAGCGAGTACTATCCCGCATAAACAATCTGAATGGAAACTTAATCATTTCTAACACAACAGTTGCAAAAGCGACTGTTCTCAAATTGGGCGGCCTTCGGTCAGCGTCTGTCTCCATGTAAGGAGCGGCTGTGAATAATCCTCTGGGGTTAACAACCTCGGGTGTAAAGAAAGGTGGCTCTACAAGTCACCCTCAGAACTCAAAGAATTATCAATCATCGAAATGTGTGATGTGAAACTAATTACCCCAGGTGGTCAATCCACTACACATAAGTGCGCAAGCAGAAACTCGGATTCTGGGGACTCTGTAACTTCACGCAAAGACGAAACGGAGCGTCTTGGAACCTCAAACAAAATAAAATACAGGAAACCAAACTACTTGGCAACTTTTAATACAAAATCACTTTTGAAAGTGGGGAAACTTAAGACTCTAACGGACACATTAAACGAGCATACAATCATCATTACGGCTGTGCAAGTGTCCAGGTTCTTGGATAAGAACAGCTTTGAATCTGGAGCGTGCAGGATATTTAAGGGGAAGACGGAAACAAGACCTACGAAAAATGTTTCCCAACCTGGTACAGGTTCGTAATTTACAAGAAAGTTTTAGGCTCCATTATAAGCTCTGAGTCTACCTCTGAAAGGCTATCCACACTCACGCTTAAGTCGACCAACAAAGTATATATATTGTAAGTGTTCACGCCCCTATAAGCCTTGACAACGAAAAGAATAAGGAGAAGGTGGAATTATTCTGGGACAAACTAGATGACACGATCCAAAAGATCCCCGAAAAACAAAATGTCATCTTTCTAGGAGATTTTAGCGCATAAGTGGGGAGAGAGAAAAGGTTCAGTCATATAGTGGGAGATACCTAGCACATAACAGGACGAACCAAAATGATATCAGACTCATCCGATTATGCCAGACGCACAGTTTGGTCCTGAAGTCAACTAGCTTTAAGAAATTGCCAAGAAGGCAGAAGACGTGCATTTCACCTAACCCTCTCCTGGAAGAATTCCAGTTAGATCATGTTGCGATAAAGTGAAAATTTCATAAGAAAATCCAAAATGTTAGGGTTCTCAGAAGGGCCAACCTCGACTCTGATCACAACCTATCTAAAGTGAAACTGAAGATCATCCCCAAGAGTAACCATCACAGAAAAAAACCTTGCACGAAAGAGATATGATCCAGAGAAAATAACGAAGAAGGAGGAGGAATGGGGCAAGTTAACCAGCGACCTAGAAGATCATGACTGGGAGTAGAAGGAGAAGAGTCTTATAACCAAGGCAGAGCAGCTTGGTCCTATTACCAGGATGAAGAAGCACGGGTGATGGAACGATGAGTGTGATAGACTGCTTGATCTGAGGAAGAAGGCGTGGCACATCTGTTGTTGTTGTTGTGGTCTTCAGTCCTGAAACTGGTTTGATGCAGCTCTCCATGCTACTCTATCCTGTGCAAGCTTCTTCATCTCCCAGTACCTACTGCAACCTACATCCTTCTGAATTTGCTTAGTGTATTCATCTCTTGGTCTCCCTCTACGATTTTTACCCTCCACGCTGCCCTCCAATGCTAAATTTCTGATCCCTTGATGCCTCAAAACATGTCCTACCAACCGATCCCTTCTTCTAGTCAAGTTGTGCCACAAACTTCTCTTCTCCCCAATCCTATTCAATACCTCCTCATTAGTTACGTGATCTACCCACCTTATCTTCAGCATTCTTCTGTAGCACCACATTTCGAAAGCTTCTATTCTCTTCTTGTCCAAACTGGTTATCGTCCATGTTTCACTTCCATACATGGCTACACTCCATACAAATACTTTCAGAAACGACTTCCTGACACTGAAATCTATACTCGATATTAACAAATTTCTCTTCAGAAACGATTTCCTTGCCATTGCCAGTCTACATTTTATATCCTCTCTACTTCGACCATCATCAGTTATTTTACTCCCTAAATAGCAAAACTCCTTTACTACTTTAAGTGTCTCATTTCCTAATCTAATCCCCTCAGCATCACCCGATTTAATTTGACTACATTCCATTATCCTCGTTTTGCTTTTGTTGATGTTCATCTTATATCCTCCTTTCAAGACACTGTCCATTCCGTTCAACTGCTCTTCCAAGTCCTTTGCTGTCTCTGACAGAATTACAATGTCATCGGCGAACCTCAAAGTTTTTATTTCGTCTCCATGAATTTTAATACCTACTCCGAATTTTCGTTTTGTTTCCTTTACTGCTTGCTCAATATACAGATTGAATAACATCGGGGAGAGGCTACAACCCTGTCTCACTCCTTTCCCAACCACTGCTTCCCTTTCATGCCCCTCGACTCTTATAAGTGCCATCTGGTTTCTGTACAAATTGTAAATAGCCTTTCGCTCCCTGTATTTGACCCCTGCCACCTTCAGAATTTGAAAGAGAGTATTCCAGTTAACGTTGTCAAAAGCTTTCTCTAAGTCTACAAATGCTAGACACGTAGGTTTGCCTTTTCTTAATCTTTCTTCTAAGATAAGTCATAAGGTTAGTATTGCCTCACATGTTCCAACATTTCTACGGAATCCAAACTGATCTTCCCCGAGGTCCGCTTCTACCAGTTTTTCCATTCGTCTGTAAAGAATTCACGTTAGTACTTTGCAGCTGTGACTTATTAAACTGATAGTTCGGTAATTTTCACATCTGTCAACACCCGCTTTCTTTGGGATTGGAATTATTATATTCTTCTTGAAGTCTGTGGGTATTTCGCCTGTCTCATACATCTTGCTCACCACACCTGGAAAACCAAAAAGGACGAGAGTGCCTGGCAGCACCTTGTGGAAACTAGAAAGACGGTGTCCAATGAGATCAAGAAAGTTAAGAATGTGCAAGAAGACCAACTGCTCAGGAAAATAAATGACAACTTTGCTAAGAACAACATGAGAAATTATTATCGGTTCTTCAGGGAGAAGCTAAACAGATATACCGCCCAATCCTCCAACTTCAGGACAAAAAAGGGAACATGGCGTATAGTAATAGGGACAACGGCTAGATACTAGCAGAATACTTCAAGGAACTTCTAAACTGCGAGGAACCACACCGAAATATGGCGTTCGATGGTGGACCAAAGTCGTCCCCCACCCCAGACTGTAAATCCCCATCTGTGAGATACAGCAATACTAAATCCTATGGAAAATTTCACTGCATCAGGGGAAAATCAGATAGCAGCCGAATTATGGAAGTATGCCAGCAAAAATGCAATTGTCTTACTCCAGAAACTTTTTGAGAAGATATGGAAGAAAGGAATCAATCCAGAGGAATGAAAAATAGCCCTGATACACCCTCTTCACAAAAAAGGTCCTAAATCTGAACCCAACAATTATAGAGCTTTACTAGAAAGAGCAAAATCTCAGTTGGATTGCCAAATAGGGGAGCATCAAGCAGGGTTTAGGAAAGAAAGATCCTGCCCTGAACAGATCTTAAGCCTCAGTAACATTTTAGCATATGGGAAGCAGAAGGCGAAACCACATATAGTGACTTCTGTAGACTTGCAAAAAGCTTACGATTCCATAGACAGAGAGTCGTTGTTCAATAATTTGGAGGACTTTAGCTTGGACGGGAAAACCCTAAACATCACCAAGGAGACGCTCACGAATTTGTCCTCTACAGTCAGATTAATGGATGAATTATCAGAACCTTTTGAGATCAGAACAGGGGTCCGACAAGGGGATGGGCTCTCACCCCTGCTGTTTAACTGTGCACTCGAAAAAGTTGTGAGGGTATGGAATGCAAGAACGAGATGGAGAAGAAGACTTGAAACAGAAAACAAAGGAATCACTATTAAGTGTTTGGCGTTTGCTGACGACATGGCGCTACTAGCGGAAACGTGGGAGGAAGGTAAAGAACAAATCGCCGAGTTAAAGAGCAGGCACGGAAGGTAGGACTTAAGATTTCTTACGAAAGAACGAAGATTTTGACGAATATACTAGATACTCCTAACAAAATTAAAGTAAGAGAGAAAAAATAGAGGTAGTTAGGTGTTTCAAGTACCTATGGGAATGGATTGAATGGAACAACCTTGAAGGGAAAGCAATGGAAGAAATAAGGACCAAAGTGGAACTAGCTTTTCAGAAAACCAAAAACACCTACAATAATAAAGCCCTTTCTTGGAACACCAAAATAAGGCACTATAGCACAGTAACTAAGCAGGAAGTACTCTATGAAGCAGAGACACTAGTCATGCGGAGGAAAGGGCAAGTGGAGAAATTGGAAATGAAGGAGAGGAAAATTTTGAGGAAGATAATGGGGCCCAAATTCCAAAATAACAAACAAGTTTTCTATAGGAACAAAGTCCTCTACGCGAGTTCGGAGAGACTCTCGGAAACCATGAGGAAAAGGAGGATGGATTTCTATGGACATACACTCCGAATGAATCCCGACAGACTAACTAAACAAATCTTTGACTGCTTTTACAAAAAGAAGACTAAACCCGATTGGTTTATGGAAATGGAAAAGGATTTGAAAGAACTCCAGATTACCGAAGTCATGTTAAAGAATGGTACAGCCAAGAGCGTGATCAAAGACAAAACTAAGAGATTCCAAGATAAGATCAACATTAGGAAAGCGATTCAGGTATCAGAGGAAGAAAGAAAGAAGAGATCAAATAGAATGAAGAACTATTGGGAGAAAAAGAGAGCACAGGAATCTGAGAAGCGATTGATCTGTCGTACCCTAAAGATGGATGATTCGAAGTGGGGGAAAAAAAAGGAAAAATAAAGACAGTTCTTTGCTAAGAGTTTCTTACAGCCTCAAGATAACGGATTCACGACCTACGTGCTGTTTTCTGCGCAGAGGAAGACAACTATAGAAGACTTCAGGGTGGTGAACTTTTATTAGAACTTATTTATTTATCTATTTATTTATTGATTTATTTAACCTGGCAGGATTAGGGCCATCAGGCCCTCTCTTACATCTAACCAGGCATTCTACTTATTTTACATTAATATGTTTTAGTAGGCATGTTAAACGACATCTAGTACAAAAAATGAAATAAACAATTACAAAGGCACACCTGGAAAAATACATACATATAGAGTTTATATTCGTAGATCATAAGTACTGTTGTAATTAGACATTATTAGAGAGACAGATTTTAGATAGGAGTGCTAGCAGAAGGGAGTATGAGGGGGACTGATGATGAAGGGAGGAGAAGAATAGAGATATGATGAAACATAATTAAGGAAATATAGAGGAAAAGAAGATTGCGTGGCTAATGGAGATAGACGACGAGGAAGGCATCTCAGGAGCAAGATAGGAGACGCTAGCTTTGCTATTTGACAGAGGAGAGAATTGGCCTTGTATATTAATTTTGTGGAGAACGTTATGAGGATGATAGTAGGAAATGCATCAACTTCTTCTTAAAAGCAGCAGGGGATTGAATTTTGCGCAAGGTAAGTGGCAGTTTGTTCCAGAGGCGGACAGCGTTCAACTGAGAAAGAGTTTGCAACTGTTTTTGTTTTGTGAGTGGGCACAGTCAGGATACCAAATAAGAGTGACCTCGTGTTTCGATTATGGTGGCACGACAGGTGTTTAATCTCTGAAGCAAGATACTGGGGTGCTTGCGCGACGAGGAGTCGGTGGAGTTGACATAGAGTGTGGTAGTCACGCAATTTGTCCGGCCGCATTCCACTGTGGGTGCTGGAAGCAGATAGGCACCTCGCGTGTACTGCAGTCTTAGTACAAATCAGGTCAGTGACGCGTCATCTGTGGTAACACAGAGGAGGTATGAGGGAGAGAAATGTTTTTGAGGGAAGACGTTTATAATACACATGTAAAAATCACACGCTGGCTCCAGGAAGAAGCTCTTGTCATCGGTTCATGCCTAATGCAGTGGCTAAGAGAAGTGGCAAGTCGGCCGCCCTCGTATCGCAGAAAAGCCGGCCCTGTCCAACTTCACGTTTTTCTGATACACTCAACGCAGGTGGTGTAGCCCAGCCCTAGTTCAACCACACAAGGACAGAAGAGCAAACAATGTCCCAAACCAGTTGAAATATTATGAATAAAAATCGGAGTCCGCATTACCGGTTTCATTTACGGCAATGACTTTTCTCAACCCGCCCCCACTGAGACACATTAATAAAACGCTATACAAAAAACAGAGAGAGATAATCGAGTGAAGGCAGGCCAAATAAGGATTGTAAACTCGTAAAACTCATAGTCCTCGCCCCCCCCCCCCCCCCCACCCGTCTGTTATCTCATAATGCTTTGCCTCTAAATTTCTGTGTAACCGCTCGTTTTTAATTTAGAGGTGTGGCTTCACATGTAACGGCCACGCTGTACTTGCTGCTCGGTACGTTCGCGTTGTTACCTATTCGTCTTGTATTGTACTTCTTTCCCCTGTTCTCGACGCTCGTAGCCAAAGGTTCCCTTCGAAACTCTTAAAAACCTCTGGGTCTTTTAATTGACAGAGGTCACACATATCCTTAATTTTCTATCTTATTCCAGTTTTTATAATTTTTTTTCATTTTTGATCTGCATTGGTAAGCAAAAAATGTGGTCAGAGTGGACGTCTGCCGCTGGAAATGTTTTACAGTTAGATAACTGGTTTCGAAATCAAGAGGTGCCTCGAACAGAATAACCTGCTCCATACCAACCAGCACAGAATGCGAAAATATAGGTCATGTTAAGCAAAAGCCGTGGTTTTTCTTTACGTGAATCGGGGCAATAAGATCAGTGAAATTACATCTGTTCGGCAAGCATAAACAACTACGAACCTGTCATCCACTCATGAGTTAAAGAGAAATAGCTAGTTGATTTAACGTAATGAAGCTCGGAGAAACCCGCACTTCCATTAGACCACCAGCGTCGTCTTGCGATATGGCCATTGGCTCAAATGGCTCTGAGCACTATGCGACTTAACTTCTGAGGTCATCAGTCGCCTAGAACTTAGAACTAATTAAACCTAACTAACCTGAAGATATCACACACATCCATGCCCGAGGCAGGATTCGAACCTGCGACCGCAGCGGTCGCTCGGTTCCAGACTGCAGCGCCTAGAACCGCACGGCCACTGCGGCCGGCGATATGGCCATTGCATTAGCAGACTGATGGCGCCGGGGAACATTTTAACGAGTACTTTGTAAACAATAGCTACTATAAGATGAACAACAATGTGGTTCTCTGCCTGTTTCCAAGAATGTGAGCAAGGAGCACGTCTGCCAAAGACAAGATGACTCGCTAGTGGATATCGCATCGGCGCCGTTTGTCGAGCCGTTAAGCCCCTTACACAACATCTCTCTGATAATCAAAATATCCACGGGTGTGCTGCCGGTCTATAGTGTCCAACGGGCACAATATTTCGGCGATCATACATGTCGCCATCATCAGGTGAACTGACGGACTGAGCTCCTGTGAACGTGCCGGCACGGAGATCCGTACGCTATGGCTGCTCAGAGGGAACTGGGTTCGGTCGCGGCGGCGGCCGATTTAAATACCATCCGCCCGAGGCGCGCTCCCTCCGCCGTCCGCGCCCCGCGCCACGGTCGCGCGGTGGAACAGATTGCGACGGCGTCTGAGATGACGTCGGTGTGATGGCTCTGTCCGCCGTGGTCGTCACAACTATACGTTTGCTCGATTTACTCTTGATTAACCCAATCGCTGGTTCCCAAGACTTGCTAAGATTATAGCCACAGTCACGGTTTATGAGGTCGTCATTGGTGCGAATTTCGATGGCCTCTCTAACAACGCTGTCCCAGTATCTCGACGTCTGTACCAGAATCCTCGTGCGGTCATACTCCATGGCGTGATTTTCCGACAAGCAATGTTCAGCGACCGCCGACTTGCTCGGATACATCAGTCGTGTGTGCCTCTGGTGTTCACGGCATCGATCCTCGACGGTACGCATCGTCTGACCAATATACGACTTGCCACATTGACACGGAATCTGGTACACGCCGGCCTTCCTCAAACCGAGGTCATCTTTGGCGCTCCCCACCAGTGCACGAGTTTTGTTTGGAGGACAGAACACAGTTCCGACCCGGTGTTTCTTCAGAATGCGGGCGATTTTCCCCGGGAGTGCGCCTGTGTATGGAATAAATGCAGTGCCTACCTCCTCCCTCGTGACTTCATCCATCTCAACAGGTTGTGCTGCAGTGGTTGGGCGGAGAGCACGTTGAATCTGCCACTCTGAGTACCCATTTTTTCCAAATACAGTTCTCAGATGTTCCAATTCCTGGGGTAGACTCTCTGCGTCAGAGATAGTGCGCGCCCTATGTACTAGAGTTTTAAGTACCCCATTCCTCTGTGAAGGGTGGTGACAGCTGTCTGCGTGCAAATACAGATCAGTGTGCGTTGTCTTCCGATACACCCCATGACCTAGGGTGCCGTCAGTCCTTCTCTTGACCAAGACGTCAAGGAAAGGTAATTTACCCTCCGTTTCAGTCTCCATAGTGAATTTGATGTTGGGGTGTATGGAGTTTAGATGTGTAAGGAAGTCAAGGAGTTTATCCATACCATGTGGCCAGATGACGAACGTGTCGTCCACGTAACGGAAAAAGCAAGTAGGTTTCCATACGGATGACGACAGGGCTTCCTCCTCGAAGTTCTCCATGTACAAATTCGCTACCACCGGTGAGAGTGGGCTACCCATGGCGAATCCCTCCGTTTGTTCGTAGTATTCTCCATTAAAAAGAAAATACGTGGAATTCAAGACATGCCTAAAAAGTTCAGTGGTCTTCTCGTCAAACTTCTGACTAATCAATTCTAGTGACTCTCGCAGGGGTACCCTCGTAAACAAGGAAACGACGTCAAAACTCACCATGATATCTGACTCATCCAATCTGAAGCTATCAAGGCGTTTAACAAAATCCACGGAATTACGGATGTGATGAGGGCATTTACCCACATAAGGACTTAATATTCCCGTCAGGTATTTGGCCAACAAATATGTAGGTGCCCTGATGTTGCTGACAATGGGGCGTAATGGTACCCCCTCTTTGTGAACCTTCGGGAGTCCATATAGTCTAGGCGGTACCGGACCTTGGGGTAACAATTTCTTAGCGTCACCCTCCGGTAAATCTGCGTCCTTGAGAAGCGACCTCGTCTTGTTGTCCACCTTCTTTGTAGGGTCAACGCTGATCTTCCGGTAGGAATCGTCATTTAGCAGACTCTGCATCTTATCAGTGTAGTCCTTATGGGAGACAACAACTGTAGCATTGCCTTTGTCAGCCGGTAAGACAACAATTTCAGAGCGCTCCCTCAGATCACGAATGGCCGCCCTCTCTTTACTGCTGATATTTGACTTCATCGGCTTGGATTTCGTCAACGCACGACAAGTTTCACGACGTATTTCCTCGTCTGATTCTGGCGGAAGTCGAGCTGCAACCTGTTCAACAGCACTAACAATTTCTGCGACCGGAGTGAACTTGGGGGTGGGAGCGAAGTTGAGACCTTTCTGCAAAGCCGAGACCGCATCATCACTCAACACCATGCCACTCAAATTGATGACAGTCTTGCACGGAACCTGCAGAGATGGTTTGTCAAGGAGACGTGAGAACTTAGCTGTTTGACGTCCCGTAGCCTTCTTATGGGCGGAATCAGCTGACACCCAGGTGACACCATCAATCCAATCCCAGGAACAAGAAGTGAACTTACTAGCCAGTTGCAAATGTAGTTTGAGTAATTCCTGTGAGATAAACTCGAGGCTCCGGCGGGTGAATTGCACTCTCTCACGTACCAATGCGAGGCTGGCTCGTTTCTTGATTCTCTTAGGTGCTGCAGAATCGATGTGATGCATAAACTTAGCAAAATTTGGAACAACATTCTCGGAACGACATCTCTTTAGAAAAGCAAGAGTACTTAGCAAACGACATCTACGGTGGCGCAACTTTTCAAATTTCTTCATGCTGCGATACATCTCCTCCCCGTAAAGGTGTATGATGTGATTCTTGAGTTTCTCCCGGCGTATTTGATAATCAAAATATCCACGGGTGTGCTGCCGGTCTATAGTGTCCAACGGGCACAATATTTCGGCGAACATACATGTCGCCATCATCAGGTGAACTGACGGACTGAGCTCCTGTGAACGTGCCGGCACGGAGATCCGTACGCTATGGCTCCTCAGAGGGAACTGGGTTCGGTCGCGGCGGCGGCCAATTTAAATACCCTCAATCAAGAGTAAATCGAGCAAACGTATAGTTGTGACGACCACGGCGGACAGAGCCATCACTCCGACGTCATCTCAGACGCCGTCGCAATCTGTTCCACCGCGCGACCGTGGCGCGGGGCGCGGACGGCGGAGGGAGCGCGCCGCGGGCGGAGGGTATTTAAATCGGCCGCCGCCGCGACCGAACCCAACACAGCACCGTCGCTGAGATGTGCAGCCGCGAGAAGGACGTACGTGCGCCTGCTAGCGACGCGAAGGGTGTGGCAGATCGCCGTCCGGCCGCGCTTGCGCCGTCGGTGGCCCCATCTGGCCCCCCACTTATGACGACCACTGCTATGGCTATGGATTTGACGGACACTGCTCCTGAAACGTTGAAGACTGCGCTGTCTGCTCCGCTGCCCGATTCTGAAGATGAGAGCTCTACCGCCCCTCAGCCACGCGGACGCAGCGGGAAACAGAAGAGGAGGGCAACAGCTGCGACGGCCGCTGCTCGCAGCTCGCCGATTGTGAAGAGAGCGAAGCAAGATTTCGCCCCTGATGCCGACGGTTTTGTCCCGGCCCGGCGAACTGCAAGACGCATGCTGCCGTCGACGACGCCTCCAACTGCCGTCGCCAACTCATTCGACGCGCTCGATGACGCGCCGGAACCGCCGCCACGCGATCCTGCGCCGAAGAAAGACTCCCATCTTCCGCCGGTGGTCCTCCAGTTTCGGCCGCCCTATGGGGAACTGCAGAAGTTGTTGCGCAGCTGGACAACGGCCGTGTACACCGTGAAGCCTGCAGGGCGTGACCTGTACAGGGTCACACTCCGCACTGCTGATGATTATCGCCGGGTCACTCAGGAGGCGTCTGAGCGTGGTATCCCTTTCTATACCCACGCTTCCGCACCTGACAAGGTCCTGAAGATTGTCTTCCGCGACCTCCCGTTCAACATGGAAGCCGATCACCTGCATCGCGAACTCGCTGACCTGGGCTTCTACATCCGGGCAGTCGTGAAGATGAAGTCGCATAAATCACGCGAAGATATGCCGCTCTTCCTGGTCGTCTGCTCTGACACCGTGGAGAACCGCAAACTATATCAATTGACGCGGGTCGCCGACGTTCCGGTTACCGAAGATCTTCGCTCCCGGAGAGGCCCTGTGCAGTGCTTTCGCTGCCAGGGGATCAATCACGTCGCGCGCCACTGCTCTATGCCGGACAGATGTGTTAAATGCGCCGGCGCCCATGCAGGACGTGCGTGCCCCCGTCCGCCCACCGAGAGGCCTACGTGTGCACTCTGTGGCGGTGCTCACGTGGCCAGTTATCGTGGGTGTGAGGTGTGGAAGCGTGCCATCGCTCGCCAACGTGGCCAAACACCAGCGCCACATCAGAAGAAGCCCGCAACAAGACGGCCAGGCGTCTCTTTCGCGGCGGCAACGTCAGGGACGCCCTCCGCCGCCCCGGCTACGTCGGCTGCTCCCGCTCCTGCCGCATCCGAGGCCGTGCCGACACCTGAGGCTCCTACACCTCCACCACAGCTGCCAGTGGCGGCACCGGGTACTGCCTTTCCCGGGACGTCAGCCGGACCGCGCCCCGCCAACCGCCGGCGTGGGGGTCACCGCCCTGTGGGTACCCAGCGCTTGGCGCCGTCCGTCGAGCAGCCCCAGGTGGGCTCTCACAGCGACGCAGCCACGCCTCCCCCCTCCAGCGCCGGGGCCGAGCCAGCTGCCTCCACCGCCGACCTGGCCATCCTCGTCGCGCAGCTCACAGCCCTGGTGACCAGTGCTACGAAGTTGATTGAAGTCCTGTCGCAGCAACTCACCGCTGCAGTGCCGATGGCCTGTCCGGCCCCGACCGCTGTCAACACTCACCAGCCGCACCATGGGCAGCGTTAGAGGGCTCACGGTCGTCGCGTGGAATGCCAACGGCGTCCGCACTCAAGCTGGCGAACTTCGCCAATTTCTCCGAGATGAAGCCGTCGACGTCTGCCTTATCAATGAAACACACCTGAAGCCTGGGGTGGACGTCAGGGCGGCAAACTACTCCAGCTATCGCACCGATCGACTGACGGCGGGTGCTGGGACAGCCGTCTACGTCCGCAATGGCATCCGTCACCATGTGATACAACTTCCACCACTGGCAACGCTGGAGGCCACTGGTGTCGTCGTTCACACCTCGGCGGGCGCCATCACGTTCGTCGCGGCCTATCGGCCGCCGTCTCGTCCCCTGGACCCTGCTGATATCGATGCTCTGCTCTCCTTGAGGGGGCAGGTGTTCGTCGCCGGGGACTTCAATAGTAAACATGTCTCCTGGAACTCCAGGATCAGCAATGCCGCTGGCCGCTGCCTGCTCCGGGTAGCGGAACGTCACCATGCGCTTGTGGTGGGGCCGTACGACCCGACAATCTTCCCTGCCCGTGGCCTCCCAGATATAATCGACATCGCGGTCGTGAAGGGCATCCCTCATCAGATCACCGCTACGACGAGGACGGCGCTGTCTTCGGATCATGTCCCTCTGGTTTTTGATATCGACCTCGACGCCCTCCAGCAGCCCAGGCGAGGTATCTCACTTGCTGGCATCGACTGGGACAGGTTTCAAGAAGCTGTGACGCACTCACTCGCCGCCGCGCCGCCCCCTGCGGAAGCTGGAGCGGACGAAGCACTTTTGCACTTCGCGGCAACCACGATCGACGCTGCCACTATAGCGACGCCGCCCCGACCTCGCCCTCCGCCTGACTACTCCCGACAGCTGCCGCCGGACATCCTTGCGGCCATCACTGAGAAGAACCGGGTCTACCGGGAGTGGCAGAGGACGAGAAATGCCAACACCAAGCGCCTTCTCAACAGGATGCGTCGGGACATCCGGGCCGCCATCGACAACCATCGCAACCGCGACTGGAATAACAAGGTCGCCACCTTTGTCTTGAAGATGGCACAGCCTGGCAGACGACGAAGCGTTTCCTACGCCGCACGGAACGTATCCCTCCGCTGCTGCTTCATGGTCAGGCTGTCTGCGAACCAGCTGCGAAAGCTGATGCCCTCGCAGACGTCTTCGAGGCCGCGTTTACGCCTATCGAAGACCCGGCTGACGCTGTCCACGACGCCCTGGTTGCTGACTGGCTCCCACGCTACCTGGAGGCACGCGACGACGACGACGTCATTGAGGAGACAACGGCGGAGGAGGTGTCTTCCATCCTGCGTGCCCGGAACCCCAGGAAAGCTGCGGGCCCAGACGAAGTTTCCAACGCCCTACTCCAGAAGTTGCCGCCCGTGGCTGTCACTCATCTTGCCGACGTTTTTAATGTCATCCTCCGGTCCTGCAGTTTTTCTCAGTCCTGGAAGCATGCAGAAATCGTGGCGATTCCGAAGATGGGGAAGGATCTGCGGCAGCCCGTGAACTACAGACCTATTAGTTTACTGCCGGCCGTCTCCAAGGTCTTTGAAAGGGTGTACATCAAGCGGCTGCAGCGCCACGTCGACGAGGAAGGCCTCCTGCCCGAAGAGCAGTTCGGCTTTCGCAGGGGCCACTCGGCCGTTCATCAACTCCTTCGCCTAGTGGAAGATGCGTTCGTCGCCCTCGAGCAGCGCGAGTTCTTCGGCGCGGTGTTCCTGGACGTGTCGCGCGCTTTCGACAGTGTGTGGCACCGCGGCCTCTTGTTCAAACTTTTTGAACTTGGGGTCCCGACGTCGCACGTCCGTCTCATCGCTTCCTATCTTGCCGATAGGACCTTCCATGTGCGGGCCGCGCTGGGCTTGTCCTCCGTCCGTCGCATCAACGCCGGTGTGCCACAGGGCTCGGTCTTGGGGCCACTCCTGTACTCGCTGTACACGTCTGATGCGCCGAAGATCGACCGTGTGCGGCTCGCCCTGTACGCGGACGACACGGCTCTATATACGAGGAGCCTCAATACCGCAGTCATGCGCCGCCGTCTGCAGCTCGCCGTTGACACCCTGGCAGCCTGGGCAGTCAAGTGGCGTCTACAATTCAATGGGGCCAAGGCGCAGTTCCTGATCGTCACCAGGCGACTCGTTCCTGCAGGTCTTCAACCGCTCATCGTCGGTGGAAGCCCTGTCCCGTGCCGCCCAACGGCGCATTACCTTGGCGTCACCATCGACCGCCGACTCACGTGGGTTCCGCACATCCGCGAAGTGAAGGCCAAAGTGCGGAACAGGCTCCGCACCCTGTACCCGGTGCTGAACCCCGGCTCCCAACTACCACCGCGGCTGGGCATCACCCTGTACAAGGCGCTGCTCCGTCCTGTACTCCAATACGCCGCTGTCGTCTGGGGGAACGCCGCCGACACGAACCTGAGGAAGCTGGAGACACTGCAGAATCGTATCCTTCGGCTGGCCTTACACCTGCCTTACGATTTTCCCACCGCTCATCTTCACGACGTCGCGGAAGTACCTCTGCTCCGTGACCTCTTCCAGACGACCGCCCGCACCTTTTACGAACGAGCTGGCCGGTCGCACAACGCCCAAATCCGGACGCTGGGCCGCAAACTGCCGCGCAGCGTCACCACCCGCTGGCCACACCTGCTAGCTGCAGAACTGTGCTGAGGAGACACCCAAGAAGACAAACCACATATGAAGACGCAACATCAGCATGCATGGGAGGCAAAGCAATAACTGCTGCGAACTCCATCATACATCGGAGGCAAAGTTATCTCCGTGCAGATCCACGCGACCGTACCCAGTTCCCTCTGAGCAGCCATAGCGTACGGATCTCCGTGCCGGCACGTTCACAGGAGCTCAGTCCGTCAGTTCACCTGATGATGGCGACATGTATGATCGCCGAAATATTGTGCCCGTTGGACACTATAGACCGGCAGCACACCCGTGGATATTTTGATTATCAAATACGCCGGGAGAAACTCTAGAATCACAACATCTCTCTGGTTCATAACTGACTCCACCACCTGGAGACGAATGAGGGGCGTGTTTCACAACATCGTTCTGTCGTGGCGCCGACTCGCCACACACGACGCGATTGTCAGCGAACCTCTGGAGAGTCAGTTCCCCCAACCTTGCAGGCTTAACCAACATTCTGTGAACAAACCGCAGAAGAGGCCTTCCAACTGTTTTCTGCTGGACTGAAGAGAAAGAAATCGTTCCCATGCAGTCGGAACATGCCCATACGAAACTCTAGCAACAGGGTAAGACACTACACTGACGAGAAAAAAATCTCGACACCAAGAGGAAGTTGTGAGACATGAACGAATGTTGACAGGTGTGTTTCTACATCTGAAAGATGATATCTATTCATATTTCGCACCAGTCCCACAAGAGAGGCACTAGCAGCGCCGCTATGAGGATGAAAATGAGGTGTGCTTCAAATACACGCTGAGAACCGTCGTCGTCGTTGGTTACTTTTGAGATTGGACGTGGTGAGTTCATGTTAGTTAAGAACGCCTCAAAGGAGACAAGGATTCCATTATCAACACGTCACTGAGATTGAAGGAGGTCGTGTAATAGGGCCACGAGAAGCTGGATGTTCCTTCTGCGATATTGCAGAAAGACGTGGCAGGAATGTAGCCACTGTACTCGCACATGACTGCTGATAGCAGAGGCCACAAGAATGTACAGTCGCAAGAAGACCGGGCTACGCACGGCTATGTACGAAGGTTAACTGAAAAGTAATGCCGCCACCTTCGTAACTCTTCAACAGTTGGTAGCATTGGTATGCGGCAGGTACTGGCTTGTTCCGTAGCCTCTTCTCTACAGCTCCAGTTGGCGGGAAGCCTAAGCATTGAACGGTTGGGTTGTTACAGTGTAAAGTATGGAGCCCTGCGCTGACGGTCGGTCAATGCTATTTAAGCAACGAGCAGTCATTGAATTCTTGACAACAGCAGGTGTCACCCCAAAGGAGATTCATCAGAGGAGTTTATGGTGATTGTGTTGACGTGGGTACTGTGCGTCGTTGTGCGAGTAAGTTTAAAGATGTTGGGGCGGGAACATCTCGCCTGCGTGAGAAACAAAAAATTGGGCGTCCTGTGACAGCAACCACCGAGTTTCACAAGCAAAATGTTTACAGATTGATTCGGGACGATCGTAGTATCAGTGAGAAATTGCAAGCACAATCAGCATTTCACAAGAACGTGTGGGTCCATTATTTCTTTGCTTTGGAAACAACAAACTTCACGTGCCACGACAGCAGAACTTCAGAGGGTGAATCTGACCACTGTATGGCATCCTCCATAAAGTTCAGATTTAGCACCGTCTGACTTCCATCTGTTCCAGATAATGAAAGACGATCTGCGGGGACATCTTTATGAAGACGTCGAGAGAACTGTGAGACTGTGGTTGCGGATACAAAATGTCGACTTCTTCCGTGATGGCTTCATAAAACTTGTTCGTCGTTGGTAGAAATGCATCCAATTGGCTGGTGATTATGTGGGAAAGTGAAAACTAGTAATTAAATATCACATTCTAAGGATTATTTCTGCGTTTTATTTATTAAAATATTCCTATCCAAACCCAACTAACGAAGGTGGAGGCATTAATTTTCATTG
Source organism: Schistocerca nitens (assembly GCF_023898315.1). Taxonomy (NCBI): domain Eukaryota; kingdom Metazoa; phylum Arthropoda; class Insecta; order Orthoptera; family Acrididae; genus Schistocerca; species Schistocerca nitens. Next base: position 493,030,723 of record NC_064622.1, read on the forward strand.
AACCCTCGTCGCATCACCTAGAGGGAAGCCCGTCGTATTCGATGTATGGTTCTGGGGCATCGTACTGCATCTGCAGCAGCAGACAGAACAACAGTCGTCACCACACTGACACAGCGAACTGTTACAAAACGGTTACTGCAAGAACAGCTGCGGGCCAGACACCGTGCAGCGAGCTGTGGTGTCACAGCCAGACACCACACGTCCTAGGTGGTAGCTTAAATCGGCCGCGGTCCTGTAGTACATGTCGGACCCGCGTGTCGCCACTGTGTGATCGCAAACCTAGCGCCACCACAAGGCCGGTCTCGAGAGAATGACACGAACTCCCCAGTTGAACGGACGACAGAGCTAGCGACTAGACGTACGAAACCTTTCTCTCTCATTAGCCGGGAGACAGAATAGCCTTCAGCTAAGTTAATGGCTACGAACTAGCAAGGCGCCATTAGCCTTACAGTGATTGTAATTAGAGTCTCACTTGTGTTCACCATAGAGATGTACAAGAAGAAATTAAAGATAAGTATATGAGAAACTCCATTCTTTTCTTCATAGCATTAATTACGTATCCTGTTCCAGTACTTCACGCCCGTCTGCGTTAGTCTCGCGTGCCTTTAAGCCACCTCTAACTACAAGGTGTTGGCTCAGCTGCCGACACATCACATGGCGACGAGTCTACAAAGGCTCTTGTGTTTTACTTTGCCCTAATTTCTTTGTGTCATGGCTTCGCCACAATCTCCAGATGAACTGTCCGAATTTTATCGCTTGCAGAATCAGCAGACGCAGGCGTTATTGGATGCTCTTGGACAGCTCGTCCAGGGTCAACGTGCGCTGCACACCGATGCGGCCGCCGCCGCTTCATCGCTACCGCCGCCACAACATGCTGTTGCACCTCAATTCAGACCCTTTGATGCCACCCACGAGTCATGGCACGAGTGGTCCCGTCAGTTCGACTTCCACCTAGCAGCCTACAGAATTCAAGATAATGAGCGGCAGCCGTTTTTGCTTTCTTGTGTCGGTGTGTCCACCTACCGAGTGATAGTGAAGTTGTTTCCCCGGCGCGACGTAGCAACTCTGTCGTACGAAGAACTTTTGTCTGCTTTAGATGCCTATTTCAAGGAAACAGTAAATGTCGTTGCAAAAAGGTATACGTTCTTTCGTACAAAACGTACGGCCGGTCAGACTAATAGGTAGTGGGTTGCGACATTGCAAGGACTTACTAGGGAGTGTGCGTTTGAATGCGAATGTGGACTTCCTTATTCAGATACTATGGTGCGTGATGCAATAGCACAGAACGTTTCTGATGTTCGCATACGGGAACAGATTTTGAAACTAGTTAATCCCTCCCTTCAACAAGTGATAGACATATTGGACAGGCAAGACACACTTGACTTTGCTCAGGAATCGTTTGAAACTTCGCCAGCAGTGTGTCACATTAACCGGCCCGCCGGGCCCGCTGCACGGGACGCTCAGCGGCCCTCGCGCCCGTCAGCGCAGCGGCAGCCTAGCTCGCAAACACGTGCGCCGCGTAAGCAAGCTAATGCAGTGAAATCATGCCCGCAGTGTGCAACTAGACATTCGCGTGAAACTTGCCCGTCACGCCAAGCTATTTGCTTTTACTGTCATAAGAAAGGACATGTCCAAAGTGTTTGCCAGAAAAAGCTCAGATCAGACACTCACACCAATTCCAGGCCCTTTGCTTCGCGCCGGAATCGAACCAAGGAAACTCAGGCTCGTGAACCTTCGCCCATGGATATTCATGTCGTTCATTCCACCCCGTCCGGTGACAGTGTTCATTCCACAAAAAGTGTGCGTCGACGTCGACGGCAGTCCCGTCACGTCGCACGTGATTCTGTCCCAGTGTCTGTTCCAGTTGCACAACACAGTCGCTTATGTCGTCAGCAGGACAATAAACTTTTTGTCGACTTAGACTTTGCAGGCAAAGTGATACCATTCCAGCTCGATACCGGAGCTGCAGTTTCATTGCTCAATCACGACACGTACAACCAACTGGGCAAACCTCCGTTGCGTGCCGCAAATGTTCAGCTCAATAGTTACTCAGGCCAGAAAATACCAGTGTTAGGACAGTGCAGCCTTCTTGCAACATACAAGGGACAAACGAAACTTGTGTCATTTTACGTTCTTCGTTCTTCTACTGCAGTGAACTTGTTTGGTTTAGATTTATTTCAGTTGTTTAATTTGTCTATAGTAAATCAGGTCCTCTCAGTGAATCCGGCTGTGCCTTCCGCCAGTGCTTCTAGTCTATGTGAAGAATTTGCGGACATTTTTGCACCGGGCCTTGGTTGCGCTAAGAACTATGAAGCACATTTGGAACTGAAAGCAAACGCGCAACCGAAGTTTTTCCGAGCGCGCAATGTTCCCCATGCATTGCGTGATGAGGTCGCAAGAACATTGCACGATTTAGACTCTCAAGGTAATTGAACGTGTGCAGGCTTCTCTCTGGGCCTCACCCTTAGTAATTTTGCCAAAACCTTCCGGAAAATTGAGACTTTGTGTGGACTTCAAGGCAACTGTGAATCCACAACTTGTGACTGCAACTTTTCCTTTGCCCCGCCCGGAAGATCTTTTTGACAAACTGTGCCCGGGAACATATTTTTCAAAGTTGGACCTAGCAGGTGCGTACTTGCAAATACCGGTGGACGAAGAATCCCAGCGCGTCTTGGTGGTAAACACGCATCTTGGCTTGTATCGCTTCAAAAGACTGCCTTTCGGGTGTGCATCCGCCCCTGCATTGTTTCAGCAATATTTACAAACTGTTTGTGCGTCGGTCCCTACTGCTGCGAACTATCTGGACGATATTGTGATCTCCGGAAAGACAGAAGCCGAACATTTGCAAAATCTCCGAACATTATTTCAGGTCTTGCGACAAAATGGTCTTCGCTTGAGGAAGGACAAATGTGTGTTTTTTGCTCGGGATTTACCCTACCTGGGCCATGTAATAAATGCCCAGGGCATCCATCCGAGTCCGGAGCACCTCCGTGCCATACAGGACTTGCCGTCACCGCAGAACTTGAAACAGCTGCAGAGTGTGCTGGGTAAAATAAATTATTATCACAAATTTCTGCGCAATGCTTCTCCCATTTCAGCTCCGCTTCATCGCTTACGCCGTAATGGTGTTCCGTTCGTCTGGACGACGGAATGCGAACGCGCCTTTCGCCAGTTGAAATCGGCGTTGCTTTCACATACTTGCCTTACGCCATTCGATCCCCGAAAACCCCTTTTGTTGATGGTAGATGCATCGGATTTCGGGATCGGTGCTGTGCTTGCGCACAAAGATGGATCGCATGATCGCCCTATTGCCTTTGCGTCAAAATTGCTCTCATCTGCGCAAAGAAATTATTCACAGATAGAGAAAGAGGCTTTAGCTCTCGTGTTTGGTGTTACTAAGTTTCACGATTTCTTGTATGGTCGTCACTTTACCATCATCACGGACCACAAACCTTTGACATCGCTTTTTCATCCGAACAAGCCGGTACCTCCGCGTACGGCGCAGAAATTCATTCGCTGGTCTCTTTTCCTCTCGCAGTACCGCTACGATATCTTGTATCGGTCCACTGCTAAGCACGGAAACGCTGATGCATTGTCCCGTTTGCCTGTTGCCGAGGATAAAGCATTCGATTCTTCCGAACTTGCTTGCATGTTCGTTGATGCGGAAACCGATGACGTGGTCGAATCGTTTCCGATTGATTTTCGTCGTGTCGCTACAGCCACGGCTGCTGACCCTGTCCATGCTACTGTTTTGCGTTTTGTTTCTATGCAATGGCCCTTGTCAAAGTCACGGATCGAGGATCCGTTGGTTCGCCGATTTTTTGCTCACAAGGAGAGACTTTTTGTACGACGTGGTGTTTTGTTGTTGCGTTCTGATAATGATCAGTCTCGCGTCGTGGTCCCACGTTCGTTACAGTCCTCTGTCTTACGGCTTCTTCACCACGGACATTGGGGTATAGTGCGTACGAAACAACTTGCTCGTCTGCACTGTACTTGGTTCGGAATCGATGCTGCGATTACGAATATGTGCTCCTCTTGCGTGGCGTGTGCCGCACAACAATCCGCACCGCCGCGGAAATTCTTTGCATGGCTGAAAGCCACTTCCCCTTGGCAACGCTTGCAGATCGATTTTGCTGGTCCATTCTGGAATGCTCGTTGGTTGGTTGTGGTCGATGCTTTCAGTAATTTTCCTTTTGTTGTCAGGATGTCTTCCACGACGTCTTCTGCCACAATCCAAGCCTTGTCTGCTATCTTTTGCATTGAAGGTCTTCCGCAGACTATTGTTTCCGACAATGGCCCACAATTCATGTCCGCAGAATTTCAGTCATTCTGCAAGGCCAATGGTATTCAACATCTGACGTCCGCGCCGTTTTCGCCTCAGTCAAACGGTGCCGCGGAACGATTGGTCCGGACTTTCAAGTCACAGATGTTGAAATTGCAAGAGTCGCATTCTCGGGAGGACGCATTATTGCTCTTTTTATCCTCGTATCGCTCTCAGCCCCGCGATGGTCGCTCGCCGGCTGAGTTGCTCCATGGTCGTTCTCATCGAACCTTGATGTCTTTGCTGCATCCGCCGCATCAGGTTCCTGTGCAGCGGCAGACTCCTGCTTTTGCTCCTGGCGACGTTGTCTATTATCGCAACCATCGCGGTTCACGGCGTTGGCTCGCTGGGCGCATTCTTCGCTGCCTCGGCCGCGCGATGTATTTGGTTTTGGGGGCCTCTGGTGAGGTGCGTCGGCATCTCAATCAGCTGCGCCTCTGTCGTCGCCCGGGTTCTGCCGCTCCCCGTCTGCTTTCAGCGACGGAGCCGTCAGGTCAGCGCCCTGGGGACCCATCTACTGGCTCGCCTCATCCCCAGGTGTTACCGACGCTGCCTTCCATTTTGCCTCATGGCGTCGCGCCGCCGCCGCAGCCGCCGCAGCCGCCGCAGCCGCCGCAGCCGCCTCCGGCGCCGCCCGCAGGGGACGCTTCGCTGCAGCCGCCACGCGCCTCCCTGGGTCACGCGCCGCCGATCGCTTCCCGTGACCAGCTGTCCTCCGCCATGGAACTCTTGCCCGCTCCGGACCAGATGCCGTCATCGCGTGTCGGATTCTCCGACCACATGGAGGTCGACCCTTCGGCCCCTCCTGTCTCTTTACGGGCGCATACACCGCATGTTGACGTGCACCCTGGACTAGGTTTTCAGGCGTTTCCTAGCTCCCCTCGGACCGAATGGCCGGGTGCGGGTGGCACAGCCTCGCCTGTTGTTAGGCTCCCCACCTCATCGCATACGTCAACATGGGGTCCTCCCCACGGCGGGCAGAAGCCTTATCTCACGACCGTTCGCCGATTTGTGGGGGAGGAATGTGGTGTCACAGCCAGACACCACACGTGCTAGGTGGTAGCTTAAATCGGCCGCGGTCCTGTAGTACATGTCGGACCCGCGTGTCGCCACTGTGTGATCGCAAACCTAGCGCCACCACAAGGCCGGTCTCGAGAGACTGACTCGAACTCCCCAGTTGTACGGACGACAGAGCTAGCGACTAGACGTACGAAGCCTTTCTCTCTCATTAGCCGGGAGACAGAATAGCCTTCAGCTAAGTTAATGGCTACGAACTAGCAAGGCGCCATTAGCCTTACAGTGATTGTAATTAGAGTCTCACTTGTGTTCACCATAGAGATGTACAAGAAGAAATTAAAGATAAGTATATGAGAAACTCCATTCTTTTCTTCATAGCATTAATTACGTATCCTGTTCCAGTACTTCACGCCCGTCTGCGTTAGTCTCGCGTGCCTTTAAGCCACCTCTAACTACAAGGTGTTGGCTCAGCTGCCGACACATCACGAGCAGTCCACTGGCCCCAAACCACCAGCATTTGCGACTTCAGTCGTGTCCAGCAAGGTGGAGGTTGTTGTGTTTTCTGGTGAAAGGCAAGTTCTGCCACTGATCGCCGTGTGTTGGTTCGGAGGAGGTCCGTTGAGAGCCTGCAACCAATCTGCCTCCGTGCTACGCACACTGGACCTACACCCGAAGTTACGGTCTGGGGTGGGATTTCGTGTGATAAAAGGAGTACAGCACTCTCGTGGTATCCCACGCAGCCTGACTGCAAAATTGTACTTTAGTCTGGTGACTCGACCTGCTGTGCTGCCATTCATGAATAGCATTTCAGGAGGCGTTTTCCAATTGGATAACGCTCGCCTACATACCGCTGTTGTAATGCAACATGCTCTACAGAGTGTCGACATGTCGCCGTGGCCTGCTCGACCACCAGATCTGTCTCCAATCGAGCACAGACTGGACATCATCGGAGGACAACTCCAGCGTCATTCACTATCAGCATCAATCTTCCCTGTATTGACCGACCAACTGGAACAGGCATGGAACTACAACCCACAAACTGACATCCGGTCATGTACAAAACAATGAATGCACGATTGCGTGCTTGCATTCGACATTCTGGCGGTCACATTGGTTATTAATGTACCGCTATTTCAAATTTGGAGTGGCGTATCTCGCGCTTGCATTAACCTGTGATTTTGCAGTGTTAATCACTTAAATGTGTTACGTAGACAAATGTATTCCGAAATTTCATTGCTCAACATTTATTTGTTTTTCGGTGTCGCAAATTTTTCCCGACAGCGTAAGTAATGGAATACATTTTATCGTCGGCCAGTTTCAGTTTAAAAATGTGGACTTTGTTGTGGGACATAATGGAATATTCCCGATTGAGCATCTATAGTGTCATGACGCACCGGTGGTTAGGGTTGCTATACGTACCTTTCAAAATAGCGTCTGTGACGGAGGTTTATCTCAACCATATACCTGTCACTGAGTGTTTTTTTTTTTGTGTGTGTGTAAAACCAGAGCATTGCAGATATACATAGAAGTTTGCAGAATGTCGACTAAACAGAAGCACGGTGAGTTGCTGGGCGAGCCGTCTCTCATCGTCGCAATAAGGTCGCGGAAACCTGTCCCACCTGTCGCGTGTCGACCGGTCGCACACAGCTGTGACTCCTGCACTGGTGGAACGTGCGGACACTCTCATTCGAGGTGATCGACGTATCACAGTCAAACACCTCGCTGCACAACTGGACGTCTCTGTTGCCAGCGCTCACACCCTGGTCCATCAGTTGCGGCACTCAAAAATGTGTGCCCGCCGGGTTCCTCGCCGCCGAATAGAAGAGCATGAAGAGCAACGTGGACGATAAATAGTTTGGACAAGAAGAGAATAGAAGCTTTCGAAATGTGGTGCTACAGAAGAATGCTGAAGATTAGATATATAGATCACATAACTAATGAGGAGGTATTGAATAGAATTTGGGAGAAGAGGAGTTTGTGGCACAACTTGATTAGAAGAAGGGATCGCTTGGTAGGGCATATTCTGAGGCTTCAAGGGATCAGCAATTTAGTATTGGAGGGCAGCGTGGAGGGTAAAAATCGTAGAGGGAGGCCAAGAGATGAATGCACTAAACAGATTCAGAAGGATGTAGGTTGCAGTAGGTACTGGTAGATGAAGAAGCTTGCGCAGGATAGAGTAGCATGGAGAGCTGTATCAAACCAGTCTCTGGACTGAAGACCACAACAACAACAAAGAGCAATGAAGGACCATCTGCGAGGAGCTGTCTGCGAGGCTGATTGCGACAATTATTTGTCTAACATCGTCTCAGGCACTGAAACATGGGTTCGTCCCTTCGAATCGGAAGCAAAACAGCATTCCATGGAGTGGCACCACACCACCTCTCCTCTGATGAAAAAGTTCAAAGCCGCGTCCTCAGCCGGTATAGTCATGGCGGCGGCCTTCTAGGCCTCGGACGTTGTTATTCTGTTTGATACCCTCCCTCATGGTGCAACGATCAGCTCTGAAGAGTATTGTCTTACCGTCAGGAAATTGAAGATATGATTTCAGCACTGAATGGAGATTTTGTTGAAAATTATGGCTTTGTAGCCAAAAGAATGAGGAATAATATGGCGTATAGCAATCCTGAACAAAACAAAATTTGTTACATTACTTATTGAACGCTTCTTGTTGTTTACGAACGATTTCAATTGCTCAGTCATTGCTTGACAGAGATATATCTAAATTACATGGTAAATGGGATTCTCTAAGAGGTTATTCTTCAATCTCGTGCAATTCTTGATATCATTTCTGATGTTCCTCGTCTTTTCTCTTCTGCGTTGGGGCAACAAGCATAATATGAAACCAGTCGGTCAGTTAATTTACAGACTCTAAATGACCAACTCGTTTGAAATTGTGCACTTCATAAAATGTAAAAACGTCCTATCCTATGAATATAGTATCATTGAGTAACGATAAAATTCTGTCAACTGTTACCTGTGTGGATATAAAATGGTATGATCGTATTGCCTCAGTTGCACGTAAAGCAGGTGGGATACTTCGGTTGATTGGTGAGGTACTGGGAAAATGTAATCAGTCTACAGAGGAAACTACAAAACAGGTAGAGCGATGCTAAACGTACAGTTTGAAAGGCTCCACGGATGGGAACTGCCCAATTTGACTGCTGCGAGAGTGTCACGGAAATGTTGTAAAGACTCAAGAGGGAGACACCCGATGAAGAACTATCCCATGGAACACAGTTTACAAAGTTTGAAGAATAAATGAAATGATCCTGTGTCGTTGATGGCCGATAGGGCTCATACGGGGAAGTTCGGCCGCCAGGTTACAAGTCTTAGTTCAGGCGACGCCACATTGAGCGACTTGCACGTCGATGATGATGAGGGCAACCACAACACCCCGTCCACGAGCGGAGAAAATCTCCAACCCGGCCGGGAATTGAACCCGGGCCCGCCGCCTGGTAGGAAAACACTCAGGCAACACTCAGCGAAGCAGGCGAACGTTTGAAGAATAAATGTTAACACGGGAGTCTGTATATATCTTAGGACAGGGCTTAACAACTGGCCGGTTTTGAGCGCGAGTACTCGCGTCTGCTCAGGCACGTGCTCGCGAGCAGCTGCAAGGTCGCGGAGTAGGGAGGGAGGGGAGGGAGGGGAAATGCGCGCGCACGTTTGAATACGGCCGCAGCGTGCCTATTGAATTCGCGCCGACTGTGTAACGTTTAAAGTACTACGATCAGCTCTTAACAGTCACTTCACTGGTTAAGAATCATGTGAAGTCGCCGTTGTGTAACCCCAACCATGCTTTCGCAGTTCAACCCCCATTGGGAGGAATTGTATCTGTTTACAGAAAAAGATGGTGTTGCAAAATGTTTAGTATGTCACAAAACGCTGAATTCTTTTACGAAATTTAATTTGCAGCGACATTATATGTCGTACCACGCGAAAGACTACGGACGTGGAAAATGTGATTGACCAGATCGTGCACAGGAAGTTATTAAACTTAAAAGGAAGCTATCCGAAGAAGATCTGGACGACGAAGAAAAATCAACTGAGGCAGCTCTCAGAGTGGGTTACAAAACTGCTTTGCTTTTAGCAAAATCCCTGCGCCCCTTAACTAATGGCGATTTAATAAAAGAATGTTTGGTAGTTGTAGCGGAACATTTGTATCCATCTCAAGTTCAACAATTTCGGATTGTGCCATTATCTAACATGACCATTATGCGTCACATACAGGACATGGCAGACGACGCCCAGAGCCAGCTTGCAAATATCTGTAAAGATTTTATGGCGTATTCTGTAGCTCTGGACGAAAGTGTTGATATCACTGGAACAGCGCAGCTTGACATATTTATTAGAGGTGTTAATAGAGATCTTCAGGTGAGGGAGGAGCTCCTCTATGTAGTAGCCATGAAGAACACTACAACCGGAGGTGATATTTTAAGTAGCGTTGAAGAAAGTGTTGAAAATATAGGATTGTCGTGGAATTCTTTAGTTTCAGTGTCTACAGATGGTAGAGGCATACACTAAGCTAGTAAAATTATGTGACACGTCTACATTCTCCTTTATTTGTTTTATTTGTCGCAGTAATAATTTGTGAGTGATATCCATGCAGGTGGCCGCGGATCGACATCGACTGGCGGCAGCTGTTGTGTACCCCACGTGACTCTCCCCACTCTCCGCTCTGGTCCGGTAGTGGGGGTAGTGTGCTATGCTCGCGCTGCTCTGTGCTCGAGCCTTGCTGCTCACAGCTTGCTCCGCGAGCACGTATGTTGTGAAGCCCTGTCTTAGGACATGTCTAGAACCCCATTACTCCCTTGGTGAAATGTGTGTCAATTCGTAAGGGACCAAACTGCTGAGGTCATCGGTCCCACATTACTCCCAACTGGACGATTTACACCGTACACAGAAAGCTTTAGGGAATAATGCTTTCCGCGTTCGCTACTCTGTACGGCCAACATTCGACAAAAACGAAAGTCAAGAGGCGTGCGCCCACTGCAATCGTGATACGAGCTCTAACAAACGAAGAGGAGGAACTTGGTAGTGTCTGATTAAAAGGTTAATGGTGAATCTCTTGAACACGGCAAGTCATGTAGGATATCTTGGCAGTACTTCGAATAGATATGAGGTACAATGATCACGTAAAATCATTAACAGGAAATGCGGATGGGGGACTTGGATGTGTTGAAAGAGTCCTTGGAGAACGCAGTGCATCTGCGAAGGAAATCGCCCACAAGACGCTAGTGCCACCAGATTACTATTCCAGCGTTTGGGGCTTATTATGCAGTAAGCATGGCAAAAGACACTGAATGAATTCCGACACGCAGTGCTACGATCGTAACAGGCCGACATGCCACACACGGAAGTGTAACAAAAATGCCAGACGTATTTCTCACGAAACACTAAATTTATAGAACCTGTATAAGACTATGGGACCATCACGCTGTCAACATCCTACATCTAGCGTATGGCTCGTGAGAGTAAGATAATAGCTAACAGGGCACGTACAGAGGTACGTAGACAGATTACTTTTGAATACATTATGGGAGTGACAGTGATCAATATGTTACAAATATTTACTATTAAAAACAGTCTTAATCACAATTTATTTAGTACGGTGACCTGTTTCGACCACTACTGTGGTCATCTTCAGTGATTCTCTAGCAGAAGGAGGTTCTTACTCATTGGTCAGAAGATGACCACAGTAGTGGTCGAAACCGGTCACCGTACTAAATAAATTGTGATCAAGACTGTTTTTAATAGTAAATATACGTAGCCAGATGTTTCCCCCTCCCTCATTATGCGAATGGGAGAATGTGAAATATCGCACCTCCCGTGACTGCAACACAACTCTTTCCGATCAGTCTTGTGGAACTTCTCCTACATGACGTATTCGTTTTTATATTTTTCGCCAAGTATTATTTATTATCGATTAGGTGCTCACTTATATTTCTCGCCATCTCATTTCTAAATCTGTTGAACTAAATGAAAACTGCGAGAAACAGATGTTATTTGTCTTCTACATCTACACTGTTCAACCAGAACATTACGTCGACCGTGGTGCTATCGATATAAGCTCGTCCAGGCAATAGCTTCACAAGGCCAGGAATGTGATGGACTGGTTCAAGGAACACACTAGCGAGTTCCAATTGCCGCACATGCGCAGGGTACATGTGGTATCAGTGAGCGTGCTCTCCGTGAATAGAATGGGGAAGGAGCGCGATCTATCCAAGTTTGACCGAGAGCATACTATGGCGGCTCGGAGGCTTGGGACGAGCATTTCGGGAACTGTACGACTCGTCGGGTGTTCGAGGAGTGCTGTGGTGAGGGCCTTCAACACGTGGCGAAACCAAGATGAAACCACGCCCAGACATCGTGGGTTTGGGCAGCCACCCCTCATTACAGGTGTCGGACTTCGTAAGCTGGGCAGACTGGTGAAACAGGACAGGCGGCGAACTGTGGCGGAACTAACATCAGACTTAATGCTGGGCAGACTACAAGCGTGTCTGAACACACAGTGCACCGAACATGCTTAACGATTGGCCTCCTCCCGGGTTCGATTCCCGGCAGGGTCATGGATTTTCTCTGCCTCGTGATGGCTGGGTGTTGTGTGATGTCCTTAGGTTAGTTAGGTTTAAGTAGTTCTAAGTTCTAGGGGACTGATGACCATAGATGTTAAGTCCCATAGTGCTCAGAGCCATTTGAACCATTTTTTTGATTGGCCTCCACAGCCGACGACCCGTGCATGTGCCAATGATAACATCACATCGCCAACTAAGATTGAAATGGGCGTGTGATTATCGGCACTGGACGTTAGCGGAGTGGCAGAGCGTTGCGTGGTCTGATGAATCCCGATACCTTCCTCATCATGCCGACGGGAGAGCACGAATCCTTTGTCTTGCTTGGGAGCAGCTCCATGACGCCTGTACTGGGAGACGGAGACAAGTTGGCGGCGGTTCCATTACGCTCTGGGGAATACCCACGTGGGCATCCATGGGTCCTGTGGAGTTCGTGCAAGACACCACGATAGCCAAGGAGTATCGTACGTTGGTTGCAGACCACGCAAACCCCTTCGTGACGATCATATTTCCCGACGACAGTGTCATTTTTCAACGAGATAATACGCCATGTCACAAGGCCAGGAGTGTGATGGAGTGGTTCGAGGAACACAGAGGCGGGTTCCAATTGATATGCTGGCCCCCAACTCGCCAGACCCGAACCCAGTCGAACACATCTACACTCCTGGAAATGGAAAAAAGAACACATTGACACCGGTGTGTCAGACCCACCATACTTGCTCCGGACACTGCGAGAGGGCTGTACAAGCAATGATCACACGCACGGCACAGCGGACACACCAGGAACCGCGGTGTTGGCCGTCGAATGGCGCTAGCTGCGCAGCATTTGTGCACCGCCGCCGTCAGTGTCAGCCAGTTTGCCGTGGCATACGCAGCTCCATCGCAGTCTTTAACACTGGCAGCATGCCGCGACAGCGTGGACGTGAACCGTATGTGCAGTTGACGGACTCTGAGCGAGGGCGTATAGTGGGCATGCGGGAGGCCGGGTGGACGTACCGCCGAATTGGTCAACACGTGGGGCGTGAGGTCTCCACAGTACATCGATGTTGTCGCCAGTGGTCGGCGGAAGGTGCACGTGCCCGTCGACCTGGGACCGGACCGCAGCGACGCACGGATGCACGCCAAGACCGTAGGATCCTACGCAGTGCCGTAGGGGACCGCACCGCCACTTCCCAGCAAATTAGGGACACTGTTGCTCCTGGGGTATCGGCGAGGACCATTCGCAACCGTCTCCATGAAGCTGGGCTACGGTCCCGCACACCGTTAGGCCGTCTTCCGCTCACGCCCCAACATCGTGCAGCCCGCCTCCAGTGGTGTCGCGACAGGCGTGAATGGAGGGACGAATGGAGACGTGTCGTCTTCAGCGATGAGAGTCGCTTCTGCCTTGGTGCCAATGATGGTCGTATGCGTGTTTGGCGCCGTGCAGGTGAGCGCCACAATCAGGACTGCATACGACCGAGGCACACAGGGCCAACACCCGGCATCATGGTGTGGGGAGCGATCTCCTACACTGGCCGTACACCACTGGTGATCGTCGAGGGGACACTGAATAGTGCACGGTACATCCAAACCGTCATCGAACCCATCGTTCTACCATTCCTAGACCGGCAAGGGAACTTGCTGTTCCAACAGGACAATGCACGTCCGCATGTATCCCGTGCCACCCAACGTGCTCTAGAAGGTGTAAAGCAACTACCCTGGCCAGCAAGATCTCCGGATCTGTCCCCCATTGAGCATGTTTGGGACTGGATGAAGCGTCGTCTCACGCGGTCTGCACGCCCGGCACGAACGCTGGTCCAACTGAGGCGCCAGGTGGAAATGGCATGGCAAGCCGTTCCACAGGACTACATCCAGCATCTCAACGATCGTCTCCATGGGAGAATAGCAGCCTGCATTGCTGCGAAAGGTGGATATACACTGTACTAGTGCCGACATTGTGCATGCTCTGTTGCCTGTGTCTATGTGCCTGTGGTTCTGTCAGTGTGATCATGTGATGTATCTGACCCCAGGAATGTGTCAATAAAGTTTCCCCTTCCTGGGACAATGAATTCACGGTGTTCTTATTTCAATTTCCAGGAGTGTAGGATTTGATTGAACATGGCCTCACAGATTATCGATCCCTCCCCGAAATTTTATGGGAATTAGGTGACTCGCGTGTGCGATCTGCCTCCAGCGACCTACCACGGCCTCACGGCTTCCATGCCACGACTCTTCGTCGCTTTTAGCCGCGCCGAGCGCGGACATCCCGGCTATTAGGTAGGTGATCGTAATGTTCTAGCTGATCAGTGTGTGAACGTACTCCGCAAGCCACCATATGATTCATAGCGGAAGGCACCGCGTACCGATGCTACTCGTAAATGCAGAAACGACTGTCTGTAAACCTCCGTAAGGGCCCTAATGTCTCTCATTTTATCTTCGTTACCCTTACGCGAAATGAACATTAGCAGCAGTAAAATCCGTCTGCAGCCAGTTTCTAATACCGGTTCTCTAAATTTTGCCAATAGTGTTTCGCGAAAGATACGTCGTCTTCCCTCCAGGTATTCGGACTGGAGTTCATGATACATCCCCATAATATTTGCGTGTTGATCGAACCTAGCGCTAACAAACCTAGCAGCCCACCTCTGAATTGCTTCTCTGTCTTCGTTTAATCCAACCTGGAGGGGATCCCAAGGCTCGAGCAGTTTCACATATTTAATGGTATGGCTAGGGACCCCCTTCGGGCAGACCGTTCGCCGGGTGCCGGTCTTTCGATTTGACGCCACTTCGGCGACCTGCAGTCGATGAGGGTGATGGGACGGTGATGAGGACAGCACGACACCCAGTCCCTGGGCAGAGAAAAGTCCCCGACCCAGCTGGGAGTCGAACCCGAGCCCAGAGGATTGACAATCCCTCAGGCCGACCATTCAGCTACTGGGGGCGGACACTCGAGCAGTACTCGAGAAAGAGTATGCGGACTCCTTTACAGATGAACCACAAACCACACCTTCCTAAAATTGTCCTACAAGGCCGAGGTCGACCAATTAGCCTTCGCTACCTACCACCCTTGCGTGTTCGTTCCATTTCGTGCCCCCTTCTAACGTTACGCTTAGATGTTTAACAGACTGACTGTGTCAAGCAGCAGACATCTAACGGTGTATTCAAAAATTAACTTTTTCTACATATTGTTCAAGTTGCTATTCATCTCATACAAATTCTGTATGAGTCGTTCGGTACCCTCCTACAGTCATCCAACGACGACACGTTCCCGTACCTCCACAGTGTCATCAGCAAACAGCCTCAGACTGATGTCCACCCTGTCCGTCGGATGACTGACGTGTTAAGTGGGCAAGAGTGGTGTCTGGGGCACTCCTGACGGCACCCTTCTCTCTGATGAACACTCGCCGTCGGGGACAGCGTACTATGATCTATTACTCTAGAAGTCTTCGGGCAACTCAGATGTCTGGTAACCTATTCTGTATGATCAAAAAGTCAGTATAAATTTTAAAACTTAATAAACCATGGGATAATGTAGATAGGTAAAAATTGACACACGTGCTTGGAATGACATGGGGTTTTATTAGAACCAAAAAACAAAACAAAGTTCACAAAATGTCCGACAGATGGCGCTGGACAGCAAAACGTCAGTGACTGCACATGACAATCGTGTATAAGAGGAGCTGTAATGAGAGCAGTCGCAGCATGTTGACGTTACCTGAAAAGGCGCTTTTAGTGAAGCTGTATTATCAGGATGGGGAATGTGCTAGTTCAGCGTTACGATCCTATCGCCATAGGAAGGGGATTCGAACGGGTAAAGGTCCGTTGACAAATGCAGCTGTGGCGAGAATGATTTTGAAGTTCAAAGCCACAGGTTGTTTAGATGATAGACCCCGTAGTGGCCGGCGAGCACAAGGCGTAATGCTGCTGAGACAGTTCAGGAAGATATGGAGACTAGCGGGTTCGTGTATGCACGGGGAAGTCAGCGCACGTGCAGTCGCACGTCGCACCGGCATTCCATACACTACTGTTTGGTTGGCACTTAGGCGTACCCTCCGATGCTAACCGTACAAAATCAATCGGCATCATGAACTGTTAACTGGTGATTTAGTGAAGTCGAGGGCATTTGCGGTGTGGGCGTTTCAAAAGATAGCGGAAGATGATGATTGCTTGAGTAACGTGTTGTGGACCGACGAAGCTTATTTCACGCTTCGAGGGTCTGTCAACGCCCACAATTGCACAACGAGAAAGTCACAGTATGGGTTGGATTTACCACATCTACCGTTATCGGGCCTTGTTTCTTCGATGAAATGCGTGATTCTGGTTTTGTAACTGATACCAGCCTGGCTGATAAACACCTGCTGGAACGTACGATGTTTATGCAGGATGGCACTCCACCCCATACTGCTAGACGCGTGAAAGATCTCTTGCGCGCGTTGTTTAGTGATGATCGTGTGCTCAGCCGCCACTTTCGTCATGCTTGGCCTCCCAGGTCCCAAGACCTCAGTCCGTGTGATTATAGGCTTTGGGGTTACCTGAAGTCGCAAGTGTATCGTGATCGACCGACATCTATAGGGATGATGAAAGACAACATCCGACGCCAATGCCTCGCCATAACTCTGGACATGCTTTACAGTGCTGTTCACAACATTATTCCTCAACTACAGCTATTGTGACGAGCCAGTTGCTCGGACACCATTGACCAGCCGTTTTCAGTTGGTGAGAGATCTGGAGAATGTGCTGGACAGGGCAGTAGTCGAACATTTTCTGTATCCAGAAAGGCCCGTACAGGACCTGCAACATGCGGTCGTGCATTATCCTGCTGAAATGTAGGGTTTCGCAGAGATCGAGTGAAGGGTAGAGCCACGGGTCGTAACACATCTGAAATGTAACGTCCACTGTTCAAAGTGCCGTCAATGCGAACAAGCGGTGACCGAGACGTGTAACCAATGGCACCCCATACCATCACGCCGGGTGATACGCCAGTATGGCGATGACGAATACACGCTTCCAATGTGCGTTCACCGTGATGTCGCCAAACGCGGATGCGACCATCATGATGCTGTAAACAGAACCTGCATTCATCCCAAAAAATTACGTTTTGCCATTAGTGCACCCAGGTTCGTCGTTGAGTACACCATCGCAGCATCAAGGGTAACCGCAGCCACGGTCTCCGAGCTGATAGTCCACGCTGCTGCATACGTCGACGAACTGTTCGTGCAGATGGTTGTTGTCTTACAAACGTCCCCATCTGTTGACTCAGGGATCGAGACGTGGCTGCACGATCCGTTACAGCCATGCGGATAAGATGCCTGTCATCTCGACTGCTAGTGATACGCGCCCGTTGGGATCCAGCACGGCGTTCCGTATTACCCTCCTGAACCCACCGATTCCATATTCTGCTAACAGTCATTGGATTTCGACCAACGCAAGCAGGAATGTCGCGATATGATAAACCGTAATCGCGATAGGCTACAATCCGACCTTTATCAAAGTCGGAAACGCGATGGTAGGCATTTCTCCTCCTTACACGAGGCATCACTACAACGTTTCACCACGCAACGCCGGTCAACTGCTGTTTCTGTATGAGAAATCGGTTGGAAACTTTCCTCACGTCAGTACGGTGTAGGTGTCGCCACCGGCGCCAACCTTGGGTGAATGCTCTGAAAAGCTAATCATTTGCATATCACAGCATCTCCTTCCTGTCGGTCAAATTTCGCGTCTGTAGCACGTCATCTTCGTGGTGTAGCAATTTTAATGGCTAGTAGTGTACGATAGGAGCTGGGACTAAAGATGCAGGGGACAACGGCAGCGATAATATAACGTTGGTTTTTTGTTGCTAGGTGGGGTCGTTTCAGTGATATTAAAGCAACTTTGTTTTTTAAATGTGTTGCTATACTTCGGTACTTATTTTCTGCTAGCAGCTATCGAGCGAATCCAATTATGTGTAACAGTAAGGTCTTTGAAGGTCAATGAAGATCACAAAGGTGGCATGACTGTCCATTTACAGGTGTTCGAAGTGGTGACCTTTGGTATCAGTGCAGTACTGCAATCTTCTTATCATGGATTGAGTGGTATTCCTTATCACATCGACACTTATCGAAGCACATGGTCTGACAGTTCTCTCTGCCATAGTCGATACCCTGTTCCTCAGGTCCACTTGTGCTATTCATCTGTACAGGTAATCACTTCATGTACGCCATATACACTGTTGCAACAATAGATCCTGAGTGAACTGGAAACCTCTAACAGGGTGTACAACTTTTTTCTGTTTCTGGCAGTGTAATTACTTAGACGACGATTTAGCTGTAACTGAGGGTACATCCATACCACCTGCAGATTAGAAGCTGCAGACTCCCCCTTCTGCACATACCTGTACTAATCCCAGTTCGTCACCATCTTGCGATTTCTGGTTAAGATATGACACGCGTATCCACGCCCACATGCCTAAAGAGAGCGACAGAGAGAGAGACAGAGATCGTACATTTCTCTCCCGTATCAAAATCACATTTGCCGTTCCTTTCTCCTCTTTTTTTTCCCCTCAGGGCGAGGCGCCGGATTTGTTTATTTTTTCCCCCTCCGCCAGCGCTCTTTTTCCCTTCCGCTCTTTCCCGTTAGCCGGGTAATTTAAGACAGGCTGGGAAATTACACGGCGGGCCGCCTGGCGCCGCACAGCAGCCGGGTAAGGCCCGCACTCCTATTAGCCGCGTGCGGCTGACGTCGCCTAATGGACGGTATAGACTGGAGCCAGGCCTGCCAACCTCGCCTCCATCACTCACTCCGCAGGCGCAGCTCCATCAGCGAAATCACACTGTGCGCCGAGGGTAGTCCCCGAACGCTGTCGGCCGGCGCTCAACTCCAGCCAGCGAGCCATTAGCTGCAGCTGCCGCGGAAAAGTCCTCAGCTGTTACCTTTGTAGAAAGAGAATGTGAACTCGCCTGATAAAATGTTAGTCGGAAACTTACGGGAAGACACTAGTCCCACTGGTGCATGCATAATGTGGTGTCACCGCCAGACACCACACTTGCTAGGTGGTAGCCTTTAAATCGGCCGCGGTCCATTAGTATACGTCGGACCCGCGTGTCGCCATTGTCAGTGATCGCAGACCGAGCGCCGCCACACGGCAGGTCTAGAGAGACTTACTGGCACTCGCCCCAGTTGTACAGCCGACGTTCATAGCAGTGGTTCACTGACAAATCACGCTCTCATTTGCCGAGACGATAGTTAGCATAGCCTTCAGCTACGTCATTTGCTACGACCTAGCAAGGCGCCATTACCAGTTATATTGAACTTATTATACTGTTGTATCATCAAGAGCGATGTACTCCAATTATGGATTAAAGTTAAGTATTACATCATCTACGTAATTTATTTGCAATTCTCAAGACATTGTCCTGTTCCAGACCTCACGCCAGTCTGCGTGTAATTAAACGCGTGCATTTCGGCCTCCTCTAGAAACACGGTGTTGGCACTTCTGCCAATACTTCACATAACATCTTGAAATCAGAAAGTGTTGCAGAGGATATATGGTGCAGAATTGGTAACCCAGCTTCCAACCGCCCCCCCCCCCCCCCCCCCCCGCCCACTTGCCGCCAACCACTGACGTTTTCATGAAACAGAAGTTTTGTGTGTGAGGCGGTCGGTTGTGTGAAAGCAGCGCAGGAAGTACGCTCGTCGTGGAGGCCTGACAGAAAGCCAGAAACGAGCTATCGATTTTGGACGTGGCGGCCAAACTGTGAATAAAACTGTCCAGTTTGTTAGCACTCTTAATGTGCAAAACGTAAGCACGGAGGTAACATAGCTCGATGGTCGGCCGGTGTGGCCGAGCGGTTCTAGGCGCTTCAGTCTGGAAAAGTGCGACCGCTTATAATGGTACTTGAATTACGTAACCATTACGGCAGCTCACCTGAACCTCTCGATACCACCAATATTCTACTGTGTTTCTGTAAAGTAGTTAACATATTTCTGAGACAACATTCAGATCTGATTTGATTAATGTAGAGGTACTTTGATACATCGATGTGTTTATATTGCAGTGATGTTATTCTTATGTGTATTCTTTCTTTTGTCACTATGATCTTTGACGTACTTGTAACTCTTGATTTTTCGGCGCGTAAGCGATTATTTGGTTGGTTAGAGAGTCGGATCTTGAGAAAGTCAAGTCTTGGACGTCATGTTGGAAAGACGCATATTGTAGCCAGTTTATAAAATGTGAACTTGAACAGTGAGGAAGATGTTTTCAAGTATGTTTTGTATTGTGAAGTGATGTATTGTGTGTTACGTGATATTTCAGCGAAAGTAATAAAAAAGAAGTTTAACTTAAATTCGGAGTGTTGATTACTTTTTTACATCACCATTGTCCTGCAAAAGTGTAATCTGCAAGAATGGTTTGTGAAGCGCATCTACAAAACTTTTGAATATAGCAGAATAAAACCTAGTCCTCTTTGCATCCGAGCTTGGAATCACCACCACCTAGATTTTCGACGATTGAGCCATGATTTTACGAGACCAGCGCGGGAAACACGAAAAGATGAGTGCCTCGTTTATTATTACATGAAATGACTTTATTAACTGTGCTCTAATGACGCCTGAGCCCGCAGCTCGTGGTCGTGCGGTAGCGTTCTCGCTTCCCACGCCCGGGTTCCCGAGTTCGATTCCCGGCGGGGTCAGGGATTTTCTCTGCCTCGTGATGGCTGGGAGTTGTGTGCTGTCCTTAGGTTAGTTAGGTTTAAGTAGTTCTAAGTTCTAGGGGACTGATGACCATACATGTTAAGTCCCATAGTGCTCAGAACCATTTGAACCATCTAATGACGCCTTCCATATAATAACTTTGTTGTTGCCCGAAAATGCAGTATTTAGCACCGTGAGCAACACCACAATCATTATTAAATTTTGACCTTTGTTGTGGTAGGGTTGCTGAAAGCTACAGTCGCAGTTTCGAATCCTGCCTCGGGCATGGATGTGTGTGATATCCTTAGGTTAGTTAGGTTTAAGTAGTTCTAAGTTATAGGGGACTGATGACCTCAGATGTTAAGTCCCATAGTCCTCAGAGCCATTTGAACCATAGCTCGATGAAACTTGGACAACAAATAGAAAGAATTGTTACAGTTTTGTACAGAAGGTAACCAAAAGAAACACACCAGAATGAGATTTTCACTCTGCAGCGGAGTGTGCATTGATGTCAAACTTCCTGGCAGATTAAAACTGTGTTCTGGACCGAGATTCGAACTCGGGACCTTTGCCTTTCGCGGGCAAGTGCTCTACCATCTGAGCTACCCACAGGAGAGCTTCTGTAAAGTTTGGAACGCAGGAGACGAGATACTGGCAGAAGTAAAGCTGTGAGGACGGGGCGTGAGTCGTGCTTGGGTAGCTCAGATGGTAGAGCACTTTCCCGCGAAAGGTGAAGGTCCCGAGTTCGAGTCTCGGTCCGGCACACAGTTTTAATCTGCCAGGAAGTTTCAAGGAAACACACTGTAACACGAACAGACTTCACACTTTTATTCAAAGATAGTAAGTACACTTTGTTTGTGGCACAACTCGACAAGAAGAAGGGACCGGTTGGTAGAACATGTTTTGAGGCATTAAGGGATGACAAATTTAGCATTGGACGGCAGCGCGGAGGGTAAAAATCGTAGAGGGAGACCAAGAGATGAATACACTAAGCAGATTCAGAAGGATGTAGGTTGCAGTAGCTTCTGGGAGATGAAGAAGCTGGCAGAAGATAGAGTAGCATGGAAAGCTGCATCAAACCAGTCTCAGGACTGACGACCACAACAACAACAAGTACACTACAGTCACCGTGATTGATGACTGTCCCCTGGACGTTAAAAACTGAAGGACATGGTTCTTAATAAGGTGTGTGTTCACCACCAATGGGAATACATAATCTGTAGTCTGTTCCAATGCTGGCCACAAGTTTCGCACCGAGCGAGGTGACGCAGTGGCTAGCACACTGGACTCGCATTCTGGAGGACGACGGTTCAATCCCGCTTCCGGCCATCGTGATTTAGGTTTTTCCGTGATTTCCCTAAATCGCGTCAGGCAAATGTCGAGATGGTTAGTTTGAAAGGGCAAGGCCGACTTCCTTCCCCATCCTTCCCTAATCCGATGACACCGATCAACTCGCCGTTTGGTCTCTTCCACCAGGTCAACCACAAGTTTCGCCAGGAGTACTTATGGCAGAGCCTTCCACTCCTCAACCAGCGCCGTTGACCACTGCTGGACGTTTGCTGGTGCACATAGACGTGCTGCAATACGTCCCTCCAACGGATCCCACAGGCGCTCAATGGGAGTTAGGTCGGTGGAACTGGCAAGCCATCCATTGGCAGAATACCCTCTCGTTCCAAGAACCCTCCCCCCTCCCCGCCCCCCCAATCTGTGCTGCTCGATGCGTTCGCGTATTGTTATCCATAAAAATGGGAAGACAAGGCCAGTGCATCCATGAAAAGACGCACGTGGGTAAGTGGTGTAGTGTCACAACATCGTTGACCATTGAGTGTTAAAAGATTTGGAGGTCAGTACATCCATGCAACATTATACCTCTCCACTCCATAACACATCCACCAGTCAAACGATTATGCTCGACGAAGGTCCTGGGCACAGCAACTGTACCCACCTCTCGCTATATGAGGGTTCTCCAAGATTCTCGAGCTTGATTGTTGTCGTGGTCCAGTTGCTATGGTTTGGGGAGACAGTGCTCCACGTGTGTACTGATCTCCAGATCTTTGAACACAGTGCACTCATTGGTCAACGTTATTGTGACACTGTACGCCCTCTCCATGTGCTTCTTGTCGTGGATTCATTAGCCCTGATTTCATTGTTATGTATTACAATGCTCGACCATGTCGAACAACAGTGGTGAAGGTGCTCATGGAATTAGAGGATACTGAGCGAATGAATTTGCCTTCCTGTTCCCTCGACCTAAATCCTCTCGAGCAAGTGTGGGAAGCGTTGGGCAGATGTCCACAAGCACCATCGACCTGCCACCTCATGTCAACCGCGCTGGTGGAGGAATGAAGCGCCCTACCACAAGACATTCTTACCAAACGTTGCAGAGCATGCCTTTTCATCTATGCCAACAACACACGCTGTTAAGAACCATATACCACCTTTTGTAACCCCCACGGTAGGTTCAGTATAATTAAATCGCCACGTGCTAATTGGGCCTCAGTCAGGAAGTTACGGAGTTAGGCACATTGAATTATTGCAGAAGGATAGTCGCCTGTTTTAATGATAGACGGCACCCAGTCAGTTGTTTGGGAAAGATACTGCAGAAATCATTTGATGTGCTATAAGAACTACAATCAGGGGACTGAAGCTTTTGTAGCACGTTGGCGCCTCTCTTTTTTTGTTTAGGTACTTCGGCACGCCTGCTATCACTGTTCTTTTGCTGCAAAGTAATTTATTCTCATACTGTTTCTTGCTGTGTGTGTTACATTGAGCATCATCATCAGTTTTCTGCTATATTAGCAGGTCCTTTTTCTCTCGGTTTTCTGTGATCCATTGCTTCATTCTTAAGGTGCTGTATGTTGTACCGTCCATCACGTCATCCAGTATCTGAAATCTCTTCCTTCCTCGCTTCCTTTTCCTTTCTAAATAACCTTCTAAAACTGTTTTTATCAGTCCGTTATTCTTTCTTAATATATGCCCAATTCAATTTCTTTTTCTTCTTTTTATTACATCTACTGTCTTCTCTTTTCCACTTTTCCCAGTACCTCTTAATTTTTGCTCTCTCCATCCAACTTATTCTTTCCATCCTCCACCATGTGCATATAACAAAACAAAAAATCGTGGTGGAAGAAGAATTAAATACTGGAAGGAGATGAAAAGAAAATAAAGACATGTGGACCTGGAACATAATTAAAATATCTATAGTTTAAGGCGAAGAGTACGTAAATTTCAAATGAAAACCTGTTCCATCCAGAAAGACTGGAGAACAATGCAAGTAATAGTGAATTTAATATTTATAGATATTTTAATAATTAACTAACAAATCAGTATTAATTATCTATAAACATTTGCTTATTTACTTGATTACTAAACAATGGTATTTTTAAACTGAATTTTGATCCGAAATTTTGCCACACTGAGTGGGTCAGGTAGGGCACTACATTAGAAAATAATGTGATGAGGCAATAAGGATTTACGTAATACGAATATCGGTCTCTCTTTAGTTTAGGTGCAACACAAGCAATCGCTTTACAAACATGCGTACATGGAAGAACCAGGCAGACGTTTTGACGAAATTCTGATACCTAGAAACTAAAGATCAGCAAGACTTTTTCCTTCAATCATTGATTGATGTTCATAACGCAAAACAGTGACGACCACACATGGAGGATGGTGCAAAGAAGAACGGTCGCTCATTCAAGTATCACACCCTATTTGGTGACTTGCGAATTGAGGTTTGTCTTCGAGCATTTTTACCCTGATGTCACATCACTGTAAAGACGGTTACGGAATAAGGGAGCGAATGTTTTAGGGAAACGTCCAATGGACATCAGGGGTAAACATGCAAGGTAGCTCGTCCATCAGAAACAAGAGAAGCTATTTGGCAACGCATTAAAAGATTTCCACTGAGAGAAAGCCGTTATCCTAGCAGCGACATAAAACATCTAGAGGCTAGACTTAACATTTTGGTGATGTATATGTTGTTTAAGGAGAAACATCCCCAGATAAAGGTCAGCTATCAGTTTTATGGCAACGCATTAAAAGATTTCCACTGAAAGAAAGCCGTTATCCTAGCAGCGACATAAAACATCTAGAGGTTAGACTTAACATTTTGGTGATGTATATGTTGTTTAAGGAGAAACATCCCCAGATAAAGGTCAGCTATCAGTTTTATGGAACATTTTTCAAACAAAATTTCAATTTGCGTTTCAGACACACTGAAATGGACGGCGTCTGCACATGTGAAGAGCTGAAGGTGAAAGTGAGAGGCTCTCACCTTAACGATGTTGCAAAGCGATTTCACACTGGAGAGCTAATGGTTCACAAGACAAAGGTCCAAAAATTTTATATTAAGATTATAGAAGAAACTAAAAAGACAATCGAGCTTCGCGGAGTAACTCTGGATATAAAAAGCGTTGCCTAAACACCAAACAGAAAGTAGCAGCCAGAAATAACATAGTGCGAAAAGTGACAAGTACGTCATAGGACGCTAATCCATGTTATTCCACTGCTGAATATGCATGTTCGGTATGGTACAAGTATAGTATTGCCAGGAACGTAGATGTGGCTCTAAATGAGTCTTGCCGGATTATCAGGGTTGCTTAAGACCTACTCGCGTGGACAAACTCCATTATCTCGTTGGCATAGCTCCTCCTGAAATCAGACGTGAGGTGGCTGTGAGATATGAGAAAAGTAAGGCCACAACGAAGGAAGCCCATCCACTATATGGTCGTCTGCCCGCACATCCTAGGCTGAAATCAAGAAAGAGCTTCTTGACAACCACTGAGGCTCTCATCGAGAATACACATACGGCAAGGATCTCGCGATGGCGTGAGAAATGTCGGTATTTGGGAGAATGGATGGCTCCAAAGGTAGAACTTCCCCCTGGACATTCGGAGAAGTGGTCAATATGGAGGTCTCTCAATAGATTACTATCAAACACAACGAGATGCAAGACCAACCTGCGGACTTGGGGTTTCTCTGTGGACTCAGTTCTTTGCCGGTGTGGCGTTGAGCAGACTAACAGCCTTTTCCTTCAGTGTTCCTCATCACCAACCACCTGCACCATGCAAGACCTTATGAGAGCTACACCAAATGCACTTGAAGTGTCCAATTTTTGGTCTTCTTTTGTGAAAAATTATGCCATAGATGTAGATATTTTTGTACTTTTGACAGGATAAATAAATAAATAGTTCATTAACAAGTGTTATGGCCGAGTTTAAGAGAAAACTTATCAATTAGTGTTGGCCTAAGCACAAGCTGCACCTTAAATCAGCTGTTAAGGACACATCAGCAGATAATATACGTAACAGTAGAGCGCTTCAAAAATATGTTTCATTAGCGACGTAATAAAACAACGAAGCGACTTCACGTAACAGATAATTATACGCCCTGTGAGGGCATGCTAATCAAAAGGTAGGTAATCAAAGCAAACACCGCTAATAATATTAGCGCTACAAACTAGCGCTAGCCTTCAGAGGAGCCCAAACATCGAAATTGAAATAAGCGGCATTTAAATGGCCAAAGGCACTAGAGATGTGCCACCTTTACTACCAAATTTTTGCTTACAGTTTTCAGCGAGTTTTTTTCACCCAACGCACGGGCGGGGACAAATAAACACTTTCACAAAGCGTCAGAAGCAGCAATCGGACCGGACCCCAGCACACAACGACTCTTGTCGGCGCTCGAAGGAAAATAATTACAACACACAAAAGTTTTAATATTAGAAAAAAAGAAAATGGTAGCACACAGTTCACTCTTTCACTCTTAAGGGGGGTAGGACGTCAAACGGGCCGACTTGGAGCAGGAGAGGCATCACAGGACATTTTAATAACCTGTGTCTACACTTTTACAAATAAATTCATAAAACTTTGTCGGCATCACCAGGACGGATTCAGGATTCACACTCATTGCAGTGGCAGTTCGAAAACATAACGAAATAAATTTTTTTGGGTGTCAAATTTCATCATCTTTTTCACTTGCTAATGGCAGCATTTGTTGCTATAGGTACACTTTTCTTCATAAGTTACAGAGATTCTTCAATAAATTCTGCACAGCATACATACCATACTTACAGGTGTAGGAAACTCTAGAATTTATTTAATTTATGAAAAAACGAATGATCCGTTATATTTTAAACTTCATGGTCAGAAAAAAACAAATTTTATAGTTAGTTACCTGAATTTTTACCACAGTTCTTAATAGATTTTGAAAATCCTAGAGTTTCATACACCTTTAAGTACGGTTTGTATGCTGTGCAAAAGTCATCGATGAATCTCTCTTACTTATGAAGAAAAGTGTACCTATAGCAACAAATGCAGCCATTAGTAAGTGAAAAAAATGATGAAATTTTACATGTAAAAAAAAGTTATTTCGTTATGTTTTCGAACTTCTACTGCTATGAGTGTGAATTCCTAATCCTTTCTGGTCATGCTAACAAAGTTTTATGAATTTATTTGTAAAAGTATAGACAGTGGAAATTAAAATGTCCTGTGGTGCCTCTCCTGCTCCAAGTCGGCCCGTTTGACGTCCTACCCCCCTTAATATCATAGAAAGAATGAAGTGCGCCACAAGTAAAATCAGTAGAAATACACTCCTGGAAATGGAAAAAAGAACACATTGACACCGGTGTGTCAGACCCACCATACTTGCTCCACACACTGCGAGAGGCCTGTACAAGCAATGATCACACGCACAGCACAGCGGACACACCAGGAACCGCGGTGTTGGCCGTCGAATGGCGCTAGCTGCGCAGCATTTGTGCACCGCCGCCGTCAGTGTCAGCCAGTTTGCCGTGGCATACGGAGCTCCATCGCAGTCTTTAACACTGGTAGCATGCCGCGACAGCGTGGACGTGAACCGTATGTGCAGTTGACGGACTTTGAGCGAGGGCGTATAGTGGGCATGCGGGAGGCCGGGTGGACGTACCGCCGAATTGCTCAACACGTGGGGCGTGAGGTCTCCACAGTACATCGATGTTGTCGCCAGTGGTCGGCGGAAGGTGCACGTGCCCGTCGACCTGGGACCGGACCGCAGCGACGCACGGATGCACGCCAAGACCGTAGGATCCTACGCAGTGCCGTAGGGGACCGCACCGCCACTTCCCAGCAAATTAGGGACACTGTTGCTCCTGAGGTATCGGCGAGGACCATTCGCAGCCGTCTCCATGAAGCTGGGCTACGGTCCCGCACACCGTTAAGCCGTCTTCCGCTCACGCCCCAACATCGTGCAGCCCGCCTCCAGTGGTGTCGCGACAGGCGTGAACGGAGGGACGAATGGAGACGTGTCGTCTTCAGCGATGAGAGTCGCTTCTGCCTTGGTGCCAATGATGGTCGTATGCGTGTTTGGCGCCGTGCAGGTGAGCGCCACAATCAGGACTGCATACGACCGAGGCACACAGGGCCAACACCCGGCATCATGGTGTGGGGAGCGATCTCCTACACTGGCCGTACACCACTGGTGATCGTCGAGGGGACACTGAATAGTGCACGGTACATCCAAACCGTCATCGAACCCATCGTTCTACCATTCCTAGACCGGCAAGGGAACTTGCTGTTCCAACAGGACAATGCACGTCCGCATGTATCCCGTGCCACCCAACGTGCTCTAGAAGGTGTAAGTCAACTACCCTGGCCAGCAAGATCTCCGGATCTGTCCCCCATTGAGCATGTTTGGGACTGGATGAAGCGTCGTCTCACGCGGTCTGCACGTCCAGCACGAACGCTGGTCCAACTGAGGCGCCAGGTGGAAATGGCATGGCAAGCCGTTCCACAGGACTACATCCAGCATCTCTACGATCGTCTCCATGGGAGAATAGCAGCCTGCATTGCTGCGAAAGGTGGATATACACTGTACTAGTGCCGACATTGTGCATGCTCTGTTGCCTGTGTCTATGTGCCTGTGGTTCTGTCAGTGTGATCATGTGATGTATCTGACCCCAGGAATGTGTCAATAAAGTTTCCCCTTCCTGGGACAATGAATTCACGGTGTTCTTATTTCAATTTCCAGGAGTGTAGCAAGACATGGAGTGTGAGATTACCCATATATGACCTGCCGACTTCGGAGTACGAAACACTTGACTTTCCAGCCAGCCAAGAAGTAAATCACTGACCAAAGGGAAGGTGGAACCAAACCGTCCTCCACAAGATGGTAATGCTGAAGAAGACGTCACCGCAGGACCACCACGAGCCCGAGCACGTCACACTATGGCCAACGACATGCCAAATCCAACTGCCCAGCTGTATGGAGTAGCACAACGTGCTACAGAGAAGCACAAAGTGTCTCTTGTCGCTTCGCATCCACTTTCTCTCTACTGACCGTACTCGCCGCAGCATCCCTAGAGCCACCGAGCGCCACCTACCAGACTCGAACAGCCGGAAACGGAGGAGAGCAACACCTGTCGAAAACAGAATCGATTCGAGTCGCCACAGCTCACCTATCATCAATATTTTTGTTTTCATTATTATTATTATCTCTCTCCGTCAGAATAAGCCTCGGCAGACATGACGACATCGACCGACCGCCGTGTCATCCTTAGCCGATAGGCTTCACTGGATGCGGATATGGAGGGATATGTGGTCAGCACACCACCCTCTGAGCCGTTGTCAGTTTTCGTGGCCAGAGCCGCTACTTCTCAGTCGAGTAGCTCCTCAGTTAGCCACCCATGGGCCGACTGCACCTTGTTTGCCGACGGCACACGGCAGCTCCGGATGGTCACCCATCGAAGTGCTAGCCATGCCCAACTGTGCTTAACTTCGGTGATCTCACGTAAACCGATGTCACCACAGCGGTAAGGCCATTGGCTTATTAGTTCATAGTCAGTATTATTTACTCACATTGTCGCTATAGGCACAGAAATCATTTTAATACTGTTTGTCGTAATAGATTCTCAATTCTTAGGTAACTGTGATGTAAAAGAAATAGTATATGTCTGGAACCCTAGTCTGATATAAGAGAGCTCCTGATCTTGCTAATCAAATAAGGTTCAACGAATAAATAAATAATACTTGTTTTGCAAATCAAACTGCATTTTCCTGCTGCTGTTTATTTTATTAATCCCATACGCGTTTCGCCTTCTGCCTTTCTAAGGCATCATCAGTGGGATCTATAATGATACAGTTTTGTTAGTTACAGATTATCAAACAGTTCACTTCGGATTTTTTGTAAACATGTAATTTCTTACGATTTGTTGATCTGCGTTTCCTCACATCTGGTCTGGAGATCGCACTGCCACTTTTATCACTGTTCTATATTCCCATGTTTGTGTTTTTGCCATCCACACACTGTTCACCATGCTTCTCACTCTATTTTGTGGTGGACTGTCGTTGTTCTGTCACTTGATACAACTATTTCGTGGACACTACTTTTCACAGAGTAAATATTGCGACTCCATTACGTGTTTCATCGTCTTTGGTATGTTTACCTATGTGTTGCCACCCTAACGAAGTATATGTTCGTTACTAACTTCTGTTTATGATGTTTATACCGTGTGTGTGCATGTGAGTGAGAGAGAGAGGGGGGGATAGAGCAGATTTTTGTGTGTATATGTGTGTGTGTGGGGGGGGGGGGGGGGGGGGGTGGCGGTTATACTAGCTGTTAGTGAGTGGCTGAATACTTTGGTGACAGCTTTTAACATTTTTAAATGTTCGGATAATAAGTTGCCGTCTCTTCATCTAAGAATAGATGATGAATGCAGCTAGCCGCTAACTCTGTGTAATGTCTTGTCTGTATAGACGTGTATCTGTTGCCTTTAAGATCCCTTAACCTTCACACATAAATCTATACAGTAAAGTAAGGGCCTCCCATTTCTTGGCTGATCCGTCATAAGACAGGCGAAAAGTTAGACTAATGGAGGATTATTAGTATTATCTCTATTTTCATTCGCTCTCTCTCTCCTTTATCTATGTACAGTTTTTAATATAATATTTCATTACGTGAAATCAGCCAAATAGAATCTTGGGTGGAGTCCTTCGTCTTGGTAATCAACGGCTGGCTTGCTGTAAGAGATCTTTACATTTATTATTACTGTTAAACACTGCATTCAGTCGGGAGAATCAATCGTTTGGACAATTTGTTCCTTTTACGAAAGATTGCGAATTCCAGATGTGTACGAAGCCTTTTTTGACGATTTAACACAGACTCAGTGATTGCAAGCTCTCTTCGACACAGCTGAAACTTCCCCACTAATTACAGGGCCAACGTGATCATCAAATGATTCAGAAAAAACTCATTCGTTCATTCACTCCAGAACAAAAAAGTCACAAACCTTATTTATGGAGGAAATTGTGTATTAAATCCACCTCCATTACATATCCAGATCTCCGGTGATTCCACGCCTTAATTATTTTCCTTTTACAGTCTCTTTCTCTTCAAACAAACCGCTAGCGGCACAAATGTTAATTGCCTCGCTTTAGCGAGAAGAAAAGCAGAATATGTATCTCTCAGAAACACGTCAATCCCTCAACAGATACTCCAGAAGCTGTCCTACTTACCACTCTAACAACCATGGAGAATGCATATATGTATCTCTGTTATTTCGAAGAATAAACGCACTAGAAAATACTTTGGCGTCGACGAGCTGTCGCCGCATATATTACGAGAAAATCAGATCAGATAACTTTTCCAAAGTGAATGAATGTGGATGGTTTGATTGAAAATGATTAATTGGTGCGTGGTAGAGGGTATTTTCGGTGGGGACATTACAAGCTGTTTCGACTTTTCGTTTCAATGGGATCTATAATGATACAGTTTTGTTAGTTATAGAGTATCAAACAGTTTACTTCGCGATTTTTTGTAAAAATGTAATTACTTACGAATTGCTGATCTGCGTTTCCTCACATCTGGTCTGGAGGTCGCTCTACCACTTTTATCACTGTTCTATATTCCCATCTTTGTGTTTTTACCATCCACACACTGTGGATATTGGTACGAAAAGTCAAAACAGCTGTCACCAAAGTTTTCAGCCACTCGCTAATAGCTACTATAACCGCCCCCCCCCCCCCCCTGCACAAAAAAAATACGCTGTGAAAAGAAGTGTACGACAAAATAGTTGTATCAAGTGACAGAAGAACGACAGTCCACCACAAAATAGAGTGAGAAGCATGGTGAACAGTGTGTCGATGGCAAAAACACAAACATGGGAATATAGAACAGTGATAAAAGTGGCAGTGCGAGCTCCAGACCAGATGTGAGGAAACGCAGATCAGCAAATCGTAAGTAATTACATGTTTACAAAAAATTCGAAGTGAACTATTTGATAATCTATAACTAACAAAACTGTATCATTATAGATCCCTCTGATGATGCCTTAGAACAGGAGAAGGCGAAACGCGTGTGGGATAAGTAAAGTAACTAGCAGCAGGAAAAGGCAGTTTGATTTGCAAAACAAGTATTTATAAGCTTGCTGCGGAGGATGGCCACACAAACAAACTTGTTAAATAAATAATACTTTGTGCAGTGGTCTTATGTGAGAAAAAATGACAGCCATATTAAGCACCTTCTGTACTATCAGTAGACAGTTGGCTACCGTAGGACAGAGTGGTCCATATCTCAACACATATTTGATTCTGGACACGTTTTCTTTTTCATTCTCATGCACAAATATGTGCCATTTTTTAAGCAACCTGTTCATCACTGTATTACAGACCATTCAGTCATATAATCTAGGAAACTTGACTTACACACACTTTGCAGAGTTGATTGTCAGCATATTTTTTAACGCCTGGAAACGAAAAGAGACTGTCTTTGGACACAGCGATACGTGAGCCTCACTGTCTGGTCGCAGAAAGTTCGACTCGACTCTCTGGCCGTCGGGGCGCCGCGAGCTGTGAGGCTGTCTTCTGCCGTCGCCTGCTGCAGCTGCAGCCAGCACTTCATCTTAATTTGTGAGTGACGGCGGAGAGAGTTGGCCGGTCCCAGCGGCGCACAGCTCATACCGCAGCCTTCCTGCCTGTCGGCGCGAGGTCCCCGGCCGCCCTGCGGGAAGCGGCAGGTACGTGAATCGTGCAGCGGGTAGCGTGGCTGCAAGGGGCGGGTCCCCGCAGCAGTCACACGGAGCGAGGCCCACTTCTGTCTAGGACACTCCAACGTAGACAGACCACCTCTACTGTATTTCCCCTGGTCTCACGTGTCAGTGTAATTTTTAGGGTTCGTGCTTCAGTCTGTAAAAACGGAGCCCATATTGGATCACTTATACATCTGTCTGTCTGTCTGCCTACCCGTTCGGTAAGAACACATTTTCTCAGGAACGGCTCAACGTATCAAGTTCAAATTTATAACTCATACTAGGGCACACGGCCCCTTGGCGGTGTAAACAAGCTTCTAAGCCAATACAATCAAAAGATACGGTCATCAATGTCACATACTTTGTATTTTGATAGTCGAAAACTCGCTCATAAAAACATATACGGTGCTTCCCGTCAACGTGGAATCATGAAATTTGGAAAGAAGCAAGGTCTCACGGAACAACTGAAGTAAAAAGAATGAAATTCCGAATTTGTTATTATATGAGACGAAACATGCTTCTTTTGGAATTTGTTAGAAAATTGTTAATTTGAAATCACACTAATGGCTCTGAGCACTATGGGACTCAACTTCTGAGGTCATTAGTCCCCTAGAACTTAGAACTAAAACGTAACTAACCTAAGGACATCACACACATCCATACCCGAGGCAGGATTCGAACCTGCGACCGTAGCGGTCTCGCGGTTCCAGACTCTAGCGTCTAGAACCGCACGGCCACTTCGGCCGGCGTAATCACACAAAAATAATTCGTTTGTCATTTGTTATTGTCATCAAACTTGATATTAAAACATTCTCGAAAGTCTTGGAAACCCTGGGACCGATATATTGCAAGTATCAATTTCCATAACAGGCAGAAATTGTCGAGATATAAATTTGTACAGAACCCTCAGTGCGCGAGTCATACTCGTACCTAATCAATTTCCTTCTTTCTCTCTCTCTCTCTCTCTCTCTCACACACACACACACACACTCACTCTCGCTCTCTCTCTCTTTCTCTCTCTCCCTTTTTTCCCCCTACCGGCCCCTTATTAACCACCTGTTTCTCCCGTATATTTCGTTAGTGGTCACAGTTATAATATTAATCCTTCGATGTACTATCTCTACAGTTCAAATTCCATGGCCGACAGATGGCGAGAAGTTTTCGAATAATAATCGATACCGTTGTCGAAATGGAAATGAGCGTTTGGTGTCGTTGGCCGGGAGGCCCCTTGTGGGGCACGTCCGGCCTGCTAAGTACAGATCTTATTACATTCGACGCCACATTGGGCGACCTGCGCGCCGGAAGGGGGTGAAATGATGATGAAGACAGCACAACACCGAGTCCCTGAGCGGAGAATATCTCCGACCCAGCCAGGAATCGAACCCGGGCCCGTGGGACGGCAATCCGTCACGCTGATCACTCAGCTATCGGGGCGGACACCGTTGTCGACATAAAGTCTTTCTTCTCTTAGCACTTCTACGGACAGAAGACGGTTTGGCTAAAGGGAATTCGAGGAGCGGAGAAAGAATTACGTAGCCTACGCGTCTGGATAGAACGAGAGAGGAAGGATGTTTGTTTCCCTGTAAGTACGGGCAACCCACGAATGCGCTTGTCTCGTACCGCCTCGTACATAATCACTTCGCTACTCCAGCCGTGTACTGTGCAAAATGAAATGTAATAGACATTTTCAGCTAAACAGGTCTAACAGTTCCTGTTAAGTAACTCATCTATGGAGTAGAAGGAGTTGGCCACCAAGGAGTCTTTCAACTCTGTTTAAACTGTTCTTTGTCTAAAACTGTTCTTAATGGATGCTAGTAACTCATTTAAAATTTGTGGTCCTGAGCACTGGAATCCTTTTTGGACCAAGGTGAACGATTTCAAGTCTTTATGTACATTTTTGTTATTCCCAGTATGGATATCGTAAAATGAGCTATTGATCGCAAAAAGAGACCCATTACTTACACCAAACTTCGTTGAGAAACAAACACAATGAGAAACAACAGTACTTAGTTTATCCGATTCATTGAGTGGGTTTAGATATGCTGTTCATTAATTTACAGCACAAGTGAGTCTCATTACACGTTTTTGCACTCTGAAGACTTTCTATAGACACGTGAAGCTGCCTCAAATTATCATTCCAAATGAGATAATTAAGTAAAACTAAGCGAAGTGTGCCAGTCATTTTATATGTACACTGAGATGACGAAGGTCATGGGATACCTCCCAATATCGTGTCGGGCTTCCTTTCACCCGACATACAGCAGTAGCTCGACGTGGCAAGAATTCAGCAAATCGTTGGAAGCCGCTACAGAAATAGTCACCCATGCTGCCTCAATAGCCGTCCATAACTGCGAAAGTGTTACCGATGTATAATTTTGTCCACGATCCGACCTCTCGATTATGTCCCGTAAATGTTTGATGAGATTCATGTTGGAGAATCTGGGTGGCCAAATCATTCGCTCGAAATGTCCAAAACGTTCTTCAAACCAACTGCGAACAACTGTCGCCCGGTGACATGTCGCATTGTCATCCATAAAAATTCCATCGTTACTTGGGAACAAGATGTCCATGAACGGCTGTAAATGGTCTCCAGGTAGCCGAAAATAACCATTTCCAGTCAGTGATGGGTTCAGGTGAATCAGAGGACCCAACCCATCCCATGTAAACACAGCCCACACCATAACGGCGGGTCCACGAGCTTGCACAGTACCTTGTTGACGGCTTGGGTCCATGGCTCCGTTGTGTCTGCATCATATTCGAACCCTACCATCCGCACTTACGGACTGAAATCGGAACTCAGTTGACCAGAGCACGGTATTCCAGTCTTCTAGGCTCCAACAGATAAAGTCACGAACCCAGGAGAAGCGCTGTAAGCGATGTCGTGGATGTCGTGCTGTTAGCAAAGCCACTCGCGCCTGTCATCAGCTGCCATAATCCATCAGCGTCACATTTCGCCGCGCGATCATAACGGATACGTTGTTTCTACATCCCAGGTTGATTTCTACGGTTTCTTCGCACAGTGTTTCTTGTGTTTCAGCACTGATAACTGTATGCAAACGCCGCTGCTTTCGGTCGTTAAGTGAAGGCCGTCGGCCGTTGCGTTGTCCGCGGTCAGAGGTAATGCCTGAAATTTGGCACACTCTTGACACTGCGGAATCTCCCACGCGTAGAGCTCCAACTATAATTCCGCTATTAAAGTGAGTTAATTCCGGTCGTGCGGCCATAACCACGTCGAAACCTTTTCACACGCATCACCTGAGAACAAATGACAGCTCTGCCCATGCACTGCCCCTGCATGATGAACCCGACTTTCATCACTTTTCACAATGTTATTAAGGAAACCATAACCGTCAGACTCAAAACGCAAAAGAAATTGTTAACAGATGTCAAATCTCCTCTGTTTCATGCCAAGATGACATTCGAGGCATCCACACTACACACGGTTTTCTGTATCGAAGTTCTGCAATGATGGTCTGTGTGGTGTCACCGCCAGACACCACACTTGCTAGGTGGTAGCTTTAAATCGGCCGCGGTCCATTAGTACATGTCGGACCCGCGTGTCGCCACTGTCAGTGATCGCAGACCGAGCGCCACCACACGGCAGGTCTCGAGAGACTCACTAGCCCTCGCCCCAGTTGTACAGCCGACGTTGCTAGGAAAGGTTCACTGAGAATTACCCTCTCATTTGCCGAGACGATAGTTAGCATAGCCTTCAGCTAAGTCAATTGCTACGACCTAGCAAGGCGCCATTTCTCCTTTGCTATGTATCTAATGAAGCATGTACAGTAACAAGACCAATGTTCACCAATTATGGATTAAAGTTAAGTATTCCAGAAGCTACGTACTTTTCTTTATAGCATTCATTACGTATCCTGTTTCAGACCTCACGCCAGTCTGCGTGAGTTTATAGCGTGCATTTCGGCTTCCTCAAACAACACGGTGTTGGCACTTCTGCCGACACTTCAGTCTGTAACGCTCTCGTGATATACCGCACTCACCTGTCAGCTGTTTCTGTGTTACTGGAAGGTTTTCTCTGATGATTTCATTATCCCGATTCCGACGAATTTCGTCGGTTGCTGTAAGCGGTCGTCCTCTCCGAAATCTGTCACACACGTGAAGTTAGCGACACAGCTGCCTTCGTTACGAGCACGAACAAACCAACGTCGCACATTGCTGTTGTCGCTACAATCACCGCCGCACACATCTTTCATTTTTCTACGAATTTCAAACCATTTTCCGCGTTATAAACTCGATTACAGCACGCTGTTCCTCACGCAGCGACATAGTCACGTTACATGCCGCCACCGTAAACGCCACAATTCGGAGCCCTAGAGCAACATAGGTCTGTAATTTACGTCAGCGGAGCGCTAAAGTCAACCGAGTGATATACAGTACCACAACCGATACTGAGAACAGATTAAAGAAATCGCTGGCACCGCTTTCCAGCACACCCTCGTAGCATTTTTGGTGCGGATCGGGTGAGGCGTAAGCCGTTCATGCGAGCGCGGCTTCCAGGCAGCGGGGGCTCAGTCGAAAGAGTAGGGAACAGTGATCTGAGGGTCGTGTGTCGAGTCCCTACGCGGAATTTCTTTCTATTTTCAGTGTTTGATTTATTTACTCTGGAGATAATCCGAAATAATGCTCAGAATATCGTATGAGTATATATTAATACTTTCATGAAAGACATGAAAACAAAAGGCAAAGGATAATTTGGCATTGCAAATAAATTTGCAGGAAGGAATTGGACACGAGACTTCCTGTATAACATTAGATACTTTTGTTAGTTTATAGTTGATATACACGTTCTGGGATAATATTCATAGTAAGACATGGGGAACAGTAATTTTCTCGGTATCTCGCAACGCTACAAACGCAGCATTTTTTCATTTAAATGGTTGTTTTAAAGTTCCAATGGGAGAACAGACTTCGTTTACATTCACAGAAGTATCTCTCTGAACGCACAGTCTGTCAGCAAATCACGTGTATCGCACCATTTCGCCATATATTGGCGCGGGTAGCTGGCAATTTATAATGGAATGCATTCTGATACAGTCTTCTTGCGATGTGATTTCGTTTCCTCTGTCGATAACATAGTAGTTTTTCAGCTTTTTGATGAAATTCTTTACCTGAAGTTAAAAGTATATAAAGCAGGGTTGCACCAGTGGAGTGCATTTGGGGGGGGGGGGAGAAATCCCTTTAAAAGTGCACGATGACAATCGTTCTTCGGTTTGAAAAATCTCGGCGTATAATTGTGGATTCCTTTGTCCTCTCAACGGGCCAACTACCAGCAGAATTTTTTTCCTCCACGTAGGGCTTCAGCACATAAGTCAAAAATTTTTGTATAAAGCTGTTGTAAGTTTTCCACATTTTGATGAAGGAATGACGACATTTCTACATTTCGACGCGTACTAATCCACAGATTATTTTATTTATTTATTTATTTATTTATTTATTTATTTATTTTGAATCCTCGGTCCAAATGAGCCAATACTCTAGTAACGACACAATTTTCCAGGGATCGGACACTTTCATTACATTCTCTTCTTGGAAAGTTACTTGGAGACTGCTTGTGAATTTCCTTTCTTGGAAAATTATTTGCAGTACCAAACTTTTCTTTCCTTTTCTTTTTAAGTTTTTAATGACAGCAGTAATAAATACGATACATTGAGCATTATTTCGGTTCATTTGCTGTGTAAGTAATGCAAAAACTGAAAATAAAGAATAGTTTTCTAATAGGGACTCGACCCCTCACATTACCGCTCCGTGCTGTTTCCACTGTGCAGACACTGCATGGATACAACGCTAACATAAACTGCTGATGCCTCGCCCAACCCGCGGCAGAAATGCTATTTTCTTTTTTTTCCCTAAACGCACGGCCTTATGAAGCTTCTACTTCTGTCACTTTCATGTTTCATGTCTGGCCAGGCCCTGCGTATACCATAAAATTGGACGAAATCTGTGCTGACGAGTAGGCGCTCCCCGCTTGTCAGCCCAGCACATCGTGTCTCAACAGGTTCAAAATGGTTCAAATGGCTCTAAGCACTATGGGACTTAACATCTGAGGTCATCAGTCCCCTAGACGTAGAAATACTTAAACCTAACTAACCTAAGGACAGCACACACAACCATGTCCGAACCTGCAACCGTAGCAGCAGCGCGGTTCCGGACTGAAGCGCCTAGAACCGCTCGGTCACCGCGGCCGGCGGGTCGCAACAGGCAACATATTCTTGCCCTCCCGTACATTTTTCTACGAAGCACTGACGCGAGAAGATATGGCGGCCAATCATTGCTTTTCTTCAAACTTCCACGAAAGCAGCCGCTAAAAATCATTATTGTCGTAAAGCTTTACTTTTTTAATTCGAGCGAGAGATGTCTATGGTGAGAATGCGGCGAGTGCAACGGCGAGAGGTGGCTTTGAGAGCTACCGAGCCGTCGCACAACCTCAATGAAGGCCCATGTGCTGTGCAGTAATGTTCATTTTACTGGGAGAGGGTGACCACTTTCTGCAGGTGCCCGGAGATACGCGAAAGGGGAGATTTGCGGACACAGCCGGTTCTCGGAAGGATTCTCCTGATCCGAAGGTATGGGTGCCGTGTCCCCTCTCCGCCTTTCGGCCCTTACTTTGCACCTCCTTCTCCTCATCCGCCCTCACCTCCCCCCCCCCCCCCCCCCGCCGCAGCCCGCCAAATCTGTGCCATCGTCGTGCTATTGAAAACACAAATCTTTACCCTTACGTTGCTTCCAAAACAAGGGCAGGAGGTGAAAAAGGTACTTTTTTCAAACAATAGTCCTTGTTCTAGTCTATGAACAACCAGAAAGCTTTGTTTGGCCTCAGAAGATGCCTGAAACGGCAGTATAAGCATCCATGCATGTCTTCAGATTTTTTGAGTCACCAGTCTTCTGGCTGGTTTGATGCGTTCCGCCACGAATTTCTCTCCTGTGTCAACCTTTCCAGTTTTCTACATACGTCTTCAATTATTTGCTACATTTATCCCAATCTCTGTCTTCCTCTATAGTTAAATAGTTCCCTTTAGTGCTATGGACTTTATTCCCCGATATCGTCACAGGTGTGCTACTTCCTGTCCCTTCTACTCGTCAGCGTTTTCCGTACATTCCTTTCCTCACCGATTCCGCCGAGAATCTCCTCATTTGTTACCTTGCCAGTCCATCTAATTTTCAACATTCTTCTGTAGCAGCACGTCAAATGCTTCGATTCTCTTCTGTTCTGGTTCTCCCACAGTCAATGTTTCACTGCCATACAATGCTGTTCTCAAGACGTTCATTGTCAGAAATTTCTTCCACAAATTAAGACCTATGTCTAATACTTGTAGACTTCTCTTAGCCAGGGATGCCATTTTACCAGTGCTAGTCTGCTTTTATGTCCTTCCTCCATCCTTCATGGGCACTTTGTTGCCTAGGTAGCAGAATTCCGTAACTTCCTGATCACCAATTATGGTGATAGGTTTCTCGCTGTACTCATTTCTGCTACTTCTCATTACTTTCACCTTACTTCGATTTACTCTCAAACCATATTCTATGATCATTAGACTGTTCATTCCACTCAGCAGGTCCTGCAGTTCTTCTTCAATTTCACAGAGGATATGAATGTCATCAGCGAATCGAAGTATTGATATCCTTTCACTCTGAACTTCAATCGCACTCTTGAATCTTTCTTTTATTTCTCTCATTGCTCCTTCGACGTGATTCAACAGCGCAGCGAAAGACTACATCCCTGTCTTATACTCTTTTTAATTCGTGCTCTTCGTTTTTGATTGTTATTGCCTCTTGGTTCTTCCTGGTTCTTGTACATATTGTATGTTACCCGCCTTCATACTACACATCGAAAATGAAAACAACAACCAACTTCTTGAGATTGAATTTTTTGAATAGTATCTTAATACACAATTCTTAGATACCATAAGTTTCTGCAACAATAATTGTATTAACACTTCGGAATGTGGTTTATGAACGATTTTCTGGGACATAGTTAACAGAGTAGCGACCAACGCTTTATAATTCTTCAATATGTTAGATTGTTGACATTACTTTTCCAAATGAATATACTGTCGTAACTATTCATGGTGCGACGGCAGCTTCGACAAACTGAATTACTGACAAAATATTACTGTTAATACAGCTAAACACCAAACAGCTAAACACCAAACTCCTGATCGTCCGCTGTGTAGCCAAACCACGTGGCAGCGCAGGTAGCGACCGCACGTATCGGAAAACCCTGCTCTCCGAACACTGCCGTGTCCGCGTGTTTCCGGCCTTTGTCGTTGCAGACAGCCATTTTGGTGCCGCCAGTCAACTGCCTTAAACAAACCAAGATGAAGCTTTAGACGTCATAGTGTTGGGGAAGTACGTAATAAAGGGTTCTGTCTGTCACGAAATCTTGTGTGCAGTAAAGGCCTGCATCTCTAAACTGAGACTATTATAATTTTAGTCTCCTTATGTAAGCTAGGTGGCACCGGCCGCTGTGACCGAGCGGTTCTAGGCGCTTCAGTCTGGAACCGCGCGACCGCTACGGTTGCAGGATCGGATCCTGCCTCGAGCATGAATATGTGAGATGTCCTTAGGTTAGTTAGGTTTAAGTAGTTCTAAGTTCTATGGGACTGATGACCTCAGATGTTAAGTCCCATAGTGCTCAGAGCCATTTGAATCATTTTTTAGGTTAGGTGGCGAGTATTGCTTCCTCTTAGCGCGCGTTATTATTTATGAACTGTTTGACAAATGATGTCAATATTACACTCCTGGAAATTGAAATAAGAACACCGTGAATTCATTGTCCCAGGAAGGGGAAACTTTATTGACACATTCCTGGGGTCAGATACATCACATGATCACACGGACAGAACCACAGGCACATAGACACAGGCAACAGAGCATGCACAATGTCGGCACTAGTACAGTGTATATCCACCTTTCGCAGCAATGCAGGCTGCTATTCTCCCATGGAGACGATCGTAGAGATGCTGGATGTAGTCCTGTGGAACGGCTTGCCATGCCATTTCCACCTGGCGCCTCAGTTGGACCAGCGTTCGTGCTGGACGTGCAGACCGCGTGAGACGACGCTTCATCCAGTCCCAAACATGCTCAATGGGGGACAGATCCGGAGATCTTGCTGGCCAGGGTAGTTGACTTACACCTTCTAGAGCACGTTGGGTGGCACGGGATACATGCGGACGTGCATTGTCCTGTTGGAACAGCAAGTTCCCTTGCCGGTCTAGGAATGGTAGAACGATGGGTTCGATGACGGTTTGGATGTACCGTGCACTATTCAGTGTCCCCTCGACGATCACCAGTGGTGCACGGCCAGTGTAGGAGATCGCTCCCCACACCATGATGCCGGGTGTTGGCCCTGTGTGCCTCGGACGGATGCAGTCCTGATTGTGGCGCTCACATGCACGACGCCAAACACGCATACGACCATCATTGGCACCAAGGCAGAAGCGACTCTCATCGCTGAAGACGAAACGTCTCCATTCGTCCCTCCATTCACGCCTGTCGCGACACCACTGGAGGCGGGCTGCACGATGTTGGGGCGTGAGCGGAAGACGGCCTAACGGTGTGCGGGACCGTAGCCCAGCTTCATGGAGACGGTTGCGAATGGTCCTCGCCGATACCCCAGGAGCAACAGTGTCCCTAATTTGCTGGGAAGTGGCGGTGCGGTCCCCTACGGCACTGCGTAGGATCCTACGGTCTTGGCGTGCATCCGTGCGTCGCTGCGGTCCGGTCCCAGGTCGACGGGCACGTGCACCTTCCGCCGACCAATGGCGACAACATCGATGTACTGTGGAGACCTCACGCCCCACGTGTTGAGCAATTCGGCGGTACGTCCACCCGGCCTCCCGCATGCCCACTATACGCCTTCGCTCAAAGTCCGTCAACTGCACATACAGTTCACGTACACGCTGTCGCGGCATGCTACCAGTGTTAAAGACTGCGATGGAGCTCCGTATGCCACGGCAAACTGGCTGACACTGACGGCGGCGGTGCACAAATGCTGCGCAGCTAGCGCCATTCGACGGCCAACACCGCGGTTCCTGGTGTGTCCGCTGTGCCGTGCGTGTGATCATTGCTTGTACAGCCCTCTCGCAGTGTCCGGAGCAAGTATGGTGGGTCTGACACACCGGTGTCAATGTGTTCTTTTTTCCATTTCCAGGAGTGTATTTCAAATGCTTAAGTTCGCTTCTATAACGACATGCTGTTCTGTGTGTGTCAGTAAGAGATGATGTACTTTGAATTCATATGACTAGAACCTCAATTTTATTTCATGGGTAGAAATCTCTCTGTATTTCAACATTTGAGAGTTTTTCGTAAATAAATAGTGTATTACTTTTGTTAGTAAATATATTTTTGTATTCAGACATGTGATACTAATTCTGAGTCCCTTCGTAATTGGTATATTTTACTAAACCATTGTCTGAAATCAGGATTTTTCACACTTAAAAATGAGCATGTCAAAGGACTTCTATGGGCTTTGCTGGCGTCACTTTTAATCGCAGAGCTGAACTGAGTTATTCTGTAGATGAGAATAACTATTACTTGTCTTTTGGAGTCACACGAGTAACAGCTTTTCTCATGTACAAGATGGACAGGATTGAACTAGAAACTGGGCTAGGACGATTTCACATATTAACAAAATATTTAGAACTGAAATCTATGTTTATCGCGCTCTGTCTGTCACATTTCAAGATAAATTTCCGTAATTGACGACGCTGCACTAGTTAAAGCTATTAACGTACCTTTACAACGGCAACGTAACTTCTTTTATTTTAAATTGTACATTTTCACTCTTGCACAGGAAAGTTATCAATAATCAAAAATCATTTTAATTGAATCAACTGTGGGTTCTTGGTGAAACACGTTAAATTAACTAAACATACATTGTTTTTCGCCTTGTTTCACAAATTTTATTATTAATGATACTGCACAACTTAGGTTTCGGGTTATAAGCCCAGTTTCAAGTACATTACTGATTCCCAAAGACGACAATGCACAATTAAACATGATGATAAGCCAAAGATAGTCGTCTCAACCTCTGAATGTATCGATCCAGGATTTAATGTCAAATTACTTCAAATGGTTTAAATGGCTCTGAGCACTATGCGACTTAACTTCTGAGGTCATCAGTTGCCTAGAACTTAGAACTAATTAAACCTAACTAACCTAAGGATATCACACACATCCATTCCCGAGGTAGGATTCGAACCTGCGACCGTAGCGGTCGCTCGGCTCTAGGCTGTAGCGCTTAGAACCGCACGGCAACTCCGGCCGGCCAAATTACTTCAATGACCATTTGTTAACAAATTACATTTGGAATTACAGAATTAAGCAATTACACTAACATAACGGGACTGAAGTTATGCATCTGCAAAGATGAACATCATAGAAGTTGGATACTGAAGAAGCCTGATTCAGCCTTTGCGGAACATTGCATGAACAATAACTACAAATACATAATAGATGTACAACTCTTACACAAAGAGAAAAAAGGGGCTAAACTCAACCAATCAGAAATTTTAGAAATTATTAAACGAGCAAACCCAGATCAATTATTCACCTGTCTTAGGTGATACCAGAGCTCCAGGATAGAAGCAAAATTTTGGGCCTCAGTCCAAATAAAAAGTTCTTGGCAGATGCATAACTTTAGTCCCGTCCCGTTATTGTAATTGCTCAATTGTGTAAGTCCATATGTAAATTGGTCATTGAAGTAAATTGACATTAAATCATGGATCGATACATTAAGAAGTTGTGACGGCTATCTTTGCCTTATCATCTTGTTTATGTGTGTATTAGCATCTTTGGGAATCAGTAACGTACTTGAAAATGGGCTTATAAACCGAAACATAGGTTGTGCAGGAACATTAACAATAAAATTTGTGAAACAAGGCAAAAAAACAGTATTTGTTTAGTTAATCAACAAAAAGTTGTACCAACTTATATACAGCACACTACGTCGATGAAAAGATACAACTGTTTTTCTTTTCATTTGTAAAGTGAATTTTCTATTCAAAATCGTTTCTCTCTGTGATAAAATTGTGTAGTAAATATCCTGTGCTTATGTTTCACCTTTTCAATTATCCTTACGACATCCGGATCAGGGAATATATTACGG
The DNA here is from genome assembly GCF_023898315.1 of Schistocerca nitens. Classification (NCBI taxonomy): domain Eukaryota; kingdom Metazoa; phylum Arthropoda; class Insecta; order Orthoptera; family Acrididae; genus Schistocerca; species Schistocerca nitens. The sequence goes on from NC_064622.1 coordinate 493,075,398, forward strand.
TGTCGTCATTTTCTCAAATGTTTTGGCGTCTTCACTAGGCGTAGCAGTCTACATCAACATCCATACTCCGAAAGCCACCTGACAGTGTGTGGCGGAGGGTACTTTGAGTACCTCTATCGGTTCTCCCTTCTATTCCACCCTCGTATTTTCGTGGAAAGAAAGATTGTCGGTATGCCTCTGTGTGGGTTCTAATCTCTCTGATTTTATCCACATGGTCTCTTCGCGAGATGTACGTAGGAGGGAGCAATATACTGCTTGACTCCTCGGTGAAGGTATGTTCTCGAAACTTCAACAAAAGCCCGTACCGAGCTACTGAGCGTCTCTCCTGCTGAGTCTTCCACTAGAGTTTATCTATCATCTCCGTAACGCCTTCGCGATTACTAAATGATCCTGTAACGAAGCGCGCTGCTCTCCGTTGGATCTTCTCTATCTCTTCTATCAACCCTATCTGGTACAGATCCCACACTGGTGAGCAATATTCAAGCAGCGGGCGAACAAGTGTACTGTAACCTCCTTCCTTTGTTTTCGGATTGCATTTCCTTAGGATTCTTCCAACGAATCTTAGTCTGGCATCTGCTTTACCGACAATCAACTTTATATGAACGTTCCATTTTAAATCACTCCTAATGCCTACTCCCAAATAATTTATGGAATTAACTGCTTCCAGTTGCTGACCTGCTATATTTTAGCTAAATGATAAAGGATCTTTCTTTCTATGTATCCGCAGCACATTACACTTGTCTACACTGAGATTCAATTGCCATTCCCTGCACCATGCGTCAATTCGTTGCAGATCCTCCTGCATTTTAGTACAATTTTCCATTGTTACAACCTCTCGATATACCACAGCATCATCCGCAAAAAGCCTCAGTGAACTTCCGATGTTACCCACAATGTCATTTATGTATATTGTGAATAGCAACGGTCCTACGACACTCCCCTGAGGCACACCTGAAATCACTCTTACTTCGGAAGACTTTTCTCCATTGAGAATGAATTGCTGCGTTCTGTTATCTAGGACCTCTTCAATCCAATCACACAATTGGTCTGATAGCCCATATGCTCTTACTTTGTTCATTAAACGACTGTGGGGAACTGTATCGAACGCCTTGCGGAAGTCAAGAAACACGGCATCTACCTGGGAACCCGTGTCAATGGCCTTCTGCTGTTCCTTATCTATATAAACGATTTAGGAGACAATCTGAGCAGTCGTCTTAGGTTTTTTGCAGATGACAATGTCGTTTATCAACTAATGAAGCTGTTGTGTACATAGTTCCGCGTAGTCAGCGCATACACAACTTTCCTACTAGAGCGCGCCCCGCTAAGCACAACAGCGCAGGCGCAGCGCTCGTCCGTCTCCGCACTACGATATGGCGCTGTCTTAGAGACGGACCAAATTCTGCTTCCGCCGATCCGTGTATTAATGTGTAACGCAGCCAATGAGATTGCTGCTAACGTAGAACCTGTTCTCCTCGCGGATCACACTCGCGCAGTGATACCTGAACGCTCGAGGTATTATAATGGGTGTACAGACCTCCGATTAGTCAGTCTGCATCAGTCTGCATTAGTCTGGATTTTTCTGCACCTGTCTGTACCAGTCTGCCTTAGTCTGCATTAGTCTGCATTAGTCTATAGTCAAGTTTCAGTCTGCGCCTAATAAGATTATCATATTCCTGTACATAGCCATGAAGAGAAATGAATAGACACTTTGTCAAGTATCAGAGATATTTGAGAATAGGATTAACGTACCAAGACCAAAGGAACTTCACATTGTCAATAGTAAATAGCATCCAGAACCAAGTTAAGTTATTTTATGCTTGTTATTATTTTAATAAATGTGTGTGAAAATTAATCAAGTTCTGTTTAAAGTTGGTCACCGTCAATCTGCTACTCTAAGCATGCAAGTGGCATTTCTATCGTCTGACCTAACGGCAGAAGATAAACACGCCACGATAAGACCACGAGACATATTGCTGACACTCACCTACTTCGCTAGAGCGACGAGTCAAATAATCTGATGGTGTGTGTACCGAAGGTCTTACAGAATGCACACCACAGAAGCCATCATAAAATCAAAACATATTGCAAAACGATTTAGAAAAGATATGTGAATGGTGCGAAAATTGGCAGTTGAGCTGTGAGTGCTAAAAGGAATCCGTTACACTTCGGTTACACAATAAATCAGTCAAATCTAAAGGCCGTAAATTCAACTGAATACCTAGGTATAACTGTTACGAACAACTTAAATTGAAAGGAACACACCGAAAATGTTGTGGGGAAAGCTAACCAAAGATTTCGTTTTATTGGCAGAACACTTAGATAATGTAACAGACCTACTTAGGAGATTGCCTACACTACACTTCTCCGTCCTCTTTTACAATACTGCTCCGCGGTGTGGGATCCTTACCAGATAGGACTGACAGAGTACGAAAAAGTTCAATGAAGGGCAGCAAATTTTGTATTATCGCGAAATATGGGAGACAATGTCACCGAAATGATACAGGATGTGGGCTGGACATCTTTATAACAAAGGCCTTTTTTGTTGCGACGGAATCTTCTCACGAAATTCCATGCACCAAATTTCTACTCCGAATGCAAAAATACGAGGGCGGTTCAGAAAGTAACCTCCGATTGGTCACAGTGCGGGTTGTGGGGGGAGTAGCGACGCCATCTGTGCGTTCACGCACTCAACAGGTCAGTCGGCATCAAGCCGTGGTCGAGTGAACGTCGTACCTGCGCTAGTTTACTTTTTGTGGCAGTTTGAAATGTGTGCTGCAATAGAAAACCCCGCCAAATGTGAAGTGCGTGCTGTCATAAGGTTTTTTACAGCCAAAGGATATTCTGCAGCAGCTATTCATCGTGAGCTTTGTGCCGTGTACGGACCAAGAGTTATGAGTGAAGGAGTTGTCCGTGAATGGGTACGTTTATTTAAAAGTGGACGAGAAAACGTTCATGATGAAGAGAGGAGTGGTAGACCATCATTGGTGACTGACGAACTCGTTCAGACAGTTGATGCAAAAGTTCGTGAAAATCGACGTTTCTCAATGTCGGAGTTGTCTACTGGTTTTCCACAGATTTCTAAGACTCTCTTGTACGAGATAGTGACAGCAAGATTGGGTTACCGTAAGTTCTGTGCACGATGGGTGCCCAAAATTCTTACCGACCACCACAAAACTCAAAGAATGGCCTCTGCATTAGACTTTCTGTCACGTTATGAGGACGAAGGAGAACCATTGTTAAACAGAATCGTGACCGGTGACGAAACCTGGATTAAGTACGTGAACCCTGAGACAAAAGAACAATCAAAGATGTGGGCACATTCAAATTCGCCTACCAAACCAAGAAAAGCCTCGCAAGATTTTTCTGCCAGAAAACTGATGGCAACGGTGTTTTGGGATGCCAAAGGGGTGTTGTTGGTTGAATTCATGGAACGTGGTACGACCATTAATCAAGACGTGTACTGTGAAACAATAAAAAAGTTACGACGGGCTATACAGAACAAACGCCGTGGTATGCTGACTTCCGGTATCGTTTTTTTGCACAATAACGCCCGTCCTCACTCTGCTCGCAGAACAACGGCCCTTCTTGAGTCCTTCAAGTGGGACGTTATCAACCATCCACCTTACAGCCCAGACCTGGCGCCAAGTGATTATCACCTCTTCATGCATTTGAAGAAATGGCTCGGGTCACAGCGGTTTGATGACGACGAAGAGCTCAAAGATGCGGTCACAGGCTGGCTCCAGGCACAAGCGGGTGATTTTTATGCAGAAGGAATTTCAAAGCTTGTGAAGAGATACGATAAGTGCCTCAATCGCTATGGAGACTATGTAGAAAAATAGTGCAAAGATGTAGTTGTAAGATGTATATATTAAAATATTTTTATTTAACTTGGTGTATTTTTTTAAATCAACCGGAGGTTACTTTCTGAACGGCCCTCGTATATGTTGACACTGATCTACATAGGGAGAAACTATCACCACGATGAAATAAGGGAAATCAGAACTCGTACGGAAAGATATAGGTGCTCGTTCTTGCCGCGCGCTATACGAGACTGGAATAATAGAGAATTGTGGAGGTGGTTCATGAACCCTCTGGCCAGGTTGCGGATTGGGCATTGCCGATTTAGCCACCGCTACCTGTTGTCCGGTGACCGCGCCCCGCAGTGCCCCTGTGATAATCCATTGACGGTGCGCCATGTTTTATTGTCCTGTCCCCGCTTCATTCACTCTCGTGTTGTCCTGTGTCTGCCGTCTACCTTACAGGAACTTTTAGCTGATGACGCTCGAGCAGCTGCTCGTGTCCTTCGTTTTATTACACTGACGGACTTGTCCGAAAAGATCTAACTCAAAAAAAAAAAACACCTCTGCCAAGCACTTAAATGTGATTTCCAGAATATCCATGGAGATGTAGATGTATTCGATCTTAAGAAATTTGTCTTTTTCTGAAAACCGTTTCTCGCTATTTTAAGTCTGAATTCTCATCCTCTTTACTTCTGCCATGGTCAGGCACTTTGCTTACCAAACAGAAAACACCAACTTCTAGTTTCATTGTCTCTTTCCTTGAGATAACTGTCTTACGTGAATTACTTCCACTGTATTTTACTACCTTTGTTTTTATTTTGTCAGTGTTTATGTTACAACACCTTTCAAATGGCTCTACGCACTATGAGACTTAACATCTGAGGTCATTAGTCCCCTAGAATTTAGAACTACTTACACCTAACTAACCTAAGGACATCACACACATTCATGCCCGAGGCAGGATTCGAACCTGCGACCGTAGCAGCAGCACTGTTCCGGACTGAAGCGCCTAGAACCGATCGTCCACAGCGGCCGGCTTTTACAACTTTCACGACAGAGGTTTCGAGCATAGCGTTTATCTCATTAATTTGCATCTGATGTGCGTTTTTTATCTCGTAGCGTTTTTTATCTCGCAACCCTAGTGCCACAGACAGCGTCCTGTCGGTAATTAGTTTCTCTCCATGTGCACTCTGGGAAGTCCACGGCGACATGTTTAAATTTAAAGCTAACCGTTGTAGTGTAACTTCACTTAAATGCCCAAAAGAAGTTCTGAAACAACTTGTGAGTTGATTTATAATCATTTTTCTGGGGAAACACTGTGATAACGCTACCTGACCGGAAAATTTTGACTGTAAACGTGTAAGTCGGCTGTTTAGGTTTTTATATTGGTAACGCCACGTAGCGCTCTGTATGAAAATCACTGGCTGTGCTGTGTGCAGTCTGTGGCTGGTTTGCATTGTTGTTGGCTATTGTAGTGTTGGGCAGTTGGCTGTTAACAGCGCATAGCGTTGCGCAGTTGGAGGTGAGCCGCCAGCAGTGGTGGATGTGGGGACAGAAATGGCGGAGGTTTGAAATTTGTAAGACTGGATGTCATGAACTGCTATATATATTATGACTTTTGAACACTATTAAGGTAAATACATTGTTTGTTATCCATCAAAATCTTTCATTTGCTAACTATGCCTATCAGTAGTTAGTGCCTTCCGCAGTTTGAATCTTTTATTTAGCTGGCAGTAGTGGCGCTCGCTGTATTGCAGTAGCTTGAGTAACGAAGATTTTTGTGAGGTAAGTGATTTGTGAAAGGTATAGGTTAATGTTAGTCAGGGCCATTCTTTTGTAGGGATTATTGAAAGTCAGAATGCGTTGCACTAAAAAATATTGTGTGTCAGTTTAAGCACAGTCATGTATAATTTTTCTAAGGGGATACCTCACTGGAATCTTCTGATTTTTTTCTTGTAGTTTGTGTAATTAGTGTAGCTATTGTTTACTGCTAGTGCGTAATTGTAGAGAGAATCTTCTTTGTAGCTACAGTCTTTCATTGTTGTACAGTAAAACAGTTGTGGCATGCATGTAGATTTGCACCAAGCATTTCGCAGCTGCACATGCAATTAACTAGATATTGTTTTCAGTGCTATGTTAATGTGTTCTCTTATTTTTGCTCTTCAAATTATGCTTTTCTGTGATATCGTGTGAAATATTGTGACAATAATGGCGTGTGAAAAACGTAACACTAGGCTCCAAAGTAAACTGAGAAATGACAGTGAAGACGAAAGCAGTGTGTTAGCGCCGCCGAGTAATGAATTAACTAATGTTCAAAGTAGTAATTTGGTAACTGTGCATAGGGAAATGGAGCGGGTTGCAAATAATTGTTTAGGCAGTGAAACAATTAGTGAACAGGGAAGCATTATCGATCAATCGGTCGGCAACAGCTCGCCTCAGGAATCCGAAATGACAGGACACAATCTTGCAAATACTGTAGTTTCAGGTTTTGCGTCCTCACCGTTGTCTCAAATAAGTCAAGACACATTTTCTGCTTGTCAAAATGTGAATGTTTCCGGTGAAAATGCACTACCAAAAAGCATAGAGAAACAGATTCCAGACACTAATACATTATTATTGCAATTAAAGCAACAAATGGAACAAAATCAGAGAAAAACACAGCAAAAGCTTCAAACATTAGACACAATGGAACAAGACCAGAGACAAACATAGCAAAAGCTTCAAAAGTTAGACACAACGCTTGAACAAACACGTGAAGATTTAACTACTGAGTTACATAACATTGAATCGAAATGTCAAAAAGTCTGTAATGACGTAAAAACACAAATTTGTGAGCATTTCCAACCTATTTTTTCGCGGCATGAAAATGCATTACAGAATCACGAATCAGACATAAAAGAACTGCAAACTATTGTTCATGAAAATCATGAGACCTTGGAAGCTAAAATTGACTCAGTTGCATCTACCGATTCGGTTACGCTACTTGCAAAAACTCAGGAAAACCGAAAGGACACAGTAGATACTCTGAAAATTGGTTCAGAAAGACACATGGAAGAAATTAGTTCATTATCAGAGAAAGTAGTTGAACTTTCGGATCAGCTAAATAATTTATCTACGAAGGTAGATGACAATCTGAATGACACAAAACCAGTAGTCTTTAATGACACAGAAGAGTACGAACAAATTAGGAAATTCAAACAAAATCAGAATCAAATTAATACGCAACACCAAAGAGAAATCCAGGAAGTACAAGATCAGCTGACACAGGTAATACAAGAATTATGTATTTCAGAGGACACTCGCGCTCCAATACGGGAAGAGGGACATAGAAATACGGAACAGCCACAAAATAATAACACGGGGTACTTCGGAAATTATGAAAGAAATTGGCAAGGTACACCGAATTTTGAGATGGAACCGCCGAAACGAAGGAACAATGACTGATATGCTACTCGCCGACATGATGATTTTGACTATAAGCTGTTTATTACTACACGTAAATTCAAAACATTTCAGAATTCCGGCAACGACATTCATCCACAAGCGTGGCTTCATCAGTTGTCTCATTGTTTTCCTCCCAACTGGTCATTAGAGCACACATTAGAATTTATGTGTGGCTACTTAGAGAATGAACCAGCTGTAAGAATGCGATCGGTCATTCACGATTGCCACAGTGAAGGAGAATTTTAGCATGGCTTCCTCTCAGCATATTGGTATCAAGCCACACAAGACCGAGTAAAACATAGTATCATAATGATGAAACATTTCGAACAATCTGAATTTGTATCAATAAGTGTGTGCATTTGATATCTTTGTTATTGTAATTATGAAAAATTTTATCAAATCATTATTGGCCACTGCCCAAAACAATTTGTAAATTTTTTTGTGGGGAGCATGGGGGCTATGTAAGTAGGCTGTTTAGGTTTTTATATTGGTAACGCCACGTAGCGCTCTGAATGAAAATCACTGGCTGTGCTGTGTGCAGTCTGTGGCTGGTTTGCATTGTTGTTGGCTATTGCAGTGTTGGGCAGTTGGCTGTTAACAGCGCGTAGCGTTGCGCAGTTGGAGGTGAGCCGCCAGCAGTGGTGGATATGGGGACAGAAATGGCGGAGTTTTGAAATTTGTAAGACTGGATGTCATGAACTGCTATATACACTCCTGGAAATGGAAAAAAGAGCACATTGACACCGGTGTGTCAGACCCACCATACTTGCTCCGGACACTGCGAGAGGGCTGTACAAGCAATGATCACACGCACGGCACAGCGGACACACCAGGAACCGCGGTGTTGGCCGTCGAATGGCGCTAGCTGCGCAGCATTTGTGCACCGCCGCCGTCAGTGTCAGCCAGTTTGCCGTGGCATACGGAGCTCCATCGCAGTCTTTAACACTGGTAGCATGCCGCGACAGCGTGGACGTGAACCGTATGTGCAGTTGACGGACTTTGAGCGAGGGCGTATAGTGGGCATGCGGGAGGCCGGGTGGACGTACCGCCGAATTGCTCAACACGTGGGGCGTGAGGTCTCCACAGTACATCGATGTTGTCGCCAGTGGTCGGCGGAAGGTGCACGTGCCCGTCGACCTGGGACCGGACCGCAGCGACGCACGGATGCACGCCAAGACCGTAGGATCCTACGCAGTGCCGTAGGGGACCGCACCGCCACTTCCCAGCAAATTAGGGACACTGTTGCTCCTGGGGTATCGGCGAGGACCATTCGCAACCGTCTCCATGAAGCTGGGCTACGGTCCCGCACACCGTTAGGCCGTCTTCCGCTCACGCCCCAACATCGTGCAGCCCGCCTCCAGTGGTGTCGCGACAGGCGTGAATGGAGGGACGAATGGAGACGTGTCGTCTTCAGCGATGAGAGTCGCTTCTGCCTTGGTGCCAATGATGGTCGTATGCGTGTTTGGCGCCGTGCAGGTGAGCGCCACAATCAGGACTGCATACGACCGAGGCACACAGGGCCAACACCCGGCATCATGGTGTGGGGAGCGATCTCCTACACTGGCCGTACACCACTGGTGATCGTCGAGGGGACACTGAATAGTGCACGGTACATCCAAACCGTCATCGAACCCATCGTTCTACCATTCCTAGACCGGCAAGGGAACTTGCTGTTCCAACAGGACAATGCACGTCCGCATGTATCCCGTGCCACCCAACGTGCTCTAGAAGGTGTAAGTCAACTACCCTGGCCAGCAAGATCTCCGGATCTGTCCCCCATTGAGCATGTTTGGGACTGGATGAAGCGTCGTCTCACGCGGTCTGCACGTCCAGCACGAACGCTGGTCCAACTGAGGCGCCAGGTGGAAATGGCATGGCAAGCCGTTCCACAGGACTACATCCAGCATCTCTACGATCGTCTCCATGGGAGAATAGCAGCCTGCATTGCTGCGAAAGGTGTATATACACTGTACTAGTGCCGACATTATGCATGCTCTGTTGCATGTGTCTATGTGCCTGTGGTTCTGTCAGTGTGATCATGTGATGTATCTGACCCCAGGAATGTGTCAATAAAGTTTCCCCTTCCTGGGACAATGACTTCACGGTGTTCTTATTTCAATTTCCAGGAGTGTATATTATGATGTTTGAACACTATTAAGGTGAATACATTGTTTGTTCTCTATCAAAATCTTTCATTTGCTAAGTATGTCTATCAGTAGTTAGTGCCTTCAGTAGTTTGAATCTTTTATTTAGCTGGCAGTAGTGGCGCTCGCTGTATTGCAGTAGCTTGAGTAACGAAGATTTTTGTGAGGTAAGTGATTTGTGAAAGGTATAGGTTAATGTTAGTCAGGGCCATTCTTTTGTAGTGATTATTGAAAGTCAGATTGCGTTGCGCTAAAAAATATTGTGTGTCAGTTTAAGCACAATCATGTATAATTTTTCTAAGGGGACGTTTCAAACGGGTAAACAAAGTATGTTTCGTGTATGAGTCCCATTTTATGAACGTGAACTCGTGCAGTACTAATGTCTTTGCCATTTGTACGATCTGGAGCTTAGTATCCAAGAAAATTAAGTTTCACGCTCTAATTATTATCAAAGGAGTTACGTAGAGAACTGATCTGAAGCCATTGCTGCTGCGGGAACTGCACTGAGCGAGAACAAAATGCAACACCAATATCTGCCGTGGAGTTGAAAAATATTACGACAAACAAAACAACAGCAAACCGTGCGCATTTCTTGTACAAAAAGGCCGTTGAATGGAACAAAAAGCCGTGCAAAAGACTGTACTGTTCGTGAACAAGAAAAGCCGCGTGGTTTCATGCTCACACAAAGGGGAATTTTAGTATAATAAACATACGAATGCTCATACAATTTTTCAAAGGCAATCGGATAGGCGGGCCTAAATAGGCGATTGCAAACCATCCCAAATGTCGCACAAAATCCATTAAATTGCTAATTTTCCTACACATGTTAAAAAAAGAGACATGACCAATATAATCTGTTTACTCATGGCTGAGAGAGAAATTGTTACCCACGGGGGTTCACCGAAGTGACGAGTACAGCTGGATATTATTATTGACGTTGTGGCATGCTTCCCTGAAAATGGTTCAAATGGCTCTGAGCACTATGGGACTTAACATCTTAGGTCAGCAGTACCCTAGACTTAGAACTACTTAAACCTACGTAATCTAAGGACATCACACACATCCATGCCCGTGGCAGGATTTGAACCTGCGACCATACCGATCGCGCGGTTCCAGACTGTAGCGCCTAGAACCGCTCGGCCACCCGGCCGGCGCATGTTACCCAATCTAACACAAGGGAAGGTGTACTTCAATACAATTTAAATATACACGCAATGCAAGGAATTCCTAAAGGTGAAACATGAATCGAAAAACAATGCATCCAACGAGAAACAAAATGGGCGTATAGAAATCGGAACCAAATATGTGCAGCAGCATGATGGAGTGCAGGCCATCAGCCTCGGATGAACGAATCTGCAGCAGATACTATGTAACTTGAGCACCAGAGTCAGGTAACTTTGTGCATTAAAAAGGACTTACAAAGTATGCTTGTACGTGCTTCTGGACTACAGTTATTGGTTTCCATCGTACCTATGGCTCTGTGTCACTTTCATTGTGAATAGTATTTGAACATAAGGGTTTGATTACAACGATAGAATCCAGCACTTCCATTGTTCGTGATCAGTAGTGCCATATGTTACTGCGCCTTAACGAAGTTATATGCTGGGGTGGCCTTTTTTTTTCTAGAAAGCATCATCTATGTTTTTTTAAACCAATGTCTGTGCTCTTCTTCATGTTCATTGCTAACAAACGAAGAAGCAATAAAAGCGGACCAGTAAGTCAGCCCAGAGACAGATTTCACTGCTGTCACCATATCTACCTGCATAGCCCAACATCCAAGTGTTTCTGTGCTGTCTCCATCACAGAGACCTGAAAAATCTCACGTTGACCCCGTCGTCGTATCACTCCCGTACACAGCCGCTCGTGTACTAACCGGAGGAACAAAAATCCCTCTTCACCTCTGATCTGAGAGTGAGCTCCTAAAGTAAGTCTGTCGCGATCCACGTCGGGTTACGACATCATAGAGACGCGGTAGTTTTATGACAGAGTCGTAATGATGCCTTTGGTATTAAGTCATTCGTGTTACTATATGACAGAACATCCACACGATGTGCATGTTGAACACGAGTCGCAGGTGACCAGTTTCTCCCTGCTGCCTCCGGGCGTGGCAGGATGCTGTTGGGTTAACTCACAGCCAGCCCTCGTCTCCCGCGTGCCAGGGCACAGCGTGTAACCGAGACAGTGCTAATATTTATTCAAAGATTAAGAAAATTGCGCGCGAGTCTTAGAGCGTGATTTATCTGCCGCAGCAGGCCCTCCAGGTCTATCTGGGCGCCCCCTGAGACGCCGCCGCGTTTTTAAGCCCCTCCGGTCCCCCTGCCAACCCCCAAAACTCCCCCTCGCCGCCCCCACCCCCGCCCCCGCCCACGCAATGATGCGGTGGCAGACTCGGCCCCTGATGGCGCCTGCAAAAGTGCCGCCGGCCTCTCATTCGATTCAAATCGCCGCCACCTACACTGGAATTGGAAAATGGTACAGTACTAAGCGCCGGTCAGATATTCGCCATTCTCTCTCGAGAAGCTCATCACACAGGGCGTATTGGGTTCGTCTGTAAATAAATTTCTGCTAGCAGTCACGATTTTGTTTTATTTGTGTTTCACACGACGCGTTTCGGGAAATGATTCCCATTTTCAAGTGCGTATTTCTTTGTTTTATAACATTTTTTTCGTAATGTTTTCGATGTGTGAGGTTCTGTTTTGTTTTGTTGACTTTAAGTTTTCTTATGCTCCATTTGTGCAGAGTCTTACACATTTTAAACCTCACTCACTACTTTCAGCGCACAGTACATATCGCCAGTAACTTACATAAACAAACAGCGCAGTGGAAGATGTGAGTGGGGTTTAAAATGCCTAAGATTCTGCACAAATGGACTGTAAGAAAATCCGAATTCAACAAAACAAAGCAGAACTTCACACATCGAAAACATTACGAAAAAATAGCTTATTACTACAAGATGCACACCTGAAAATGGGAATCATTTCCTCGAAACGCGTCGACTAAAACATAAATAAAAGAAAATCGTGACTGGTAGCAGAAAGTTTTTTTATAAACAATCCCATAGTTTTCACAGTCGCAGGCTTTCAAGAAAACGATTTTTAATGGAAAAAATCAGGCATAGGGGTATTGTATTATTAAACTTCCAGTGGATTCTGAAGTGATGTCCAACATCAACATCAACACGAGATATGCCTCCTACTGCCCGCGACGGACACGAAGACACTTCCCGTATTCGTTGTGGCACGGAAGCAAACTGCCGCCCAATGTCATCGAGCGCAATCTCTTATCGTGGCAGAACCACGTCGTCCGTCATTTCATGAAGACAGCTGGCTGTGGGCGGACAGGAACATATACGTCTTCGAAGCACATCGCTGACTTACTGTACTGCTGACAAATCAGGTAATTAGGTAGGCCAGTCAAGGATTAGTACATTCCTAAAGCTGTTAGTGGTGTGAATTATTACGAGGCGTCCCGCATTTTCGTACCGAAGTATGTTGCAGGTAGCTTGGTCACGAAAGACATGAACACACGGTTAACCGTTCTTTTCATATCCTGGTGAGTATCCGTCCTCCTTCCAATAATTATCAAATGGGTACTGAGAATGTTACGCCATCAGTTGTCAAATGCGTGATATTTTTGACAGAACATATTTTGGGACTACGTTATCTCACTATCAAAGCCGTGCGGAGTGGTCGCTTAGGAATTCACACACATTTGAACACAAGTCATTATCAAATGCTATAAAAGAAGGTAACCAATCAATAAATCGCAATTCTACCAGTATTGACAACCATATAGAAATATTTATATTGTCATGTAGTAAAACGTGCCTTAAAACTTCTACGGCACTACGCACCACCAAATGTAAAACTCCAGCACCTAGCACGCATTGGCAGACATAAAACTCACGTTGGCGTGTCACATTCTCAAGGCGCAGTAGTAGACTAAAGACAGCCGCTCTCACATTCGTGCAACGCGTATGTCACAGCCCCCAACGATGCTACCATCTACTATAAAATCTATGAACATTATATGTCAAGTCGTAGTAAATTCTAAAATCGAATACTACCCCTGTTTTGCAAGTATACATCCATATAAAATTGCCAACAGAGAATATAATGAAAGGTGGCGTTATTTTTCATCTTACAAACCGCGTTTACATCCAATACGACATAAGTAAGCCCCTTCAGTGATAGAAAGGCAGGTTTGTGCTCGTTCATTAAAAACATGTATGTGACTGATATCGTCTAGTACACTTAATGTGGTGTCACCGCCAGACACCACACTTGCTAGGTGGTAGCCTTTAAATCGGCCGCGGTCCGTTAGTATACGTCGGACCCGCGGGTCGCCACTATCAGTGATTGCAGACCGAGCGCCGCCACACGGCAGGTCTAGAGAGACTCCCTAGCACTCGCCCCAGTTGTACAGCCGAATTTGCTAGCGATGGTTCACTGACAAAATACGCTCTCATTTGCCGAGACGATAGTTAGCGTAGCCTTCAGCTACGTCATTTGCTACGACCTAGCAAGGCGCCATTATCAGTTGCTATTGATATTGTAAATAATGTACAGACAAGAGCTACGTTCAACATTAATGGATTAAAGTTAAGTATTCCACCATCTGCGTCTGTTTTTCTAAGTTCTAATTTCCGTGTCCTGTTCCAGACCTCACGCCAGCCTGCGTGAGCTTAAACGCGTGCCTTTCGGCTTCCTCCAACGTTAGTGGGTTGGCTCTCCTGCCAATCCACAACACTTAATTTATTGTATAATGTCTGCATGTGGGGTGACTGAGGAACAAGCAGAGATGTGAAACTTGCGGTAGAACGGAAGGACACAGGAAGCTCACACATTTCTCCGGACAATAGGACGCCACAGCCGCTTCCGGTGCTAATCCCGCGATCCGCCCGTGAGCTGGACCACCTGCAAAACGGGAACGCGTGTCCGACGGGCAGGCGTGAAAGGGCGGTCTGGTCCGCCAAAAACACGTGGCAGCAGGTATTCGCGTACTTTCCTACGGAAGTAGAAAGAACTTCCAGAAACTTCGGTCTGGTTTCTAAACTGCGATTGGTCGGCGTTGTGATATTCGCTATTTTTGACTTCATTAAAACAGCAAATACGAGTAGTTAATACTTTCAGCCAGAAGGCAAATACTTGTTTATAAATAATGATTAATGCATAATGAGGCGTCGCATGGCGACGGTGGAATTTTCTAAATAATGTAATTCGTCGTCTTTGGGCGGCAATATAAACAGAAAAATACGGATAGATATGCGATCCTTCACTATTTTGTTCGCTGGAGAACAAATGAAGCCTTGAGCGCTAAAGACTTGTACTGTTTCTCTCAAGTAAGACGGACGCAGATTTGTGGCAGTCTGATCTAATTTTTACTAAATGTAAAAAAACGTGTTATGTCTAAGTTTGAGTGAAGTGTAAAGAACTGTTATAACTTACCGTGACGACGCACGAGCGACTCAAAGAAGACAATGGCTATATAAAAGAGCGCTCAATGGACATGATACGGACATAAAAATCTACCGTCATTGTAGTACTAAGCTTAAGGTACGATATATGTTTTAGTTATAATAAATATTTGTTCTGGGAATACTGAATCATTTAGCAGTGCTCATTCCTATTATCTCCTCAGTATTATTTTGATTTTAATTAAGCATTTTGCTAATATTACAGACACCAAGATCAGCAGTTCAATGTGCGTGTTACATTGATAACAAGAAAACTGTTTTATCGTCTTCTTGCATCAGCTTTAATATTGAATTTCCCTTTTGTGTGATGTTACAGTTGTTTTTGCGCCCTTAAGAACTTTCTGGTCCCTTAGGAAATTGTTTTGTCATAACAATAACTTCACAACCGGGTATGATCGTATCTACGATCATGAAGTAAATAGAAAGACGATAACGCAAGTTCTTAATCAATAGCACGCTAGTTGTGACTGCCTCAAGCCACGCGAAACTGCAAGTAAAAAACTATTCACATCTCATAACGCAATATTTTATGACAATGGTCAATCCATGATTCTTACGCCAATTGTGATTGATAAAACAGTAAGCTAAATCTCAATTTCCAACTTTCCATTGAATAACAACATCACTTTTATTTTGTAACATCACAGCGTTCAGAAATGAGGGCCTTTCGGAAAGATGTTTCGCCACTCAAATTTAAAGGGGAGAAAAGACTTTGAACAGAGAAAAGAGGAGAGAAGAAGAAGGGAGCCGTTGCGGGGTCGTGGAGCAGGAGAGTCGTCTTGGAGGTCCACGGCAGTCGACGGACGTCTTCGGCTGTAGTTCTGGTGAAGTGCAATTTTGCTGTTATCTCGCTGAGGCGAAAAGTTCTGCGGTTATAGCTTCTGATCGTTACGGTGATCTTGCTTATGCACTGGCACGTAGGAAAGTGAACCTACGTTGGTGAATCACGTGTTCTACCCCGTTCTGAATTGAGGTTTCACACTGCTCATTGAGATAGTAGTTCCTTCTTGCTATCTAGTACAACGGGGGATGTCAGTTACTCCGCGCCTAATCACAGATCGCGAGTACATTACAGGGCGGAGCCAGTCAGTTTAAGGGCAGTATTAATGCAGGGAGAACCTGAGATTTGTAATTATTGTTTAGTGTCTTTAAATTGTTTTTATGATGAATAAATGTGTTAAAATCACGGCATTTGTACTTTAGTAGATAGTATTTTCCTGTACCAATTGTCTCTTGCATCAACTGTCTCTTGTGTACATTTTATAACTTAGTCCCTAAATAGGGGGACTGGATTTTGATTTTTATCGGCTTATCCTGACGTTCTGTCGTATCCACAGGATAAGATTAGGAAACGGGTAGGTTATCACATCACAGTTTATTTAACTAATGAGAATAACATACTCCTACTGGGGGACGTATAAGTGTCAGCGCGACTTCAGTAGCGTTAAAATGTCCATTTCGCAAATTATCACTTGTACGTACTCATGGCAAGTCTCTGCCATCAATAGCCACTAGAAGAAGTGGAGGTGAGGTAGAATAAAACCTAACGCCTCTTATTCGAATACGTTTGTAGCTGCTTTCCAAGCAGGACACCGCTAAAGTGGGCCACTTGCACAATTCTGTATGCTCATTTAACGTGCTGTCGCCTTCCTTTCTTGAAGGGATTGGTCGTTTTACGTGGATGGCCAGGTTGCGATATAGGGGTAGTACTGGTTATAAAGAATTTACTAGCCGCTGCCATATACACACTGAAGCGGCAAAGAAGATGGTATAGAAATGGGTATTGAAATACAGATATATGTAACGGGAAGAACACGGCACTGCGGTCGGCAACGCCTATATAAGACAACAAGTGTCTGCCGCAGTTACTGCTGCTGAAATGGCAAGTTATCGAGATTTAAGTCAGTTTGAACGTGGTGCTATAGTCGGTGCTCGAGCGATTGGACACAGTATCTCCGAGGTAGCGATGAAGTGGGGACATTCCCGTACGACCATTTCACGATGGTACTATGAATATCAGGAATTCGATAAAACATCAAATCTCCGACATCGCTGCGGCCGAAAAAAGATTCTCCAAGAACGGGACCAACGACGACTGAAGAACGTGACAGAAGTGCAACCTGTCCGCAGCTCGTGGTCGTGCGGTAGCGTTCACGCTTCACGCGCCAGGGTTCCCGGGTTCGATTCCCGGCGGGGTCAGGGATTTTCTCTGCCTCGTGATGACTGGGTGTTGTGTGATGTCCTTAGGTTAGTTAGGTTTAAGTAGTTCTAAGTTCTAGGGGATTGATGACCATAGATGTTAAGTCCCATAGTGCTCAGAGCCATTTTTGTGAAGTGCAACCTCTCCGCAAATTGCCGCAAATTTCGATGTTGGGCCATCTAAAAGTGTCAGCGTGAGAACCGTTTAACGAAACATCATCGACATGGGCTTTCGGAGCCGAAGGACCACTCGTGTACGTTTATGACTGCACTACACACAGCTTTACACCTCGCCTGAGCTTGTCGACATAGACATTGAACTGTCGATTACTGAAAACTTGTTGCCTGGTCGGACGAGTCTCGTTTCAAGTTGTATCAAGCGCATGGATGTGTACGGGTATGAAACGACCTCATGAATCCATGGACCCGGCATGTCAGTAGGGGACTGTTCAAACTGGTGCAGGTAACTCCAACTGCACACACCCCACACAGAGCCCTCGTAAGTTCGATTCCTAAAGTGAAGAAAACACTTCACGGCACTCGCTTCAGAACTGCTACAAACTCATCGGACAATAGACCGCGCCGGTCGAACTGTCAACACAACTGGCACTGCTAAGACTATCCTACGACTTTCACATCGCTGGCAACGGGTTATACACAATGTTGGTGAATAGTTTGAAGGTCAGTAAAACTTTGAAACACGTATCTGTTTTGTACGAGCTGTAAATAAATAGTTGCCACTATTAAAGTTACAACCCTCGTACTTCAGCGCCCGACAGGACGTTATTCCTACTGCTGGGAAACGTTCTAAAATGTGTAACTTGACGCTCCAGGTTACTGAACTTATGACTACTAAATGAATCATGAATTACAATTACTTTGATTTATTCCAATAAAATCATTGATAAACAAATGGGAACATGTGGCGACATTAATATTATTCAAACATAATCTTAGAGCAAAGAAATGGCAACGTTAATATAACAAGACCTTTGTATATCTGAGATGGAGGTTCGGAGGAGGCGAGAGGACGTTAATAACAGCGCAAATGAATTAATTAAAATAGTCAATTGCCCAGTGGTAATCGTGATGTTACTTGAAAACAGATAGTGATACGGACGGAAAGATTGAAAGCAACTGTTCACTGGTATTAAAATACAAGTCTTCAGAGTGTAACTTCGAGCAGCCGGAATGCTATAAAATGACTTTAACGTCCCGACACAACGTCTCACAGCGGCAACTCGACCTCGCCACATTATGGCAGGTGTTGGGCAAAGTTGTTGGAGAATAGTGATTGGTGGAGCCAATGACCCTCGCCAGCGGCTAAGTCCAGATCAGACCGAAAATCTGCTTCAGCTCTGACGGCACGGTAAGCCGACAGAGTCGACCGTTTCGTGAGCAAATCTGTTGGCACAGGCTTCCGATAGTCGAGTGACTTCTGATCGAAAATCAATTAAAGAGTAAACCTTAAACTCACATCTTCGGGTTTTGCATCTCTTACTGAAATTTAGTGGTTCAGCTTTGGATCTTCAGAGCACCAACCGATATTGTCCCGTTCTTCTAACTCAGGGCTTAACAACTGGCCGGTTTTGAGCACGAGTACTCGCTTCTGCTCAGGCACGTGCTCGCGAGCAGCTGCAAGGTCGCGGAGTGGGGAGGGAGGAGAGGGAGGGGAGGGAGGGGAAATGCGCGCGCACGTTTGAATAGGGCCGCAGCGTGCCTATTGAATTCGCGCCGACTGTGTAACGTTTAAAGTACTACGATCAGCTCGTAACAGTCACTTCGCTGGTTAAGAATCATGTGAAGTCGCCGTTGTGTAACCCCAACCATGCTTTCGCAGTTCAACCCCCATTGGGAGGAATTGTATCTGTTTACTGAAAAAGATGGTGTTGCAAAATGATTAGTATGTCACAAAACGCTGAATTCTTTTACGAAATTTAATTTGTAGCGACATTATATGTCGTACCACGCGAAAGACTACGGACGTGGAAAATGTGATTGACCAGATCGTGCACAGGAAGTTATTAAACTTAAAAGGAAGCTATCCGAAGATCTGGACGACGAAGAAAAATCAACTGAGGCAGCTCTCAGAGTGAGTTACAAAATTGCTTTATTTTTAGCAAAATCCCTGCGCCCCTTCACTGATGGCGATTTAATAAAATATGGTTTTGTAGTTGCAGCGGAACATTTTTGTCCATCTGAAGTTGAACAGTTTCGGATTGTGCCATTACCTAACATGACCATTATGCGTCGCATACAGGACATGGCAGACGACGTCCAGAGCCAGTTAGCAAATATCTGTAAAGATTTTATGGCGTATTCTCTAGCTCTAGACGAAAGTGTTGATATCACTGGAACAGCGCAGCTTGCCATATTTATTAGAGGTGTTAATAGAGATCTTCAGGTGAGGGAGGAGCTCCTCGATGTAGTAGCCATGAAGAACACTACAACCGGAGGTGATATTTTAAGTAGTGTTGAAGAAAGTGTTGAAAATATAGGATTGTCGTGGAATTCTTTAGTTTCAGTGTCTACAGATGGTAGAGACATACACTAAGCTAATAAAATTATGAGGCACGTGTACATTCTCCTTTATTTGTTTCATTTGTCGCAGTAATAATTCGTGAGTGATATCCCTGCAGGTGGCCGCGGATTTACATCGACTGGCGGCAGCTGTTGTGTACCCCACGTGACTCTCCCCACTCTCCGCTCTGGTCCGATAGTGGGGGTAGCGTGCTCGCGCTGCTCCGTGCTCGCGCCTTGCTGCTCACAGCTTGCTCCGCGAGCACGTATGTTGTGAAGCCCTGCTCTAACTGGTTAACCAGTAACTTACGTCCTGCCGTCTCCCACAGAAATAGTCGCGTCACTCTCTCTTCACCTCTCTCTGTGAGTAACGAGGTGCTCTTTTTCTGGTTCTCTTTCAGCCTACAATATATTTACATTAGCGAATACTGGTGAGTTTTACGCTGTACCAACATTTGTTTTTTTGCCGAATGAAAAGCATTCAAAGGCGTCTCGCATTTTCAGCGCCCCAGACTGCAGGTTCTCAGTACCTCTTCGAGATGGTTATCTCTAACTTCCAGTACTTTCTGGAGAAACGGCCAACGTACTACATTTAGAGTACAGTGGTGCCTTCTGCTAAAAAGTGTGCCTTCTCACCGCACTCCAGGTCGTACAATGTTTTCGCTAGGAATTTGCTCCATGGGAGAAGTTACCCTGTGTTCATACATGAGGTGGCCGGACATCCTAGGGTGTCACCACAAAGAGATGGCCGGTAAACGGTGGGCTCTTGACCCTCGGATCTCCCTCGATGGTCCTTCTGCAACATGCCTCTAATGGGTGGTTGACACTAGAGCCTCTGACAATCCACGTACCTTCTCAACGTTTTCTCACTTCTGCAAGGCATCCAAATTCGAATCAACAGCAAAAGGTTGCATTAGTCACTTCGCGACAGTCATCAGTACTGCCGTTCGTCATTCTTCTCGGTGTCAATTAAATATTTCGATCAAATGGGACTTGCATTATGAATTTGCGTCCATTAGGTAACTGTTTCTGCAAAAACATGTACCTTTTGAGCTTATATCGGGTGGTCAAGCATTTTGAATAAGGACATGGGCACATTTCTGCCACTTTGTGTTGTTTTCGAGGTCAGTTGGTGAATATTCGATGTGAAATGTTGTGTGCATATTTGAAAAGGCTTTAGTCTAATTTGTGTCTTGGTGATTGCACGTCACTTAAAGATGTTTATGCAGAATGCGATAGGCCCTTGTTCACTAAGTGCATCCAAAGTAACAGCTATGGTATTTTTATTGACATTGTTTTTTTTAAATTGCGTACATATCAATCGAAACGTGGTGGACGATGTAAAACACACGAGTCAGCAAGTACACGGAAATTCTGTGTTCAGAGTTCTCCAGCCAGATAGAGTAGAGAACGCTGATGGCCCCTTGTCACTCAGTTGTCTGGTCCAAACAAAAAATGGCTCTGAGCACTATGGGACTCAACATCTGAGTTCATCAGTCCTCATGTATGAACACAGGTAACTTCTCCCATGGAGCAAATTCCTAGCGAAAAGATTGTACGATCTAGAGTGGGATGAGAAGGCACACATTTTAGCAGAAGGCACCATTGTACTCTAAATGTAGAACGTTGGCCGTTTCTCCAGAAAGTACTGGAACCTAGAGATAACCATCTAGAAGAGGTACTGAGGATCTGCAGTCTTGGGCGTTGAAAACGCGAGACGCCTTTGAACGTTTTTCATTCGGCAAAAAAAAAAAAAAAAAAAAAAAAAAAAAAAAAAAAAGAAAGAAAGAAAGAAAAGGAAGGTTGGCACAGAGTAAAACTTACCAGTATTGGCTAATGCAAATAAATTGTAGGTTGAAAGAGAACCAGAAAAAGAGCACCTCATGGCACAGAGAGAGGTGAAGAAAGAGAGACGCGACTATTTCTGTGGGAGACGGTAGGACGTAAGGTATTGGTTAACCAGTTAGAGGAACGGGACTAGTGTTTTGAAAGAAGAAGTTTATCGGTTGGCGCTCGGAAGATACGCAGCTGAGCCAATAAAGTTAAGTAGGAGGTGCAAAACCCGAAGATGTGAGTTTAGAGTTTACCTTTTAATTTATTTTGGATCAGAAGTCAGTCGACTATCAGAAGCCTCCGCCAACAGATTTGCTCAACACACGGTCGACTCCGTCGGCTTGCCGTGCCGTCAGAGCTGACGCAGAAAATTTTCAGGCTGATCTGGACTTAGCCGCTGGTGAGGGTCATTGGCTCCACCAATCATTATTCTGCAACAACTTCACCCAACACCTGCCATAATGTGGCGAGGTTGAGCCGCCACTGCGAGACTTTGGGTCGCGACTTTAAAGTCATTTTATAGCATTCCGGCTACTCGAAGATACACTCTGAAGAACAGTAGTACTGACAATTGTCGCGAAATGACTAATGCAACCTTTTGCTGTTAATTCGAATATGCATGCCTTTCAGAAGTGAGAAAACTTTGAGAAGGGACGTGGATTGTCAGAGGCTATAGTGTCAACCACAGCTTAGAACCATGTTGCAGAAGGACCATCGAGGGAGATCCGAGGGTCAAGAGCCCACCTAACTAATCTGTGGACTTCCACGCCCGAGGCAGGATTCGAACCTGCGACCGTAGCGGTCGCGCGGTTCCAGACTGAAGCGCCTAGAACCGCTCGGCCACTCCGGCCGGCTGTCTGGTCCACACTGGATTTACAGGGAGTTTGGCTGTTATAGCTAGGGGCGACTGCAGGACGACGGAACAAGCAAACCTTCTCTTTCCTGGCTTTCATCTCGCGCCTTCACAGGGCTTGCATGTTAATCATTGACTTTGACAATGCCGCTCCCCCACAGTACTTCGAGAACAAATGTAATGGTCGTAGTTTTGCCAACAGCATGACCTCCAGATTCTCCTACTTCAAGCCCTGGCGTTTTTCCTTTTTTTTTTCTTTTTTGACGACAGTTAAAAGCCTTGGTGTATTCCAGCCTCCACCCCTGTTGACAGTCTAGATCAACTGTGTGCACTGCAATGTGAACGGTTAATAATGCACTCTGAACACTTCTGGGATTTTTGAACGTGTATAGGCACCGATGAGGGAGACGTGCTGAAACCTGTCTTCACGTGAACGGTGGCCCTGCGTACCACTTGTTGTAATGTGTTTCTCCTCAAGTGTGTATCTGCAGTCTGGATACAAGTGGACTCTGTTATAATGTCTGCATGTAGTTAGTCGTATTACGCCGTATCGGGGCAAGCATTTGCTTGTTTCCTTGTCCTCTGCTCGCCCTTCCCGTTTTTTCCTATGCTAGTGAAACATCGTGTGCAGCAACAAACAATTACGGGTAGGCTAAGCAAAGTAACAGCGCTGCTTGGGTGCGCCGGTGGTGACGCGGGGAGCCAGGCAGCCCTCGCCGGCCCGCAGCGGTCATTAGCCGCCACCCGATAATCGAGTCCGGCGCGCACAACGAAAATACGGCGGCGCCGGAGCGCGCCGTGCCAGCCGGCACCCCGCTGGAGCGCTGGAGCGCGCGCCCCGCTGCGACAATGAAGTTTTGCTTCCTGATTCACTGCGCCTCCCTCAGGGTGCAACCTCCCCCCTCCCCCACTCCTCCCCCCTTCACTGCGCGCCGGCTGGGCAGTCACGCAGACGCCCGGCAGCCTCCAAATGGCATTACGCGCCGCCAGATAGCACGCCAGCGCCGGCCGCCTCCGTAATAACACGGCGCCGGTCCCCGGGGCTGAATCACCGATCGGCCGCGCCGCTGTCATCGCGAAAATATTCCGGCCCGCAGATATCGCGCACCCCTCGGGGGCGCTTGGGGCGGTGCCACCCCGACACACCGCACATGTGTGTGACTTTTGACCTCTAACTCGGTTACGACGGCCGGTGGGGAAAACTACAAATAACGCGCCCGCCACGAACGTCGTTGCCGGTCGCGGATGGGTTGGGGGAGTCGGTGACAGTAGGGGGGCGGGGCCGCGAGCAAAGTAGCCGCAGAGACAGGGGGCGGCGCGGGACTCGATTGCCGCGCCGACTTGTTGATCGGTCGCAGTCGGCGCGGGCGAGCCACGTGCCGATGTCGTTCTTTTCTCATAGCGCCACTACCTCGGGATTCTGCTACTACCTCAGCATTCCTCTATAACGCAGGTTGTGCCGGAACCTTTGTATCACCTGCCGAGGCCGCCACAGTGCGCTGGCGTTCACCTCGGAGGTAAGCTGCTTCGAATCCTGGTGGCGGACGAAATATTGACTATCACACACTCTCCGTCTTCAGGCCACGAGTGGCCTACCGGAACCATCCGACCGCCGTGTCATCCTCAGTGGAGGATGCGCATAGGAGAGGCGTGGGGTCAGCACACCGCTCTCCCGGTCGTTATGATGGTATTCTTGACCGAAGACGCTAGTATTCGGTCAAGTAGCTCCTCAATTGACATCACGAGGCTGAGTGCACCCCGAAAAATGGCAACAGCGCATGGCGGCCTGGATGGTCACCCATCCAAGTGCCGACCACGCCCGACAGTGCTTCGGTGATCTCAAGGGGAACCGGTGTATCCACTGCGGCAAGACCGTTGCCCAATATCAAACACACACACATCAAAATAAGTCTTAAATTACCCTTTTATTTCGAAACTAGCTAAGTATCCGGCGTTACACGGATGTCATGGACTGTGCGGCTGGTCCCGGCGGAAGTTCGAGTCCTCCCTCGGGCATGGGTGTGTGTGTTTGCCCTTAGGATGATTTAGGTTAAGTAGTGTGTAAGCTTAGTGACTCATGATCTTGGCAGTTAAGTCCCATAAGATTTCTCACACATTTGAACATTTTTTTTCTACACGGATATGTTTTTATTCCAGACTTCTATTAGTACATCTCCTCGTCACCGCCTCTCTCTCTATCTCTTCGTCACCTCTGTCTTTATCCATCTCGCCCTCCTGTGTCCATATCATCCTCCCCCCCCCCCTCTCTGTCTACATTCTCCTAATGCCTTCAAAAATGGTTCAAATGGTTCTGAGCACTATGGGACTTAACATCTGAGGTCATCAGTCCCCTAGAACTTGGAACTACTTAAACCTAACTAACCTAAGGACATCACACACATCCATGCCCGAGGCAGGATTCGAACCTGCGACCGTAGCAGGCGCGCGGTTCCGGACTGAAGCGCCTAGAACCGCTCGGCCACGCGGCCGCCTAATGACTTCTCTCCATGTTATCAACCCCACCCCAATAGATGGTAAGTACTATCTGTACCAAGTTTGGTCCCTATCCCCATAACCCCTTCTCTCTCCACGTTACCACCCCCACCCCAATAGACGGTAAGTGGAATGTATACGAAGCTTGGTTGAATCGATCCAGAGGTTTAGTACGACCTTTTTACCCGTGACTTTGCCCGCATATGTCCGCCTGCTCAGCCGGCTGGCAAGGTGTTTGCCTCCCTTGCAAGCGGGCCCGGGTTCGATTCCCGCCCGAGTTAGAGATTTTCTGCGCTCGTGAACTGGGTGTTGTGCTGTCCTCATCATCATTTCATGCTTCTAGGCGCTTCAGTCTGGAATCGCGCTGCTGCTACGGTCGCCGATTCGAATCCTGCCTCGGACATGGATGTGTTTGATGTCCTTAGGTTACGTTAGGTTTAAGTAGTTCTAAGTCTAGGGGACTGGTGACCTCAGATGATGTCCCATAATGCTCGGAGCGATTTGAACCATTTTAACGACCCAGAAACAGAGTTCCAGTCATCGTAACGGAAGCATCCATCATCCTTGACACCCCAAAAAATAATGTTGAACGTCTTTTTTTTCTTTTTTTTTTTATTCCAGTGGCGTGGTCCACCACGATTATCACCAGAAGGTTCTAATGTCAATTGGAATTTCTACCAAGAGGTTCTTTGTCGCCTTCGTGAAGCAGTGAGATGCAAACGACTGGACCTGTGAGCAGCGGACAGTTACCGAGCGAGGTGGCGCAGTGGTTAGACACTGGACTCGCATTCGGGAGGACGACGATTCAATCCCGCGTCCGGCCATCCTGATTTAGGTTTTCCGTGATTTCCCTAAATCGCTGCAGGCAAATGCCGGGATGGTTCCTCTGAAAGGGCACGGCCGGTTTCCTTCCCCGTCCTTCCCTAATCCGATGAGACCGTTGACCTCACAGTTTGGTCTCTTCCCCCAAACAAGCCAACCCAACCCAGCGGACAGTTCGCATCCTCACCACGGTAACACGCCCGCTCATCCTTCTCAATTAATCACAGACGTTTTGGTCAAACACAACACGGCTGTGGTTTGTCAGCCTCCCTGTTCCCCTGACCTGTCACCCAGTGACTTACGTCTTGTCGCTAAGCCGAAAAAGGCTCTGAAAGGAACCAAATTTCAGTACAGGATAGCCAATATGCAGATTTCGCTGTAGCTGAGCACCAAACCAAAAGAGGTTTTCCAGCGGGGACAGCATCGTTGGGAGTTGTGTGTCTAAGGTGAAGAGGACTACTTTCAAGGTGACTAAAGTCGAACAGTTGTCTCTGAGTAAAGACTGAGTTTATAAATAAAATTTGGATACGTTTTGAACAGCTCTCGTATCTCTAGTGAATCTCTCCCTGCCGTTTTCGCTCATTCTAATGTTTATTACGTCATATTTCCTCAACTATGTGTCGTACAATGACATAATTTTATCGATACATCAGCATCATATGTGGACACTGTTTCCTAAATGTGTTGCGAATAGAACCGGCAGCAAAGAAGTAATAAATTTAAACGCCATGCATGATGCTGCAGTTTTTCACGCATCTTAGTGATTATGACGTCATATCTCTTGAACTGTGTGTCGTTACAACGATATAACCGTACAGGTACATTCAGTGGAATATGTGAATACTGTCTGCGGACACAGTTAGTAGTAAAGAAGAAATACATAAAAACATTATGCCTGTTGAAGCAGTTTTACTGCTTGATCATAAGAAATGTATCAAGCGATAAACTTTTTTTTCTTTTCATCATTTTGTGTGGGTTGTCAGCGAGAAAATGTTTCGTAAAAGTTTCACGTTATGGGTAAAGTTCATTGAAAGACAGTAAATGCTTTCATTCTCAAGTACATTCGCGCCTCTCCTCATAGATTACATTAGTTTTTCACCGCCACATCCACCTCTTTCAAAAATAGGTGTTTCTTACCGTCACAGCGGTTATTTCTATCGAGTAAGTGACATGTGTTCCAAGTTTGGTGGAAATCGGTCCAGTGGTTTAGGAGATGTGGAACATACGTAAGGTAGGCAGGGGCAAAGACGCGCACGATGTAAAGATCCGAATCTAGTGTTTTCCTTGCTTGAGAGTGTAGTGTGGAAGCCCTGCCTCTTCAGTTGAGAGCTTTTATGGTGGAAGGGTCAGGTGTGTTGTGTTGGTGGTTTGCGCTTTGAATCTTTCAAGATTTTAGGTGAGCTAGTTTTCTGGAAATTCCGATGTAATTATTTGCCATGTAACTGTTGGCTATATGTCTGCTAAATCAAAATTACCAATATCTCGTATGTAAGTACATAACCAAACTCACGCTTCAAGCTTAACTCTTGGTTTAACAAGTTGCCAGCTGATACCAGAAGTATAGAAATCAGCGCCACGGGGCAAAGTTCCTACGAAGTACGCATGCGTACCTTTGCCCCGAAAAGTCTGTTTCCTTTCTTCGGCTTTAATGCTGAACAAGTAGTTTTATTGAACATATTTAATGGACATTAATTTGTAGTTCACTATTTCATACCGATTGATTCAGTATTTATAAGACTAGTTGAACTTAATGTTACAGAAACTACGAGAGAAAAAGTCCGCCACGCCGGTGCCTTCTAAAACTTTAGAGCAGACTAAGAAGATAATACAAAATGGCTCTTCGATTACAAATGCAGCTAAAAGGATGTAATGAATCAACATTACGTAAAAGACTTAAACGGGGATTAGAAAGGAACTAATATACATTCTTTTTCCTTTTGAGACTGGGCTAGTGAATATTATTATATGGAGAAGATCAGTCCTGTACATTAGGTACTTGCATAAACTGTGTCTACAACATTATTTTACGCTGTTGTGCAGTCTCTCCGCGCACTTCACGTCACTGATAAATTAAAACTCGCTAGAAGCGTTTGTCAAATTGAGTGAAAGGGGGTGCCGCCTCCCCCCCCCCCCCCTCCTCCACAAGAAAACATATTTAGCATGAAGAGAATAAAGTGAGCCCTGAAAAGCGTGCGAAAATGTGTATACAAATACAACATACCGTTTCATCAGTTAGAGAAGATGCGGGCGCGGCCACAAGGAACACTGAACTAGCTAGATGGTTCAAATGGCTCTGAGCACTATGGGACTTAACTTCTCAGGTCATCAGTCCCCTAGAATGTAGAACTACTTAAACGCAACTAACCTAAGGACATCACACACATCCATGCCCGAGGCAGGATTCGAACCTGCGACTGTAGCAACTAGCTAGAGTCCTATGCAAGCAGCCATTTAATGACAATGATGATGAGGATGAATGTGATGATGGTGATGATTTTGATATAGCAAAACATTATGCAAGTTAATAATGGCAGTACCTGATCAATACTGTAATTGCCCGCATCTCGCGGTCGTGCGGTAGCGTTCTCGCTTCCCACGCCCGGGTTTCCGGGTTCGATTCCCGGCGGGGTCAGGGATTTTCTCTGCCTCGTGATGGCTGGGTGTTGTGTGATGTCCTTAGGTTAGTTAGGTTTAAGTAGTTCTAAGTTCTAGGGGACTGATGACCATAGCTGTTAAGTCCCATAGTGCTCAGAGCCATTTGAACCATTTTTTGAATACTGTAATTCTCCTTTAGTCTGTATTAATTCTAACAATCTCTTTTTGTGCGGAATTTTGCTCCATAACAATAGGATGTTTACTCCAGACCTGAGGCAAAGGTCCACTTTTTTCGTTAGTAATATTTTGTGA
This sequence comes from Schistocerca nitens, assembly GCF_023898315.1. Lineage (NCBI taxonomy): Eukaryota > Metazoa > Arthropoda > Insecta > Orthoptera > Acrididae > Schistocerca > Schistocerca nitens. The sequence continues at coordinate 493,103,889 of NC_064622.1, forward strand.
AATGTTACTTTAATACACCATACAAGAAATCTCGAACCTATGGTATCGTGTAAAGTATGATCCTAGGTGTATTACGTACAATTTTCATAGTCATGATATCGAAAAGAAGAAGGGAACAGTAGAAAAGTGTCAAGTGATTACCTCTGTCCAGACCTACCCAATATATAATTTTATAATAATCCTATGTATGGATTCATTGAAAAGAAAGCAGAAATTGCCTGTAAAGCATGTGTATATCATCACTGTGTAACGACAAAATCGTCTGTTTGCCACGAGGGGCTTTTCACAGCACTCCTGAGGAGCATCAATACCTTATCGAACGTATCTAATCTCGGATGCTGGTTTGAATCAGTCATGGCAGACCACCGATGAGACATCATCAAGCCAGCCCTAGTCTAGATTGCTCTACTCTTCACTGGCAGTTCTGCGTGAGTAAAACACAGTACGTGGTCGTTGTAGACTTCCAAAAACAGCTTGTTTCAATTGATCCTAAATAATATGTTCGATTCGGTTCACGCCTGGGGAACAGACAGACCACTTCATTCTGGTGACTACAGAACGCTGATGGGGCCGATGAGGACACGAGTTACGTAGTTGACATAGCAAAACATTACACAACTTAATAATGGTAGTACGTGCTAAATGATATAGTTCTCCCTCAGTCTGTTATAATTATAATAATTTCTTTTTGGTGTGGATCCAGTGTTCAAGAGGAAATTGTCGCCAAAATGTTACCGATGCCGTCCGATTATTGGTTGTAGAACCTCGTCCCTGTATCGTACAGCAGTGAGATCGCCCTCAAGAACCACGAAATGTGTACAGTGGCGCTATGTAATGCCATTCCGCAACATTACTTCACCACCACCTTTTTGCACATGCCGGCCGGTGTGGTCGAGCGGTTCTAGGCGCTTCAGTCTGGAACCGCGCGACCGCTACGGTCGCAGGTTCGAATCCTGCCTTGGGAATGGTTGTGTGTGATGTCCTTAGGTTGGTTACAGAACACTGGACTCGCATTCGGGAGGACGACGGTTCAATCCCGTCTTCAGCCATCCTGATTTAGGTTTTCCGTGATTTCCCTAAATCGTTTCAAGCAAATGCCGGGATGGTTCCTTTGAAAGGGCACGGCCGATTTCCTTCCCCATCCTTCCCTAACCCGAGCTTGTGCTCCGTCTCTAATGACCTCGTTGTCGAACCATTTTTTTTTTTTTCCACATGTGAGGCACGGTGTTGGAAGATTTCGACATTATCGGAATGTCTTCAAATATGGTGTCTGCAACAGATACGAGTTTCGTCCACATACAACACCCGACTCCAATCTTGTGTGGTTTTCTTGGACATCTGTAATGGAGTCCTCGGTTTTCTGGTGTACGACGTGGTTCTGTGGAATAGTAATTCGCATCATGAAATCGTCTGCCAACAGTTATGCAATACATTACGTCTTGTAGCTTCTTTTAACGCCGAATTCAGTTCTGGAGCACTCAGGTCACTAAATGTATTTTACCCGTAATGAAGGCAGTTGAACACCGTAATTCTTCTGTTATAGGGTGCAGAATAATAACTGCTACCAGAAACAACACAAGGTGATTTTATTTAATAGACGACCGGTTTCGGGCTCGTGCCCATCTTCAGGTTGTTTACATTCACGTAAATGTTTCTATGCTCAGTGACGGAGATCACTGCTTAAATCAAAAACAAAATATGTGATAGTGACTGAATAGACACAAATGAAACATTTGGAAGTGACTAAGCGACATCTGTTGTAAAATATTATGGTACTTACATATCTATATGGTTTTCGCATTACATTTATAACATTTTCCTTTTTACAAAAATCGCTGACAACTTGAGGCCAGTCCTGTCATGTATTGCAATGACTTCCTTTGTCAGCAATTCAACCTCACTGAGGGTAAATTTCTTGTTGTTGTTTTTTGCCACTTTACTTTTCACGTCGTGCCATATATTCTCGGTAAGATTTAAATGAGCATTAAAAGCAGATAGCCTGATTAAACTGTGCTCTTCCGTGTCAGCCATTTCGACGACCTGGTAGCATGGAATTTTTAGTTTCTACAGTACTACAAGTTCCATTAACTTCGAATTACAAAGGCTAGGTTCAGCTTTACCCAGTCGAACATTTCTTTGTCCCCAGAGAAAAATAGCTGGTTCTCTCTGCTGCGTTGTTGCAGCTTTATCCATCACAACCGAGCAGCATTGCGCATTATCCATTACTATTGTCGACTTCGGAAGAATATTTTGCAAGAGAACATTATCTTCAGAGCCGGTGGAAATGTTCTTGGACGACGATTCTTGTTGCGAATCTCGTGTTCAGACGTGCTTTACTGTTATTATTAATGCAGCGCCAACACGAAACACTCGTTCGCAATGCCTGTAGACTGTAGAACACTTCAACGCCAGAAAATACCTCTTTACAACGAGAAAAATGAACGTAGGTGTGTCTAATGCGTGACACTGTGTGGTAGCGTTTATCCATAGCGTGGCAACAGGGGCGCTTTACCAACCGACCTACTGGTGGCTTGGTAGGGAAAGCCGGCTCGCCATTGGTGTTACCTGGGCAACGGCGTCACGTCCCCATCCGGTGAACCAAATTTCAAAAGTCGTCACTAATTTCAAATGCACAATAAATCGTTTATATAGAACAGGAAACAGATAGCCAGTAACTCTCTCCTGAAGAAAGCCAAAAATGGTTCAAATGGCTCTGAGCACTATGGGACTTAACATCTGTGGTCATTAGTCCCCTAGAACTTAGAACTACTTAAACCTAACTAACCTAAGGACATCACACACATCCATGCCCGAGGCAGGATTCGAACCTGCGACCGTGGCAGTCGCGCGGTACCGGACTGAACGCCTAGAACCGCTAAACCACCGCGGCCGGCAAAGAAAGCCAAATATCACCCCTATTTACTCGCAGATTTTCCGTCCTGTGACAGGAAATCACAAAACAGTGCCACAACTGAAGTGAGCAGCCGGCCGAAGTGGCCGTGCAGTTAAAGGCGCTGCAGTCTGGAACCGCAAGACCGCTACGGTCGCAGGTTCGAATCCTGCCTCGGGCATGGATGTTTGTGATGTCCTTAGGTTGGTTAGGTTTAACTAGTTCTAAGTTCTAGGGGACTAATGACCTCAGCAGTTGAGTCCGATAGTGCTCAGAGCCATTTGAACCATTTTTTTGGAAGTGAGCAGTTTGATTAGAAGTCGCTTGTGATGAACGATATCAAAAGCATTCTGGAAATCTAAAAATATGGAATAAATTTGACATCCGCTGCCGATTGCATTCATTACTTTGTGAGAATAATGAGCTAGTTGCGTTTCACAAGGACGATATTTTATGAATCTGTGCTGATTGTGTGTCAACAGACCGTTACCTTCGAGTTCATTCATAATATTCGAAAACAGAATACGTTCCAAAATCTCACTGCAAATCGATGTCAGTGACGTGTGTCTGTAATTGATCGGATTACTCTTTATCTCCTTTCTTGAGTATTGATGTGGCCTGCCCAACTTTCCAGTCTTTAGACACGTATCTATCGTCGAGCGAGCGGTTGCACTTGACTGCTAAGTATGGAGCTGGAAGGAACCTAACTGATATACTATCTGGACCGGAAGACGTCTTTATTAAGCGGCTTGAGTTGCTTCGCTACACCAAGGCTGTACGAGTATACTTCTAAGTTACTCATGCTGGCAGCTGTACTGATTCGAATTATGGAATATTCACTTTGTCTTCTTTGGTGAAGGAATCTCGGAAAAGTGTGTTTAATGACTCCGCTTTAGTTGCGCTGTCATTGGTAATATCACGACTGACTCACGGTGTGAGGGTATGGATTGTGTCCTGCCGCTGGTGTACTTCGCATACCACCAGATCTCTTTGGATTTCCTGCCATATTTCGAGACACAGTTTCGTTGTGGAAGGCAGTAAAGGCATCTTGCACTGATGCTCGTGTTAAGTTTCGAGCTTCAGTATTTTTTTTTCAAGCCAATCAGTTTTACGTATCTGTTCAGCAGGCACTTCACTCATTTCAATAAGGTATGGCTTGGAAGCAGTCTATGTTGACTGCCTTACTACCCCCAATGCATCATGACTCCAGTTAAATAGGTAACTCGGTCTGACGGATTATCCGATGGGACAGTCCAAACCAGATGCTTGATTTGTCCCCGTAAGAAAAATTTCAGCCTCTTGATACGGAATATTTTGAATATAGCACACAGACCGCTTTTCCAGCAATAGAGTACTGCCTCGTCCATACCTACCCGGGCTGACACTGCAGCCGTGTGGCCCAACTGCGTGATATTCCACTGGCACGTGGTTCATGTCTACTGGAGTAGGGAGTCGCTGCATGAGCGAACGCAGTGGCCTGTATCAATTACCAAATATATGTCACGTCGCGCTGAAATAAAAAGCATTCCCGCCGACAAAAGTGGACAGGGTTATACGAGCTGAGCCGCACAAACGCGAACGGATGAATACCAATCGCTGTTTTTTTATGTGGTTGAAGGCTAACAAAGTGGAAATAAACGACTAACAGGAATAACAGGATGTTGTTGTTGTTGTTGTTGTGGTCTTCAGTCCTGAGATTGGTTTGGTGCAGCTCTCCGATAAAATATTATCCTCTCGATGTATCTAAGAAAGTGAAATTTTGACAGGAAATTTTTGCCAAATCGCTACACTACTAAGGGCCAGTTGTACAGTCCCGGTTAGCAGCCACCTTAAGCTATATTCTCATAATAACGCGGAAAAAGCGTTGTACGAACTTGTAATAACGCCTAACCGGAGAGCCGGCCGCGGTGGCCGAGCGGTTTTAGGCGCTTCAGTCCGGAACCGCGCGACTGCTACGGCCGCAGGTTCAAATCCTGCCTGGGACATGGATGTGTGTGATGTCCTTAGGTTAGTTAGGTTTAAGTAGTTCTAAGTTCTAGGGCACTGATGACCTCAGATGTTAAGTCCCGTAGTGCTCAGAGCCATTTGAACCATTTTCGAACCTAACCGGAGAACAAACGCGGGCTAATTGAACCAGTGATTCTGGCAGGGTTAGTGAAGTTAACGGGAAAATAAGTTTTGATAATGGCAGGAATAGTTACAGAATTAGTAATTACAAGATTGATTGTTAGAAGAAGAAACGTGGACATTACACAAATTATATGGAGGAATATGACGAATCCAAATTTATATAAAAATTTTGTCCTACTACTACTTTTGGAGCTCATGCTTGAGAGACTGGAGTATATGAATGAAATGTGAAACTGTTCCCTAACATAAAAATTTTTGCATGTAGTAGGCCTAATAAGCATTTGATATTGGAACTTTCTCAAATGTGGAGCCGGCCGTGGTGACCGAGAGGTTCTAGGCACTACAGTCTGGAACCGTGCGACCGCTACGGTCGCAGGTTCGAATCCTGCCTCGAGCATGGATGTGTGTGATGTCCTTCGGTTAGTTAGGTTTAAGTAGTTCTAAGTTCTAGGGGACTGATGACCTTAGAAGTTAAGTCCCATAGTGCTCAGAGCCATGTGAACATTTTCTCAAATGTTCGGGAAGTCCTAAGGGAAAAAACTGCTGAGGTCATCGGTCCCCAGACTTACACACCACTTACGCTAACCTATGCTAAGAACAACACATAAACCCATGCCCGAGGGAGGACTCGAACCTCCGGCGGGAAGGTCCGCGCAATATGTGACATAGCACCCTAACCGCGCGGCCGCTCTGTTCTGCTTTGCACTTTCTCACTTATATTCTGTTGACATGTTATTTATGTAAATGAGGTAGATAAAAATGACCACTTGTGAAAAAACAGTCACGCTTATTGTGTTACAACTGCTGCAATATTAGAAAGGCCTATTTTGTTTTAGCTAGCAGACCAGTCTTAGGTACTATTCGTATTAACAGCTCTTTCAGTATTAGATAACGGCATTTTGATTTTTCATGTAACAAAACGTTTGACGAACTTTGGTGAAGTAATAGATTCTTTCGCAGAAAGGAAAGCACGCCGTGTAAAACTGTAGCATGGTTAGACAGAGAAAAAATACTAGGTTCTAAGGATTGGAGAAATGTGTACTCTTTCGCTTGTCTCTTGTCTTTACTGCTTTTATGTTTCGTATATTTAATTAATTAATACTCGAAATACAAATACACCTGAATGGCGTCTACAAGTGCCTCATTATGGTATTGAACACTAGATATAAGCTACATAGCTCCACAGTTAAAGAAAATACTTTCATATCTTTGCTAATTACATGAAGAACCATGACTGCAGAAACTTGAACTTCAATTAACAACGTCTTAATAGTGCCGATCATCACTGCATCTTAAACTTCCGGATGCGTTGTGAAAACCGGTTGTGCACTCCATGTCCGGCAACTACTTACTGACACACGATAATAAACAACAAAAATGGGACCCTTCGTTTGCGAACATTACATAAATCTGGTCAACAAGCATACAACACCAAACAAGCGTCAAAGTATATGACGAAGTTTATGTGATGCATCTTGAATAGCAACCATATCGAAAACTGTAGTGCATGCAAAACCTCTGTCCGTTCGTTGTCGTATAATACCGGACGAAAACTAATGAAAATTGTACCGTATGTTAATTCATAAATTTTGTACAAAAATGCAGCCCATTCCATTCCTTGTTATGTTGTAGCGTACCTTATCGTGCCATTGAGAACGTGAAGAGGTTTCCGATACGTTACTCTCGTATCCGGCGTCAGGAAGAGGCTGCAGAACCACGTCCAGAACACGGCAAGGTGCGAATACTGCTACTGCTGGTCGGAAGACTGTAAGACTGCTGCAGCCGTTCGATAGGAGCTAGTTCAACTGCTTCGTCTTCTGCTCGGCGTCGACGAAGACTGAGAGACTAGCGGATGACGTTGCCGAGCAACTGCAATAATACCGTCTGAGCTGCGACTTTAGCGATCGGATTGTTAATCGCTTCCGTCGAAAAATATCCCTTTTCTTGATTGTTCCTTAAGATCACTGAAGAAACACTCTAAGAGGGCTGTTAAAATCGTCTCCTTAATCGTTTATATAGATTAGAAACAACAGAAAAAATCAACACAGATTAAGCAAACAAAGATCTTGAGAAACTTGTTATATCTGACCGTGAGACGTAGAGAGTCATAGGCAAAGGTGCTCAGGTTGATGTTATGGCCCTTGACTTCTGGAAGGTATTCCACACTGTTCTAGACTGTCGTTTAGAGCCGGCCGCTCTGGCCGAGCGGTTCTAGGAGCTTCAGTCCGGAACCGCGCTGCTGCTACGGTCGCAGGTTCGAATCCTGCAATGAATGTGTGTCTTGTCCTTAGGTTAGTTAGATTTAAGTAGTTCTAAGTCTAGGGGACTGATGACCTCAGATGTTAAGTCCCATAGTGCTTAGAACCATTTTTGTCGTTTAGAGAACAAAATAGATCTTACCGAGTATCTGAACAGATTTGTTGTTGGATACAAGACTTCGTTGCAGACAAAACTCTAGACGTCATTCGTAATTTGTAAGCACCCTTGCTATTGTTAAATTCTGAGTATAACTCGAAATGTTTATAAAAAATTGCCCTCACTAAAATTCTCTCTTAAAATCTTGGAATATTGACCCATGAAACACTATAAGACTTTACCTTAAGGACATCACAGCGAACGGATCAGTTACTTTGCGCAACCCAGGCAGAATTATTAATGACAGACGCTAGAATATACGAAAGCAAGTATGCAAATTATATCTCAGCCCTGGAGATACAGAAAATATAAGATGAAAAAAGAAAAAGATAGACTATTGAAGTTTTATTTGACTGGCTGCTGGAATGGGGAACAGTGTAAGGGGCTATGTTCCTCAACAATTCATCCTACACCGTGAAAAATAGGATGTGACTGCTAAGCAAAGACTGGTTACAGAAATTCTTTATGTCAGTGAAGCAGCGAAGACTGCTTACAAACATGTTGTTGTGGTCTTCAGTCCTGAGACTGGTTTGATGCAGCTCTCCATGCTACTCTATCCTGTGCAAGCTTTTTCATCTCCCAGTACCTACTGCAACCTACATCCTTCTGAATCTGCTTAGTGTATTCATCTCTTGGTCTCCCTCTACGATTTTTACCCTCCACGCTGCCCTCCAATGCCAAATTTGTGATCCCTTGATGCCTCAGGACATGTCCTACCAACCGATCCCTTCTTCTAGTCAAGTTGTGCCACAAACTTCTCTTCTCCCCAATCCTATTCAGTACCTCCTCATTAGTTACGTGATCTACCCACCTTATCTTCAGCATTCTTCTGTAGCACCACATTTCGAAAGCTTCTATTCTCTTCTTGTCCAAACTAGTTATCGTCCATGTTTCACTTCCATACATGGCTACACTCCATACAAATACTTTCAGAAACGACTTCCTGACACTTAAATCTACACTCGATGTTAACAAATTTCTCTTCTTCAGAAACGCTTTCCTTGCCATTGCCAGTCTACATTTTATATCCTCTCTACTTCGACCATCATCAGTTATTTTACTCCCTAAATAGCAAAACTCCTTTACTACTTTAAGTGTCTCATTTCCTAATCTAATTCCCTCAGCATCACCAGATTTAATTTGACTACATTCCATTATCCTCGTTTTGCTTTTGTTGATGTTCATCTTATATCCTCCTTTCAAGACACTGTCCATTCCGTTCAACTGCTCTTCCAAGTCCATTGCTGTCTCTGATAGAATTACGTCATCGGCAAACCTCAAAGTTTTTACTTCTTCTCCATGAATTTTAATACCTACTCCGAATTTTTCTTTTGTTTCCTTTACTGCTTGCTCGATATACAGATTGAATAACATCGGGGAGAGGCTACAACCCTGTCTCACTCTTTTCCCAACCACTGCTTCCCTTTCATGCCCCTCGACTCTTATAACTGCCATCTGGTTTCTGTACAAATTGTAGATAGCCTTCCGCTCCCTGTATTTCACCCCTGCCACCTTCAGAATTTGAAAGAGAGTATTCCAGTTAACATTGTCAAAAGCTGTCTCTAAGTCTACAAATGCTAGAAACGTAGGTTTGCATTTTCTTAATCTAGCTTCTAAGATAAGTCGTAAGGTTAGTATTGCCTCACGTGTTCCAACATTTCTACGGAATCCAAACTGATCTTCCCCGAGGTCCGCTTCTACCAGTTTTTCCATTCGTCTGTAAAGAATTCGCGTTAGTATTTTGCAACTGTGACTTATTAAACTAATAGTTCGGTAATTTTCACATCTGTCAACACCTGCTTTCTTTGGGATTGGAATTATTATATTCTTCTTGAAGTCTGAGGATATTTCGCCTGTCTCATACATCTTGCTCACCAGATGGTAGAGTTTTGTCATGACTGGCTCTCCCAAGGCCATCAGTAGTTCTAATGGAATTTTGACTACTCCCGGGGCCTTGTTTCGACTCAGGTCTTTCAGTGCTCTGTCAAACCCTTCACGCAGTATCTTATCTCCCATTTCGTCTTCATCTACATCCTCTTCCATTTCCATAATATTGTCCTCAAGTACATCGCCCTTGTATAAACCCTCTACATACTCCTTCCACCTTTCTGCCTTCCCTTCTTTTCTTAGAACTGGGTTGCCATCTGAGCTCTTGATATTCATACAAGTGGTTCTCTTCTCTCCAAAGGTCTCTTTAATTTTCCTGTAGGCAGTATCTATCTTGCCCCTAGTGAGACAGGACTCTACATCCTTACATTTGTCCTCTAGCCATCCCTGCTTAGCCATTTTGCACTTCCTGTCGATCTCATTTTTGAGACGTTTGTATTCCTTTTTGCCTGCTTCATTTACTGCATTTTTATATTTTCTCCTTTCATCAATTAAATTCAATATTTCTTCTGTTACCCAAGGATTTCTATTAGCCCTCGTCTTTTTACCTACTTGATCGTCTGCTGCCTTCACTACTTCATCCCTCAGAGCTACCTATTCTTCTTCTACTGTATTTCTTTCCCCCATTCCTGACAATTGTTCCCGTATGCTCTTCCTGAAACTCTCTACAACTTCTGGTTCTTTCAGTTTATCCAGGTCCCATCTCCTTAAATTCTCACCTTTTTGCAGTTTCTTCAGTTTCAATCTGCAGTTCATAACCAATAGATTGTGGTCAGAATCCACATCTGCCCCTGGAAATGTCTTACAATTTAAAACCTGGTTCCTAAATCTCTGTCTTACCATTATATAATCTATCTGATACCTTTTAGTATCTCCAGGATTCTTCTAGGTATACAACCTTCTTTTATGATTCTTGAACCAAGTGTTAGCTATGATTAAGTTATGCTCTGTGCAAAATTCTACAAGGCGGCTTCCTCTTTCATTTCTTCCCCCCAATCCATATTCACCTACTATGTTTCCTTCTCTCCCTTTTCCTACTGACGAATTCCAGTCACCCATGACTATTAAATTTTCGTCTCCCTTCACTACCTGAATAATTTCTTTTATCTCGTCATACATTTCATCAATTTCTTCATCATCTGCAGAGCTAGTTGGCATATAAACTTGTACTACTGTAGTAGGCATGGGCTTTGTGTCTATCTTGGCCACAATAATGCGTTCACTATGCTGTTTGTAGTACCTAACCCGCACTCCTATTTGTTTATTCATTATTAAACCTACTCCTGCATTACCCCTATTTGATTTTGTATTTATAACCCTGTAATCACCTGACCAAAAGTCTTGTTCCTCCTGCCACCGAACTTCACTAATTCCTACTATATCTAACTTAAACCTATCCATTTCCCTTTTTAGATTTTCTAATCTACCTGCCCGATTAAGGGATCTGACATTCCACGCTCCGATCCGTAGAAGGCCAGTTTTCTTTCTCCTGATAACGACGTCCTCTTGAGTAGTCCCCGCCCGGAGATCCGAATGGGGGACTATTTTACCTCCGGAATATTTTACCCAAGAGGACGCCATCATCATTTAATCATACAGTAAAGCTTACAAACATAGATATACTCAAATTAGTCAGAAAACGCAAAAGCCGAAGTTTCCATGGCGTTTTATGTGGGATACATTGACAAAGACGGTGTGTAATGGAATAACAACAGTGAAAACTTGTGTCGGAGCGAGACTCGGAACCACATATACCGCTTTTCGCAAACGGTCCCCTTATCATTAGCCTATCCGAGCACGACTCAATGCTGCATGATCGAAGCAACATTGCTTCGTATTTCTGAATAACACAGGCACTGCAATAACGTACATCTCCGCCGGCACCGTGGGGCGACTTTCAAGTAAAATTTCTTCCCAGTGTGGGATGTCCATATGAATGTACGAGTAAAGACTGTGGACACGTGGATTACGACATATTGAAATTTGGATCCGGCCGTGAGTCGTGCTCGGGTAGCCAAATGGTCACGCGACCCCTCGCGATAAGCGGGAAATCCGGGTTCGAGTCCCGGTGCGTCAAATATTTTCACTGTTGCCATTCCATTCTATAGCTTGATGGTTGTCCATATTCGCAAATGCGAATACATTTAATGTATTTCATAATGGCTGTAGCCCCCGCAGTGCCTGTTCCTTTGGATATGCTTGCATGTCGAAGGAACATAGCATTATATTTCTGTATATCACAGGCACTGCAATATCCTATTGTTTCAAGAGTATATTGATCTTGTTCGTCAAGAAGCAATAATTCTTCGATAGACAGTATTTTTTCTTAGGTCTGTGTAATTTTAATTCCCGTTCCTGAATTTGACCGTGAGCTAAGTAAAGTTGGCCGCTTACTTCACGGGCGGAGGGTTATGTAGAGCGGCCACTGCTTGCTTAGAGGGCGGGAGAGTAGGAACGTTTTACTGTTTGTCTTCCAGTGCTGACAACCCACGGGCGAGTGTACATCACTCCGACCAACAGCTACGGTATAAATTTCGACACGGAAGTGGATTCACGAATGCATATTACAGAAACGGCCGTTTTCAAATGCAGTACGTATTTGTAGCAAGGAATGTGAAATTAAAAGAAGTCTGTCGTAATACACCACAGTTATTAAAAGAAAAATGGCTTTCAAAAAGTTTGGTGAATGTTTGTGGTTATGTCTCATATTGCGTAATCATTTAAATGTAATTACTATTACTGTTGTTAATCAATTAATCATCCGCACACACAGACAACACAGTGACGCTCTGTGAGGCAATTGCAGTGTAACAGTTTTCCGGTCGCTGAGGGTGTCAGCAGTCTGAAGCAGAGAACACCAAGTGTTCCGAATGGTGACAGCTCTTATCGATCAGCACTTGGGGGTCATCTTACAACTCGTCGCGCCCTCGCTATAGCTAGTCTACTGGCGGCTCAAACATCCTAATTCACGGTGGGTTACAAATTAATAATAAGATCGGTACATGTGCGACCCTAGGTGCCATCCCACAAGGACAGTATTGGCTCCTGAGGAAAGAAGTTAGACAACTACTGGTCTACGGTGTAGCCCCACAGAGTAGTGGGACATCGATAGTAAACGATACAGGAAAAACGAGAAGAGAAGCTTTTAGAAGGAGATACGACGGTGAGTCAAATGAAAGCCTTAAATTTGTAATAACAAATCGAAATTTCGCGCCGTTATCCTGTAAGTAGGTAAGCGTGCTACAAACAGCGTGCAGAATGGCCTGTAGGTGGCAGCATGGTGCAGATGCACACATACCGTCGCAGTATCAGTATAAAGATGGCCGCTCCACTAGCGACTTGCTCCAGGGAA